>NC_088882.1:33479983-33799983 GCF_032884065.1 Artemia franciscana | reverse complement strand
AAAACCAGGCTTGCGGTTCAAAGAGAAAGGGCCAGATTAAGAATGTGCAATTTACGTCAACGAAGGCGTGTCGAGGAACTTTTAGAGCAACGCGAAACCAGACTTGCTTCTGAAAGAGAAAATAAAAAAAGAAGGCGTGCCGAGGAATTAGGTACAGCTCAGTCGATGATTATAGTAGATGTGTTCAAATCGGGACTATGTCTAAAATTTGTCTCTATTGCAAGGCCTTGAAATTCAATGGTGAAACAATGGGAATGTGTTGCGTCTCAGGAAAAGTTAAACTTCCTCTATTGGCTGCACCATCAGAGCCATTGAAAACTTTGCTTGCTGGAACTACGTCAGAATCTAAGTATTTTTTATCACAGATCAGAAAATATAACTCATGTTTCCAAATGACATCGTTTGGTGCCCAAATCGAAAATCCAGATCAATATATGCCTACTTTCAAAGTAAAAGGGCAAATTTATCATAAAGCAGTGTCCCTTCTACCATTATCAGGCGAAAATCATAAATTTTTACAATTGTACTTCATCAGTGATAGAAATTCTGAATTGAATGCACGTTGCGAAATTTCTCCCAACGTTGAAAGGACAATCGTTTCCCAATTGCAACATCTTTTTCACAAAAATAATATTTTAGTGCGTCTGTTCAAAACAGCCATCGATTTGATGCCTAATGATACGCAAAAAATTGTTATTTCCGCTGACAAAACGCCTCCTGGCCAACATGTGCGTAGATACAATGCTCCAACTATCGACGAAGTGGCAATCGTTATGGTTGGTGATCAGTTTTACCTCGAGAATTCTTCATTAGCGAAACGCTCAGTTAGTAAGAATTGCTGAAACTCATCGATGCTACGATGCCCTACAATATCCTATCATTTTTTGGGATGGAGTCGACAGCTATCACTTTAATATTAAATTGATGAATCCAGCCACTAACAAAGAAATGAATAAGAAATGCAGTGCAATGCATTATTATTCCTATAGACTAATGATTCGGCAGGATGAAGAGAATTATATTTTAAAATGCCGTCAATTGTTTCAGATTCAGATTCATTTATTCAAAAATTCATATTCATCAAAATCTTCCACTTGCCCAAATGGAGAGACAAGCTCGACTACTGGGCAAGACATATAAACAAAATTTAACAATCCTCATTGATACAGAACAAACAAAAAATGAACCACTATTTCATCAATAAATAAAAAAAGAGTATCTTTAATTAGAGTATTTAAGGTGGAGTAAGTGGAGTGAGGCCAAAATAAAATAAAAAATATGAAATTTTTACCAACCGTTCTTGCAAGCAGATTCCATTATATAACTTTTTAATCGTCTCTTGAAAGATCCTATTGGTAACTCAACAAATTTATTTAATGAATATTTTTTGGCTATTGATGGGATCATATACCGGAGGTTGAAACGGGATCTTTCATTTTTCACCAGAGGTAATTTGTATGGGTGAACACATCTAGTTATCAGTGAATTTTGATGTTTGGACTGTAAGTTATGCTGTCTGGTCTTACAAAACGAGTTGGGGAAATTGAAAGTGAAATGGATAAACTCTGCACAACGGATGACATGCGGACTGAAGTAAAAAAGTAGTTAGACAACGGCCTGCAAGCTATCTCAAAGACACTAGCCAGTGAAATAGATAAGAAGGTAGCCGAGGCGCTACAAACTGACAGAGAAAGACAAAAGCGTAAAAACAATCTCATCGCATTCGGCGTCCCAATCAACCCTTCTCTGTCAGTTGAAGCGCAAAACACAGCCGACAAAGCCTTCATCGAGGAATTCCTACAGAAAGAATACGGCATGCTTGTTACTGTCACAAATGTAAGGAGGCTGAATAAGCAACCTTCTTCAGCGTCTGCTCAAGATCCGTCCAACACCACGGTACCAACTGTCTTCACGGTTAACAACCCTTCGTTGCCCAGGAAAATCGTGAACACGTCTTACGAAAGAAGAAATAACAAAGACGCTGTACAGTTCCGCCACGACAAAGTTAAAGCTGACAGGGACAGCAGAAAATTACTATTGGCAGAACTGCGTGATCGTGTCTCCAACGGTGAACTCGATCTGGTTATCAGGGGCAACAAAATCGTCCAAAAAAACCTGGAAGCAATGGTGGTGTGATTCCAATTTTCACCCCACCATTAGTGTATAGTGTAATTAGTTCTGCTTTTTCTGGTAAAAATAAAAATGTTGATGTAACCCTTAGTGACACTATTAGTTATAAATCGTCAGACTCGTTTGTAACTGCGGAGGCTTCCCAGGAAGAAGAAGAAGACTTGAGCTTTGTTTCTGTTGAGGAAGAAAGTGACTCTGGTGAAAATAACAACAGACAAACCATACTGGACAGAAGCCAACCAGAAGCAGCAACCGTAAGTTCTGACTTTAGTGTATGTGTTACTAACGTTGACCAGTTGCCCAACAAAATTGATGAACTAAAAACCCTAATTGACTCAAAAAAGTTCGATGTGATCTTACTGACTGAAGTCTGCCCTAAAAACAGTAGTAACAAACTTCACGATTCCCATGTGAAAATCCCGGGTTACCAAGTTCTCTCAAATCTGTCGTCCCAAGGTTGCAAAAGAGGAACACTAGCCCTCGCTAAAGCAGGATACAATACAAAGATAATTGATGTTCCTCTCCTTTGCCCCTTTGTTGAGGCAGTTTGCTTTGATCTATGTGTGCCAGGGAGCCATGTGTCAGAGACAGTCAGAATCGGATGCATCTACAGAAGTCCCTCAGCCCCATCCCAAGTTGTAACCGAACAAGCAATAGCAGAAATAATATGCACACTAAATTCGAACCTCAAAGGACATCTGCTTATTGCCGGCGATTTCAACCTTCCATCTATAAACTGGATAAACGGTTTTGGATGTGGTGCCACTCCAACCGAACAAGACAAGCAACAGCCTTTCCTAAATTGCCTCAGTGAATTGTCCCTACACCAGATAGTTGACCAACCAACTAGATACAGATTGTTTCAGCGCCCAACAATACTTGACCTGGTTATCTTGAATGACAAAAGCTTAGTTCAAAGTATTGATTACTCACCACCCCTTGGTAAAAGCGATCACCTAACTATAGAGCTCATGCTGAAAGTGAAAGTACTTAAGAACAAGCTAGTCAAAAATGTGTTTGTCGACTACATTGCTATTCAAAATGAATTATCCACTACAGACTGGCCGAATGTACTAAGTGGCACAGTTGACGAACAATGGACCAAATTCAAGGGTGTTTTGCTGAAAGCTCAGGATGCCCACACAAAGACCAGTTTCAAACCAAAACCTAGATCCCTCCCCTACATGACAAAAGACATCAAAAGAGAAATAAACGGGAAAAAGAGGTCATGGAAAAAGTTCAGGCAGTCAGGAGACCTGCAGCAACACACAAATTTCACCAAGGCACGAAACAAGCTGAGAAACCTCACCAGAAAACTCTACGAAAATCTGGAGTCCAATCTTGCCAAAGAAAGTAAGACAAATCCTAAAAAATTCTGGAATTATGTCTCTAGCAAGAACCACTCCCGTCGAACTATATCCAGACTGGTGAAACCCTATGGCACTACCGTAACCAACATAACTGATGTAGCAAATGAACTAAATAGGCACTTTGCTTCAGTTTTCACTTGTGAACCGGAAGGCCCCCTGCCAAACTGCCCGGGCTATGAAGCCCCCACAACGATGGAGCAAGTCAGCATCGACCCCTCCAACATCCTCAAACGGCTTCAAAATCTTGACACAAATAAATCGGCTGGACCAGATCACTTACACCCAAGACCGCTGAAGGAACTGGCAACCATCATCGCAGGACCACTGTCTGACCTATTCCAAAAGTCTATTAATGCCAAATCTGTCCCATCTGATTGGAAAACTGCTTTTGTGACCCCAATATTCAAAAAAGGCAGCAGACTTAAAGCAGAAAACTACAGACCTATAGGTCTCACATCAGTAGTCGCAAAAATCCTTGAAAGAGTGGTCAATGATGCAATACTGGAACATCTGAAAGTCAACAATATCCTATCCCCTAATCAGCATGGGTTTCAACCAGGAAAGTCAGTTGAAACAAACTTACTGGAAACATATGACATCATTACAGATTTGCTTGACAAAGGATTGCCAGTGGACCTAGTTTTACTAGACTTTGCTAAGGCCTTTGATAAAGTCCCACACAAAAGGCTAAGAAAAAAGCTTACTGCTGCCCAATTACACCCCAACCTGGTTGATTGGCTTATGGACTTCCTGTCAGGACGAACCCAGAGAGTCAGGCTATTTGATGCTGGAGGTGAAAAGGTCTTTTCCGAGCCCTGTGATGTCATCAGTGGAGTACCGCAGGGAACTGTTCTTGGTCCTCCACTGTTCAACATCTACATCAACGATATATTCAGCGAGGTGGAAAACAACTTGTCTTTCTATGCTGACGACTCAAAGCTATTTGGAGCAGTGAATGTAAAATCCCTGCAAACAGATGTCCAGAAAATCCAGCTGTGGGCAGACAAATGGCTATATCGTTCAATATAAGCAAGTGCAGCACGCTACACTTTGGATCCCTCAAACCCATGCGCCCAATACCATATGCATGAACATGCCTCCAACTCCGATTCACCCATCAAGACCAGCACAGAGGAACGCGACCTTGGGGTCATCGTTGACAGCCTTCTCAAGTTCCATGCCAACACCATCAAGAGCGTGTCCCAGGCAAATACAAACTTAGGTCTGATCAAAAGAACAGTTACCAGCAGATCCCCACTAGTTTTCCTGAAACTTTACAAGGCACTAGTCAGACCCGTTTTGGATTTTGGCATGTGCGCTGCCTTCCCAACATACAAAGGAGATGTCAGGCTAATTGAGGGAGTCCAGAGGAGAGCAACCAAGGCCATCACAAACCTTGGAGACAAACCTTATCAAGATCGTTTACGGGCTCTCAACCTCCCTACCCTCGTGTACAGGCGCAACCGTAGCGACATGATGATGACCCGCAAATTGCTGAACTCATCATATGCCAAGATCCTGCCCATCCACCCAGGCCCCCCACAGTGCACCAGAGGACACTCAAAGAAGCTGTTCAAGCAGTCAGTCAGAACCAGGGCCAGAAAAAGTTTCTTCACCAACAGAGTCGTCAACCCCTGGAATGAACTGTGCGAAGCAACAGTCTCAGCCCCCACCCCCGAAGCATTCAAGAAGGCACTGGACAAAGAGTGGGCCACGAAAGACTGGAAGTATGAGTGGGACATTCCGTCCTGCTCATACCTGCTATGAGACATCACCGATTCAACTCAGGAGCATTCAACAGATCTACAGATCTTAATTTGCTCCGAAGTGCAAATTAAGATAATTAAGGTAAGGTAAGTTCTGGTCAAAGAAGAAATTATGTACATGTTGAATCTTAAAAAAACCAACTAGATAATAGGAGATGAGATTTCTGTGTAAGAGTCATTATGTCTAGAAACAGGTAAGAGGTACGTGTTTCAGAGTGGATATCTGTACTCCTTGGGTGTTGTAAAAACTTATCTAGAATTCGAATAGCTTTGTTTTGCAGGGTTTGTAGTGGTTTAATATGTGATTTAAAAGTCAGCAAAGATATAGCTGAGCAATATTGGATTTGTGCATCAATTAGGCAAAAATATAGGATTCTTAGAACCTTATATGAGAATGAAAATTTTAGTCGGTGGAGCAAACCTATATATCTTGATAATTTTAGTCTCAACAACGAAATATGTGTTTTAAAATTCATGGTAGGGTCAAAAACGATACCTAAATATTTTGCTGTGTATACTCTTTTGATTTCATGAATAGTATCAATGGTAATTTGATACTATTCAATTGATCTTCAATTGAATTCAATTTCATTTTGATTTGATCTTCCATAAGTAATAAATTCTGTTTTAACAAAATTAGGGACAAGTTTGTTAATTTGGAACCAATTTGTGATGGATTTTGCAACTTCAATCAGTTTTTCTTTCAGTGCATCTAATGTTGGTGCTTTTAAACTTGCTGCAGCATCATCCGCAAACATAATTGTTAATGCATTTTCAGTAGTAGAATTAGGGAGATCATTTATATATATTAAAAATAACAGAGGTCCTAAAATTGAACCTTGCGGTACACCGATATTATTATTCGATGTCTCAGACGAATATTCACCATCAATATCTACCACAAACCTTTGATTGTGCAAATATGATTTGATTAATTTTAAAGGTACTCCTCTTATTCCCGAATTTTCAAGTTTTTTAAATAGAATTTCGTGATTTAAAGTGTCGAAAGCTTTCTTAATATCAAAAAACAATGTAGCTGCTAAACAATCATCATCTAAAGCATCATTAATGAAAATGTGTGTTGCTGCGACAGCATCTTCTGTCGATCTTTCTTTTAAAAAACCAAACTGGAACTTCGAAAAAAAATTAATCTTTTCCAGAAATGATGTAAGTCTATATTTCATATTTTTTTCAAAAACTTTAGCCAGTGGGGAAAGGAGTGCAATAGGACGGCAATTATTGGGATCTTGAGCCTCCCCTTTTTTAAATACAGGGATTATTTTAGCCTATTTCAGAAGATCAGGGAAGACACCATTTCTTATGCTCTTATTTATAACATCTGCAAGAGGCTCATATATTACACCTGATATTTTCTTTAAGAGATTTGTCGATATATCATCTACTGAAGCAGAATTTCCTCTCTTTAAATCACTAATAGCTTTTTGGTATTCATCAAATGATGAATAGCATATACAATGATTTATCTTCATTTTGGGGCATAAATCGTGTATAATCTGAAGGCTTATCCAAAAGATCTCTAACCAATTCTTCACCGATTTTACTTAAATGCTTAGAAAATAATTCTGCGATATCCTTTTTTTCAGTTGATTCATTAGCGTCATTTCCATTATTAAGAAAATTCGGTATTTCTCTTCGTTTATTTGTATTTAATTTATCACGCAATATTTCCCACACTTTCTGTTGGGACGCAGCTGAAGATGTTTCCTTCTCATAATAATTTCTTTCACTTTCTCTCAAAGTTCTAGTCAGAGTGTTTTTGTACAATTTGAATTTCTGGATGTTTTCATCAAACGGATAGTTGCATTTAATTTTGTATAGTCTATTTTTTTCATTAATACATTTTAACAGTCTCGGGGATATCCATGGTTTTTGTGGCATTGACTTGGGTGTTTTCCTTTTAACTTTCTTACATATATCATTATAAACATCATTAAATGATTTATAAAACATTTCCAATGCCTTGTTTGCATCCTCAGTACTGACTACTTCCTTCCAATCTATATCTCCTAGCTTAATAATTAAACGTGCAATTGATTCATCATTTATTATACGAGCTGTTCTTTCATTATGTTTATTTTTTTTAGATCTGGCCAAATTAAATTCAGAAATTATCAAACCGTGATCTGAGATATCGTTTAATATGAAAAAATTTGAAAAACAAATACTATTAGAAAAAATATTATCAATTAATGTTGCTCCAATATCATCTATTCGAGTTGAAATCAGACATGATGGGAGCAGTCCTTGACAAAGCATTAGTTAAAAAAATTTTCTTATCTTCGAATCATTTTGCTTTGCTTGAATTTTCATTAGGTCTAGGTTGAAATCACCAAAAATAAATATTTGCTTATTCATCTGTGATATTTTATTTAATAAAATTTCAAATTGCATCAAAAATTGATCTGTACTTCCGGAAGGTGGGCGATATAAAGATATCATGATTGTTGATTTTTTATTAATTTCACATTCCAGAATACACGTTTCAAAAATCATTTCTACATTCCAAATCATTAGGTCTCGTCTTATTTTCGATTTTAACTCTTTTCTTATGATAAATCCTAATCCACCATGCTGATGGTGTTTTCTACTCTCGTGAACAAAATCATAATCAAAAAACTTTACATTATTAATATTTCTATCATTTAAGAAAGTTTCGTTTACTGCTAAAGCTTCAATTTTATATTTATTAATTATGTCATTTATGAACTCAATGCTATTAAGTAAACCTCTGCAGTTAAAGCTAGAAAAACGTACATTACTGCATGTGGGGATAGAATCATCCATGAATGAATATTTGTTTTTCGGGCTATCTTCCAAAATTACTGCTTCATCATCCTTCACATCTTTCAAGCATTCCAGTATATCAAAAGGATTTTCCTCTAACAGTTTAGTTCTGCTTGCTAGATCAGGTAAATTAAGGAAACTCAATATCATAAATCAACAAAAAAGCCTCACTCCAGTTAATCAATAATATAACAAAAGACCACTCAAAAAAGAAAACTAAGCTAATCACATATAAAAACCGCATACGTCGGAGAAATCCATTGCGTTTCGGTGGAGGTATGTTCATTCTTTTTCATTCAACAGAGAACACGCATATTTTGGCAACAATGTGGGCACACCAACACATATTTGTGCATTTATATAATGACTGTTATGAACAAATCCTAACAAATCACTAATAATGAGAAAAAAATAAAAAAAATAACACAATTTATTCGACAAGTGGGACGTTATACCACTTCTTTTTTTGTTTCACTCCGTCTTGGTCTATGTAGCATAATGTGGGTGGTACCGTGGGTGGGATCCATACAATAAAACCTTTATCCTTCATTTCTTTCTTTTTTTGATTCAGCGTAGCGCGAATCTCCCTGCAAGTTTTACTAACATCATCACTGAAGAAAACTCTATTGAAATCAAATTTTATCGCTGTATCAATGTATTTTTTCCAGGACTGGTCACGCAATTGTTTATTCGCTTGAAGTACCGAGAATTTGTCATCCGAGTTCATGATTCGTATTTTCACAAATTTGTCATGTACTTCTTTAACTTCAAAATTAATTTTTAGTTGTAAGAAATTTACCAGCAAGTGTTACTGAGATGTTAACTCGAGGAAAGCATTGAATGAACGATTTCACCAATATATCGTTGATATGTATGCAACAATTGAATCAGAACGTTTGCTATATATCCGCCTGAATCAGACCAAGCTCCGCTCTGAACAATACATTCATTTGTGAGATGCAGGTTCATAGACATGACATTACGGCCCGTGTCTTCCAGCAAAAGTTGAAATCACTGATAAACTACATAGTAAAACTTGAAGTGTTTGGGTCAGTGCGATGCTGGATGTATTCAGTGGAATGGCAAAAACGAGGTTTGCCACACGCATATATACTAATCTGGCTACATAATAAAATTACGTCTAACGAAATTGATGATGTGATTTCCGCTGAAATACCTGATGAAAATGTCGATAAGGGGTTATATGATATTGTTGTAAAAAATATGATACATGGATCTTGCGGTGCATTGAACGTAAATTCACCATGCATGGCCAAAGGAAGGTGCACAAAGCAATATCCTCGACGTTTAGTATCCAACAGCATTACTGGCAATGATAGTTACCCACAATATAGAAGACGATCTACTGAAGATGGCGGTAAAACAGCAATAATAAAGAAGCGTAACGGTACCACCATCGAAGTAGATAACCAGTGGGTTGTTCCATATTCCCCATTATTATCAAAAACATTTAATGCACACATAAACGTTGAATATTGTAACTCCGTAAAGGCAATCAAATACATATGTAAATACGTCAACAAAGGCAGTGACATGGCAGTTTTTTCTTGCAGTCCGAAATCAAAGATATCGACGAAATCGTACAATATCAGGCTTGAAGATACATAAGCAGTAATGAAGCTGTTTGGCGAATTCTTTCATTTCCGATACATGAACGTAGTCCAGCCGTTGTTCACTTAGTGGTACATTTACAGAATGGTCAACGTGTTTATTTCTTCGACACCAACATGCAACAAAGAGCCCTGAATCCACCGGATACAAAGTTAACTGCTTTCTTTTCGCTATGCAAAAATGATTCTTTTGCAAAAAAACTGCTGTATACTGAAGTGCATTCGTATTCCACATGAAATACTAAAAATAAAGTATTTGAATGTCGAAAACAGGGTAAGTCAGTCGACGGCCAACCTACCATCTTCAAAGATACCACGATAGGAAGACTACGCCGTTCACCCCAATCAACACGAATGCTTCTTTCTACGCCTGCTTTTGGTGAATGTACCCGGTCCGACGTCCTTTGAGCATTTGAGAACTGTAAATGATACTATACATGACACTTACCGTAGTGCATGCCAAGCTCTGAATTTATTGGACAATGACCCACACAGGGATAACCGCATCAATGACGCGTGTGAAACGTCAACCCCAAGTCAAATTCGTGCATTGTTTGGCATCATACTAACAACTTGATCTCCATCAGCTCCTACAGAGTTATGGGGAAAATATAAATCAAAAATGTCCGAAGATATACTCCATCAAAAACGGTTAGAGACGTCAGATATGACTTTTGGTCTTACATCAGAAATTTATAACTACACTTTAGTTATTATAGAAGATTTGTGCGTATATATGGCAAACAAAACTCTTCAGGATTTGGGAATGCCTTCACCTAATCGTACCGCTGCTGTTTCGACATGTGTAGAATTGGATCGTGAACAAAGTTACAGTACGAGTGATCTATTGTCGTAACTACAAAATAACATTTCCAAGTTAACGTCAAAACAAAAAGACATTTATGATACGATAATGCATTTTGTCGATAACAACGTGGGAGAAATTTTCTTTTTGGATGCGCCAGGAGGTACTGGTAAAACGTTTGTGATAAAACTGATTCTGGCATCAATTCGATCAAAAATGATATAGCATTGGCAATTGCGTCGTCTGGAATAGCCGCAACGTTGCTGCCTGGTGGAAGAACTGCTCAATCCGCTTTGAAATTGCCTCTGAATTCGCATTCTACAGAAACTCCCACGTGCAATATTTCCAAATCATCTGGGATGGGTAAAGTATAGCAGCAATGCAAACTTATTATTTGGGACGAGTGCACAATGGCACACAAAAAATCCCTCGAGGTTCTGGATCAATGTTTGAAAGATTTGCGAGGGAATTCGAAACTTTTTGGCAGCACATTAATATTGCTTGTGGAAGATTTCAGGCAAACATTACCTATAATACCTAGATCAACCCCTGCAGACGAAATGAATGCTTGCCTGAAAAATTCTAATTTATGGGCACACGTAAAAACATTAAAATTAAGTACAAATATGCATGTCCGATTAAAAAACGATGACTCTGGTCAAACATTTTCAGATCAATTACTGGCAATTGGAAACGGAGAGCTCCCAGTAGACTCAATTTCAGGACGTATACAACTACCTGCTGAATTCTGTAATTTAGTGACGTCCAAAAATGAATTGATTGAAAAAGTATTTCCAAATATTCTAAACAATTATAAAAATAATAAATGGCTAAGTGAAAGAGCGATTTTTGCACCCAAAAATATAGACGTCCACGAAATCAACAATATTGTTTTGTCCAAGATTCGAGACCAGGCAGTCCTTTACAAGTCTTTCAGGGTTTCCACCACACGTGCTACAACTAAAAATAGGCGTAACAATAATACTGTTAAGGAATATCAACCCACCAAAGCTTCGCAATGGCACGCGACTTGCCATAAAAAAAAACAATGGAAAACATAATAGAGGCCACAATCTTGACAGAACCTTTTGAGGGTGAGGCTGTTCTTATTCCTCGCATTCCCATGATTCCAACGGATCTGCCTTTTCAATTTTAAAGATTGCAATTCCCAATTCGATTAGCATTTCAATCACCATCAACAAATCTCAAGGTCAATCATTAGAAAAATGTGGTATTGATCTTAATACTGATTGTTTTTCCCATGGACAATTGTACGTTGCATTTCGAGGGTCGGTAAACCTGACAATCTTTTTATATGTAGCGACAATTGGACAGGGAAGAATGTTATATATTCGCAAGTTTTACGCAGTTAATTTGTATTGTATCTATCTATCTATCTATCTATATAAAAAGGAGTTGTGTGTATGCATGTTTGTTTGTTTGTAAAAAGAGCGTTTGCATATGACGTCGTTATTAGTACATAAGGATTTGTATATGCACAGACAATGGGAAAGCAAAAAATGTTGTATATTCGCAAGTTTTACGTAGTTCAAAACACATATATAAATCTATCTATATTCAAAGGTGGTACACAGGGACACAACTACAATGGCGCGTAACTAATATGGTGCGTAACGACTTACGCGCGCGGGGGGGCTTGGGGGTGTGTGTGTTGCAAACCGCCCCCACCAACTAGGTGTTGGGGTATATATATATATATATATATATATATATATATATATATATATATATATATATATATATATATATATATATATATATATATATATCTATATATATAAAAATAAGTTGTCTGTCTGTGGATCTGTGGATCAGGTGACGTCATGTTTCTGTGTCGGCTGACGTCATGAAATTAGTTGTCGTCATTTTTGCTTTGACGGTGACGTCATTCAAGATATTTAAGACATATGTTCACATAGAAATCTATTAATGTTTAAGTTTACAATGACTGATGAACTTACCATGGCAAAAGCCGATGAAGATGCTCAAAGAGTCTATGCCAAAAAACTTGCTGCTGATAGAGAAAGTCAGAAAAGAAAGCGTGCCGAGGAATCAAAAGAACAGCAAGGAAACAGGCTTGAGGCTAAAGAACGCAAAACCGCGCAGTTAGATGAAGATCCACCTGGACAGCGAGAGTCAAAACATATCAAAATTGAAAATGATAGTGATGATGATTGGGTTTGGGATTTTGACTTGGATAAGGTCATCAATGCCTACCAGATTTTAGTTAAAAAAACAAAGGTTCGGCGATATGTATTTCATAGTGAAGCTGAAAAATAAAGAAGAAAAAGAAAACTGAAAAAAGAAAAAATGTAAAAAACTAAAAAATACTAAAAAGAAAAAACACTCAAAGAGAAATCAAAGAGAAATTACAGACTGGGATACCGGGACACAAATGACGACCGGGACACAGGGAATATAAATGACGACCAGGAAACAGGTATTTAAGAATATCGTTCAAAGACAAATTTTTAATTGTAAGAAAACCGTTGAAAGAGAAATTTCTAATTGTAAAATTACTGAAGAACCTACAATGGCAACGGTACCACCATCGAAGTAGATAACCAGTGGGTTTACGGCCAACCTGCCATCTTCAAAGATACCACGATAGGAAGACTCTACACCGTTCACCCCAATCGACATGAATGCTTCTTTCTACGCCTGCTTTTGGTGAATGTACCCGGTCCGACATCCTTTGAGTATTTGAGAACTGTAAACAGTACTATACATGACAATTACCGTAGTGCATGCCAAGCTCTGAATTTATTGGAGAATGACCAACACTGGGATAACTGCATCAATGACGCGTGCGAAACGTCAACCCCAAGTCAAATTCGTGCACTTTCTCTCCATCAGCTCCTACAGAGTTATGGGAAAAATATAAGTCAAAAATGTCCGAAGATATACTCCATCGAATACAGTTAGAGACGTCAGATATGACTTTTGATTTTACATCAGAAATTTATAACTACACTTTAGTTATTATAGAAGATTTGTGCGTACGTATGGCAAACAAACCTCTTCAGGATTTGGGAATGCCTTCACCTAACCGTATCGCTGCTGTTTCGACCTGTGTAGAATTGGATCGTGAACAAAGTTACATTACGAGTGATCTATTGTCGTATGTACAAAATGACATTTCCAAGTTAACGTCGGAACAAAAAGACATTTATGATACGATAGACTCAATTTCAGGACGTATACAACTACCTGCTGATTTCTGTAATTTAGTGACGTCCAAAAATGAATTGATTGAAAAAGTATTTCCGAATATTCTAAAAAATTATAAAAATAATAAATGGCTAAGTGAAAGAGCGATTCTCGCACCCAAAAATATAGACGTCCACGAAATCAACAATATTGTTTTGACCAAGATTCGAGACCAGGCAGTCCTTTGCAAGTCAGTCGACACAGTTTTGGAACCAAATGAAGCGGTTAATTATCCATCTGAATTTTTAAATTCCATAGATCTTTCAGGGTTTCCACCACACGTGCTACAACTAAAAATAGGCGTACCAATAATACTTTTAAGAAATATCAACCCACCAAAGCCTTGCAATGGCACGCGACTTGCCGTAAAAAAAAAAACAATGGAAAACCTAATAGAGGCCACAATCTTGACAGGGCCTTTTGAGGGTGAGGCTGTTCTTATTCCTCGCATTCCCATGACTCCAACGGATCTGCCTTTTCAATTTAAAAGATTGCAATTCCCAATCCGATTAGCATTTGCAATCACCATTAACAAAGCTCAAGGTCAATCATTAGAAAAATGTGGTATAGATCTTAATACTGATTGTTTTTCCCATGGACAATTGTAGGTTGCATGTTCGAGGGTCGGTAAACCTGACAATTTATTTATATGCAGCGACAATTGGACAGCGAAGAATGTTGTATATTCCCAAGTTTTACGCAGTTAATTTGTATTGTATCTATCTATCTATCTATCTATATAAAAACGAGTTGTGTGTATGCATGTTTGTTTGTTTGTAAAAAGAGCGTTTGCATATGACGTCATTATTAGTGCATACGGCTTTGTATATGCACAGACAATGGGAAAGCCAAGAATGTTGTATATTCACAATTTTTACGTAGTTTAACTCCTGCAGACGGAATGAATGCTTGCCTGAAAAATTCTAATTTATGGGCACACGTAAAAATATTAAAATTAACTACAAATATGCGTGTCCGATTGCAAAACGATGACTCTGGTCAAACATTTTCAGATCAATTGCTGACAATTGGAAACGGAAAGCTCCCAGTAGTGGGAAAGCCAAAAATGTTGTATATTCGCAATTTTTACGTAGTTTGAAACACATATATAAATCTATCTATATTCACAGGTGGGACACAGGGACACAACTACAATGGCGCGTAACTAATATGGCGCGTAACGACTTACGCGCGCGGGGGGGCTTGGGGGGGGGGCGAAGCGCCCCACCAACTAGGTGTTGGGGTGGCGCGAAGCGCCACCCCAAATATATATATATATATATATATATATATACATATATGTATATATATACATATGTACATATATATATATACATATATACATATATGTATATGTATATTTTAATCCATATTGGAGTGTGGATGGGGCGAAGCACCCCACCAGCTAGGTGTTGGGGTGGCGCGAAGCGCCACCCCAACAGCTAGTATATATATATATATTTGTTTTTCTCATTATTCCTTCATGTTGCCTATGTTCGCTTTTACCAAATTAGTTTGGATGTTATTTATGATTGTTTTTTTATCCGTCGGGTAGACCAATTTTGTATTCGCTACATCTAATAATACTTTATTTCCTTTTAAAAATTTTCCTTTATTTCCTTTTTAAAAATAATGATGTTTGTAATTATATATATCCGAAAGTTAAAAGGAAAACACTCAAGTCAATGCCACAAAAACCATGGATATCCCGGAGACTGTTAAAATATATTAATGAAAAAAAATAGACTATACAATATTAAATGCAACTATCCGTCTGATGAAAACATCCAGAAATTCAAATTTTACAAAAATACTCTGACTAGAACTTTGAGAGAAAGTGAAAGAAATTATTATGAGAAGGAAATATCTTCAGCTGCGTCCCAGCAGAAAATGTGGGAAATCTTGCGTGATAAATTAAATAAAAATAAACAAAGAGCTATACCGACTTTTCTTAATAATGGAAATGACGCTAATGAATCAACTGAAAAAAAGAATATCGCAGAATTATTTGCTAAGCATTTCAGTAAAATTGGTAAAATTTAAAACTTGATATTCCTTGCTTTGAAATCTGTTTGACTTCTTAACAAGATAACATATGAACTAGCTGACTTGAATATATTGACAATTTAAAGAAAATTTTCTGAATCTTCATCAAAAGGCTGTCGAAGAATGAACTTTAAATTCTTAGGTATTTTGTTTGTGCTCCACTATGGATCATGTTTGTATCCTTCCAATAGTGATGTGGTTGAATTGACCCCTTCAAATTTTGATTCTCTTGTGAAAAAAAGTGATGACATTTGGATTGTAGAATTTTTTGCTCCTTGGTGTGGACACTGTAAAAGTTTAGCTCCAGAATATGCTAAATCTGCAAAAGGTTTGAAGGGTGTTGTGAAAGTTGGTGCAGTAAATGCTGACGAGCATAATTCACTTGGTGGTGAGTTCGGTGTGCGTGGTTTCCCAACAATTACAATTTTTGGAGCAAATAAAAAGAAGCCAGAAGATTACAATGGAGCAAGAACTGCTGATGGGCTCATTGATGCTGCTTTCAAAGCTTTAAAAGCGAAAGTCAATAATCAAATGGATGGAAAAAAGAGTAGCTCTTCGGGTAGTAGCGATGTTATTGAACTGACTGATGACAACTTTGACAAACTTGTTCTTGGATCCGATGATTTGTGGCTTGTCGAATTTTATGCACCATGGTGTGGCCACTGTCAGAACTTGGCACCTCATTGGGCTCAAGCAGCCACTGGACTTAAAGGCAAAGTCAAACTGGGAGCTGTTGATGCGACAGTTCACTCAATCAAGGCGCAAGAGTATGGTGTTCAAGGCTACCCAACAATCAAGTATTTCCCATCTGGTAAGAAGGATAAACATTCAGCACAAGATTATGATGGTGGCAGAGTTTCACAAGATATTGTTTCCTGGGCTCTTGAGAAAGCAGCAGAAAGTGTACCGGCTCCGGAAATAGAACAGATAACATCTGAGTCAGTCTTCAAGTCTGCCTGTGTCGATCATCCACTTTGCGTTATTTCAATTCTGCCAAACATATACGACTGTCAATCTGAATGTCGCAATAACTACTTGAAAATTCTCAGAACCATGGGAGAAAAATACAAAAAGAAAATGTGGGGATGGCTTTGGGCTGAAGCAAGCAGTCAGCCAGAATTAGAAGAAGCTCTAGAACTTGGTGGTTTTGGATTTCCAGCTATGGCTGTTATAAGTCATAAGAAGATGAAGTATTTGACGTTCCGTGGCCCCTTCTCTAGTGATGGAATCAATGAATTTTTAAGGGATCTCTCGTATGGCAAAGGATCGACAGCTCCCATTCGAGGTGCTGAATTGCCCAAAATTTGGGATGTTGAACCTTGGGATGGAAAAGATGCTATTTTAGAAGTCGAAGAAGACATTGATCTCTCCGACGTCGAATTGGATGAACTGCCGAAAGATGAATTATAATTCGCCGCTTTAAATCAAATAGTTTTTTTTGATAGTTGTGTTAATTCACCGTTTAAATATCTGATATTCCTTTTTTTCTTGGAAATTTATTTTTCCAATTAGAAATATTTTACAAGTTGTTTGCTTGTGTTTAGTCAGTTTTTGTAACTCTTGCTAAGAAATAAATTTCGTATACAATGTTTTAGAATAAAACCCAAGCCACATTTAAAACAAATGATCATTTATTTTGGCATATAATAGGTAGCTGTACACTCTCTCTCGTAAATGCAGAAAAAAAAAACAAAAAAATGCAAAACAACAATATCCAAGTATTAGAAATATCTTAATTTATAAATTTGAAACAAAAATTTTGTCATGGGAAAAATTCCTTTTTCTATTTGGAATTTTTGTCGTATATATATATATATATATATATATATATATATATATATATATATATATATATATATATATATAGAGATATATATTTGTTTTTCTCTATATTCCTTCATGTTGCCTATTTTCGCTTTTACCGATTTAGTTTGGATGTTATTTATGATTGTTTATTTATCCGTCGGGTAGACCAATTTTGTATTTGCTACATCTAATAATACTTTATTTCCTTTTTAAAAATTTGCTCCTATTATTGCCTATATGGTTTTTGCAAATTATAAATTGACTAGGAAAGTTCCCATTATCCTTGTGTATAGTTAGATACACAGATCCTATAACGTCTAGATCACGTCCGGTTACATTGGGGCATATATTACTCATTCGTCATTAAATATAATTGGCCAATTTGTTAAACACGGATGCATTTATCACATTTACCGTTGTCCCTGAGTCTATAAGTGCCGGAGGAGGAGAGGGAAGTGAAAGTGGACTGCTTGATAGCCTGACAAAACTCGTTGTTGAAAAAGCCACCAGTGCTACCCCGTCGTTCAACTACAACCGTGGTAAAGTGGATGTTTGCTACCTTGGACACAACCATAAAGCTTGTCCAGTTATGTTGATTGATGAACATACAAGACCCATACCTGGAAAAAGCAGATCCAGTCCCCAAGACTACGAAAAAAGCAAAGAATACTGCTTGGCTGAAGCCTTTCGAAGATTCGTCTTTCCCAGCTGAAGACTTCTCTTTATTCTACAGCAAACGACCATTTAGAAGAGTTCGTTGGCTAAGACCCCATAAAATATGTTTAGATCCACAGTTTGTGGTGAACGATGCATCAAGATTTGATAATCAACAAGGGGAGCTTGGTGATTGTTGGCTTTTGGCTGCTATGACAAATCTTACAATCAATATAGTTCTTTTTAAACGAATTGCGCCTGATGATCAGTCCTTCGACGATGGCGAGTATGCTGGAATTTTTCACTTCAGGTTTTGGCAGTATGGCCAATGGGTGGATGATGTCATAGATTATTCTACCTTCAATCCCAAGAGAAAAATGAATTATGGGGTGCATTGTTAGAGAAGGCTTATGCAAAATTATATGGTAGCTATGAAGCCCTTAAAAGCGGCACCACCTCTGAAGCCATGGAAGACTTTACTGGGGGAGGGGCAGAAATGTATGAACTAAACATTTCAATGCTCAATGTTCATTCAATGTTCTCCTCGAGTTAACATCTCAGTATCAGAGAGCGCGCATTTTGACTTATTTTATGCTAATCTTGTGAACACCTGTGAATAGTTATTATGACCAGGAAAAAGAGACGTAATGATATGGAATCCACACGATTATCTGTGGAAGATTCAACAGCCCAAGGGACAATACGTGATTCGATTGACGTGCTGACCAGTTCGGTCCATCAGATTCTAGAAACAGTTAAAGCAACGCGGTAAGAAATACGATGTTTGAGATTTGAATTATCCGAAATCCGTTCAGACATTAGTGGTCTAACTTCCAAAGTAGATGATATTGAAATCGTAACTGCAACCCACTCGGATACAATAACAAAGATTCAGGCAGAATTAAAAGATATACGAAAGAAAGAAGCCCATGGATTAGGCCCTCTCACTGATAGGGTCCTCATATTGGAGAATTTGGAAAAAAAAGACAACATTATTGCTTGGAATTTAAAGGCTGCCTCAGTACCGGAGGCCTCGACGAAAATGGAACATTTGCTGGAAACCTTCTTACAACTAAAAATTAATTTTGAAGTTAAAGAAGTACATGACAAATTTGTTAAAATACGACTCATGAACTCGGATGACAAATTCTCGGTACTTCAAGCGAATAAGAAATTACGTGCCCAGTCCTGGAAAAAAAAACTTGATAAAGCGACAAAATTTGATTACAATGGAGTTTTCTTCAGTGATGATGTTAGTCAAACCAGCAGGGAGATTCGCACTACGCTGAATCAAAAAAAGAAAGAAATGAAAGATAAAGGTTTTGTTGCATGGATCCCACCCACGGTACCAACCACATTATGCTACATAGACCAGGACGGAGTGAAACAAATAAAGAAGTGGCATAACGTCCCACCAGTCGAATAAATTGTGTTTTTTTTTTTGTCATTATTAGGTATTTGTTAGGATTTGTTCATAATAGTCACTACATAAATGCGCAAATGTGTTGGTGTGCGCACATTGTTGCCAAAATGTGCGTGTTCTCTGTTGAATAGAATGAACATACTTCCACCGAAAAGCAATGGAATTCTCCGACGTGTGCGGTTGTTATGTGTTTTCTTTTTTTTCTTTTTTGAGTGGTCTTTTGTTAAATTGTTGATCAACTGAATTGAGGCTTTTTTGTTGATTTATGATATTGAGTTTACATAATTTACCTGATCTTGCAAGCAGAACTAAACTGTTAGAGGAAAATCCTTTTGAGATACTGGAGTGCATTAGGGATGTTAAGGATGAAGAAGCAGTAATTTTGGAAGATAGCCCCGAAAAACAAATATTCATTTATGGATGATTCTATCCTCGCATGCAGTAATGTAGGTTTTTATAGTTTTAACTGCAGAGGTTTACTTAGTAGCATTGAGTTCAAAGATGACATAATTAATAAAAATAAAATTGAAGCTTTAGCTTTAAGCGAAACTTTCTTAAATGATTGGAATATTAATGATGTTATGTTTCTTGACTATGATTTTGTTCATGAGGGTAGAAAACACCATCAGCATAGTGGATTAGAATTTATCATAAGAAAAGAGTTAAAATCGAAAATAAGACGAGACCTAATGATTTGGAATGTAGAAATGATTTTTGAAACGTGTATTCTGGAATGTGAAGTTAATAAAAAATCAGCAATTATCCCCATGAAATATGTTCAGATCCAAAGTTTGTGGTGAACGATGCTTGAAGATTTGATACTCAAAAAGGAGAGCTTGGTGATTGGTGGATATTGGCTGATATGACAAATCTTACAATCAATACAGTTTTTTTTAAACGAATTTTACCTGATGATCAGTCCTTTGACGATGGCGAGTATGCTGGAATTTTCCACTTCAGGTTTTAACAGTATGGCCATCGGGTGGATGATGTCATGCATGACAAATTACCAACGTATAACGGTAAGTTAGTCTACCTTCAATCCCAAGAGAAAAATGAATTTTGGAGTGCATTGTTAGAGAAGGCTGATGCAAAATTATATGGTAGCTATGAAGCCCTTAAAAGTGGCACCACCTCTGAAGCCATGGAGGACTTTACTGAGGGAGTGGCAGAACTGTATGAACTAAACAATAAAAAGCATGTTTGACTTTCCTCAAAGGAAGCTTGTTTTACACAAATGAAATGAAAAGTCTCTTTGAAGAAGAGGAGGAAGGAGATGGGAGGGAGCCGGTCTTTCGAAATAGAATAAGACTTTCTTTTCGTCTTGCGGCCATAGCTACACTTTCTTTACCCTTCTTTTGTTTTTCATTTTGAATAATCTGGTCTCTTTTGTTCAGTTTCAGACAAACTACTGCTACTCATTGTGGTGTTGTCAATTATCTGCCCTCTATTTCAAGTGCCATTGGTCATTACCCCCAAAGCCATGTTTGGAAGTTAGGAATAGCACTAAACACTGCCCCAAGATTGTTTGTGGCGTCTGTCTACCTAGAACATTATAAGACAATTTTAGTACCTTCATCTATACGGCTAACCTGGATGACGGTAGTATTAAATGTTGCTGAGATTTTATCACTTTTGGGCCTTTCATTGATCTCTTCTACTTTTATCCATGAACTTCATGCTGCTTGTTTTACACTGTTTGTAATATGCGCTACTTTATACATGTTGCTCACATTAGTCCTGTTGCACATTTACAGAAGAAGTAACGAATCCACTTTGGAGAGGAAAAGTCGACAGTTACAAATTACCACTTTTCTCGTCAATTGCCTTGGAGCTGCATTTGCTGTTTATCTTTATGTGCGTCATAACAAATATTGTGAACCTTATGTATACACTTGGTTCGCTTTAGCTGAGTATGCTGTTGTCCTTTCCAATATGGCATTCCATGCAACAGCTTATCAAGACTTTTATTATACAAAAGTGATAATCACAGCGAAGGGATTGAAGATTATTTAGTTCCAATTAGTTCTATCCTCAGAACTAACACTGCCAATAGCTATCACAATCCAGTTTCACTCACTTCAGTTTATTTATAAAATGATGGGATTAAAAAAAACCTTTCAATTCATTCCGAGTCGATGCTTTCGCTGTCAAAGTACTGATCACCTGATTGGAGCTTGTCCCGGCTCACCAGCACATCCCAAGTGTTCCAGACGTTCTGGCCCTCATGTGAACTCCAAAGAAAACCCTTGCCAAGCCTCGCTAAAATGTGCAAATTGCACTATGGAACACGTAAGTTTTAGTCTTAAATGCAAAATTCTCCAATCAGCTCCAAACAATGCTAATAAATAAATACTCAAACTGTGTTTAGCTTTGTGTCCCTTAATTTTAATGGTACAAAAGACAAGAATCTACTGATTAGTGAGCTGCTTGAAAATGATATTGTGTTTTTACCTGAGCACCTTCTCTCTAAAGTGAATGCTGATCGCCTAAAGCGTTTTTTGACCCATTATATCTTTTTGAGATCCACCCAGAAAACCTGTGGTAGACCATCAGGAGGTCTGGTCATCTATTTCAGACACAAGACTCAGCCGATATTATTGCAAAGTGACGCTAACATCTTAGCAATAAAATGTGGTGATACCACATTTATAAACATTTATTTCCCTTGTAATAAAAAGACTGTGCAGTCACTGTCTAGTTTTTTCACAAGCATGTAATCGCCTACGAAAACTACTTAAAGACCTTTCAAAACAAAATACCAAATGGGTTCTCGCCGACGACATTAACACGGACTTATTATCTAATTCTGATCGATCTGAAATCTTTCTCGATTCACTACCCGGAGGATTCCATCTTGGTGATAAAGATCTTCTATTTACTAATATTCACAATCGTGGTGGTCTTAATTCCAACCTTGATCATGTAATTGTGTCAGATTCAACTCTACTTTCATCAATAGCTCATGTGGACTCTAAAATCGACGACGATCATTCACCCATCACGTGCCAACTATCTTGCTCCATGGTGAGCTTTGTGCAGCGTAACTCTCCCAAGTGGTTCTCAAAGTTAAATTGGGAAAATACCAATGTTCCACTTTATGTATTGACATTGTCCCAGTTATTATCATCTATTAAAGTGCCTTTCCACTTATCGCAAACATCTGTATGTACAACTTCAACTCGGATAGATATAAACTCGTATTATCAGCAAATAGTGTTCTGTCTCAAGTCTGCCACTAAAAAAGCTGTCCCCTCCGAGCGCGTACGAATGGGTACTCGCAATCCCTTTTGGAAAGTTGATCCTAAAGTGAAGATGGCTAAACAAAAAGCTAAGTTCTGGCTCCGTAAGTGATAGCCTGGCTCCGTAGATAGCCTGTGATCGTCCTCCTCCTGGTTCAGTACATCAAATAAAACAGAAAACCAAACGAGAGTACAAATATTCCCCGCGTAGAGCGAGACTGAACGCCTGGGATGGTCCTTGTGACAAGAAATCCTGGGATCGTGTTATAAACAGTGTAAAGTGTTCACCTCCAATTAATTCGTCTCTTCGGCTATGTGACTTTGTTTTACATTATAAAATTATTCTGCTTTCATTTAATGTTAATCTCCACAATCATTTTACAAAGCTTGTCAAATCCATCCTCCCAATTCGCATGAACCAATCTCAAGTGTTATCGGTGGAATCTGGTGTTATACTTCGAGCTCTTCAGCAAGTTAATAAGTCCGAGTCTCTGGATAGTGATGGTCTTTGCTTCAAGTTTTTTGCTTATGATTATCCTGAACTGCTGAAGCATTTGCAGCTATTAGACCCCAGTGCTTGCTCTAATTACCATCCTATCACTGTGTCTTGTTTTGTTAGTAAGCTATTTGAATATGTACTGCTACCGGCCATTAACTCCATGTGCAAGTTTACGCCCTTCCAGCTTGGTTTTAGAAAAGGTATGGGCTGCGTTCAAGCTCACCATATTGTGGGTCGGCTATGAAAGAAGCTGTTGCTCAAAAAAGTCCCTTGTATTGTTTGACTGTTGACATATCTAGTGTTTTTGACAATGTAGTTCATTCAAATGCTTTGTTTTCTCTAGCAGCCTCATGTGTTAACATTTCTATTGTTTCCGTGCTTAAGTATTGGTATGCTAATTCTTCAGTTAGGTTGAAGTGAAATGGTACTGTAAGGGTGTATATTCCTGTTAAAAAAGGCGTTAGGCAGGGTACCGTGTTATCCCCGAGCATATTTAAATGTGTTTTAGCTTCGTGTCTTCAACCGTCAATTTTTTACAATGATAATTTAGGCATTAGTCACATTGCATATGCTGATGATGTTCTGCTTCTTAGCCAGACAAAACTTGGTCTAATTACCAACTTTGACCGGCTTTCAGCCGCACTATCCACAGTAGGTCTTTCAGTTAATGCCTCTAAATGTGAGTTTTTGTGTTTTGGGAGTCTTCTACTAGCATCACCCCTTTGCTTGGGTTCTTCAACTATACCATGTTCAGCAATTATTAAATGGTTGGGTCTCTCGTTTTCCACGTCACTTTCGTCTACTTGCTCAGCTATTACGTCCAGCTTGCTGAAAAGTATGCGAGCTGGTTACGGAAAAATTTCACCAAATCGTGGTCGGTATAACCGAAAAGGACTTTGCCGTCTTTACTCTAGTTTTTGTGCCCCTGCTGTTTTTTATTTTTCTGGTTTTGCTTTCCTCCTTCGCAATAAGGATACAAAGAAATTACCTGGTGACGCCTACAGCATCACTGACGTCAGGCTAATCCGTGCTCAAACTCCTCGTGTGAGTGGTAAGATCCCTATGGTACGAAAAAGGAATCCATGGGGCAACGAGGCTGAGTGGAATGGAGCTTGGAGTGACAAATCATCAGAATGGCAATATATACCTGACGAAGAAAAGAAAAAATTAGCCTGACTTTCAACACTAACGGGGATTTTTAGATGAGCTTTAAGGATTACAAAAAATATTTCTCACGGATGGAGATAGTCCATCCGTGAGATAGTCCATGCGTCTACCTCGGTGGCATCAGAATCATACAGTCGTTTCTAAATTTGACATCATTGATGCGCCCTCGCGACTGAAACATTTATCTGAAGAATATATCTCTTAAAACTCAGTAAATGATTGGTATTTTTGACCCTCTTTGGCCATTTTTTGAATTGAGGTAATTTATTTATGTTGTATGTTGTTATGCTGTTATGTTATTTATATTGTTATGTTTATTTTTTCTTGTTTTTTTCTTTTTCTTTGTGTTTGGTTACTCCACAGTTTTATGTTTTTTGTGGGTTATAAATAAATTATTATTATTATTATTTTCAAAATAACGGTCAAATCTTTTGAAAGATAATCTCTTACGAGTTGTGCGATTAAGCCAGACTCAAACGTTGTCGCAGCAGAAACACCAGTTGGATTGATCAATGGTCACGCCTACACTATTACTGACATCAGGCTAATCCGTATTCAAACTCCTCGTTTGAGTGGTAAGATCCCTATGGTACGAATAAGAAATCAATGGGGCAACGGCAAAATATACCTGACGAAGAAAAAAAAGTTGGCCTGACTTTCAACACTAACGGGGAGTTTTAGATGAGCTTTAAGGATTACAAAAAATATTTCTCAAGGATGGAGAT
Source organism: Artemia franciscana (assembly GCF_032884065.1). Taxonomy (NCBI): domain Eukaryota; kingdom Metazoa; phylum Arthropoda; class Branchiopoda; order Anostraca; family Artemiidae; genus Artemia; species Artemia franciscana. Next base: position 33,774,683 of record NC_088882.1, on the reverse strand, counting down.
AGTCCACTCAAGTCCAGAAATTTACGACGAGGTAGTGGAAGATGAGGAGTGCAAGAAAAAGTGGGAGCTAAACAGCTTTGAAGGAGCTTGGGTTCGCGGAGCAATTGCTGGTGGTTGCCGAAACATTTTACAGACATTTTGGACCAATCGTCGATTCCGTATAACCCTTGAAGATTGTGAAAAGTGATTTCTGATTCAAGCTTAACGATGATTTCAGTTGATATAGTAACAATGTCAGTATTAAATATGGCTACTGATATCAGTAAGATCCAGTTCGCACTATTTGAACTAACGGCAGGAAGTCTATCCTACGACTTAGTTGACCCCTCAAGCTTGAAAAATATTCTAGATAAAATAAAAACCCACTTAACATTTGGTGCTCATTTGCTAGTAGAGCCAAAATTTGCAAACTTATTTTATTTTATATCAAACAGAAGGTGCATATCACGAAAATTAATGAACAACTTTTCGCAATCTATAACGTGAAAATAGGATCATGTATTTTGGACCTTTCTCTAAAAGAATCACAGTAACAAGATATTCCTAACTCGTGTGAAGCTCTAATAGGAAGCACGAAAAGAGAAAAATTTATCAATCTACGAAATATTCTATGGTTATTTACTGTACCCAAAAGACAGTAGGAACCCTATCCTGTTACAACAGTACAGAGAAAATTGACTCCATTCATCGAACTGAACTACTCTTACAGGACGTTGGAACAATCACTATTAAGCAAGGTTACCGACTAGAAAGTAATAAACTCTCAAGGAATAAATCTGTCATTCGCAATCCCAAATATAAACAATGAGGAATCAAAATCCTCTATCAGGCCAGAAATCAAGAAAATCAAAGGTACAATACAATTGACAAAATTAAAGGAGGCATTAGATTTACATATACCACTCTTTACTAATGAGGACCAAAGAGTAAAATATTTGAAAAGTCAGTATGGATTATTTTCGCCAATTTCCTGGTACAATATTATAATTACTATATTTCTGGTATTTCTCATTTCACTAACAATAAGAGCACTGCTAACGTTAAACTATGAATAGCTCTTAAAACTGCAAAAAAAAGCCCAAACACGACATAATAAATGCATCAATTAAACCTCACTGCTTCCGATGCAATTTGAGCCATAAGAACTGGGAGAATATAGCAATACAGGAGAATTAAGAGGTCGTCTCTAGTATATTGCAATATCCAGTCCCTATAGTAAATTAAATAAAAAAAACATGTTTTTTTTTAGCTGAAAGTAAGGAGCGACATTAAAAAATTAAAACGAACAGAAATTACTTCGTACATGAAAGGGGCTGCTTCCTCATCAACGCCCCGCTCTTTACGCCAAAGTTTGACTCTTTCTCTCAACTCTGCTTTTTAAAACAGTAAAAACATTTAGCGTAATCTCATGTTTTTATTACATATATGAGGGGTTCACCCCCCTCGTCAGTACCTCTCTCTTTACCCTAAAGATTAAATTTTGTCCCATTTCATTAAGAATGACCCCTGAATGACAAAAACCGTAGAATAAATAGTTGAAATCACTAAAAATACTTTAGCGTAAAGAGCAAGGTATTAGGAGGAGGTGAGTCCCTCATATGCGTAATAATTTCTGTTCGTTTTAAGTTTTAATGCTGCTCCTTACTTCCAGTTGAAAAAACTTTTCATATTTATTTTTCATTGTTTTTTTTAAATAATGCTAGAAAATCCTGCGCTCCCTTCATGGAAATTTTCTTCCCCCATGACAAATTCCTCAATGGAAAGTTCCCCCAACATACCACCCTCTTGTAAACCCCTCTCCCCAACCAAAAAATCCTCCTGAAAACGTCTGTATACTTCCCAATAACCATTACTATATGTGAGCACTGGTCAAAGCTTGTAACTTGTAGCCCCTCCCATGGGGACTGTGCGGGAGTAAGGCGTCCCCAAAGACATAGTTATAAGATTTTTTGACTACGCTGAATAAAATGGCTATCTCAGAATTTGGCTATCTCAGAATCCCTTCAGTGCAACCATACAAGTACCAAATTTTGTATAGAGGATTAACCTTTAAATGTAAAAAAAATATAACCGTTTTAAGTTGAAAAATGGTATTTCTTTTATTTCCTTAAAATCTAATGTCTATATTAATGTTTATATCCAATTATAAATAATAAGACAACTGGTTTTTTTTTAAATCCGTTTTTTTACTGTAAAATGTATCATATTATGACATTATTCTAAATTAGATGTTTTCAACTAGAACTGTAAGCAACTTCGAAATGGCTGCAATACATTTATAAGGGAGATTTTGGAAGAGGCTTAGAAAAACTTCTTGCTCACTGACATAGTAATTTTTTTTTATTAATTATAATTACTTTATAATATTTATATTTAATTTTATATAATTATGATTATTAAAGTTAATTAATTATAACATAACTAATTTGGTTAAAAATATGGCTTGGCAAATGTAGAACTAATGAATCTAACGATATAAAATCATTTATATACCATATACCATAATATAACTGTGCAATCTACTTCTGCAAATTTGTCTTTACCCCAAAGAGGACGAATATCCAATCAACTTAAAAGTATAATTAAAACTTAATTGATTTAATATAATTATACTTTAATACTTTTTTATACTTTAAAATATTTAATATTAATTATACTTAATTGATTTAAAAGTATAAATAACTATATATTAGACTTCCAGTTTGCAAAAGAATTTTGCACACATGGCGGCACTATTGGATTATTTCCTCACTTTATTTGTCATGACATTTGGCTACGTTTGGTGATCTGTAATTGTGTATCATCTACAAAATGACGGAAGGGGGTGAGTCATTGTTTAAGTGGGGGTAGGGTAGATTCCTATAAAAGCACATTTTAGTGAAAAAACAACTTACTCTTCACGAGGCTACAGGTAAATGTTGGAAAAAGTAGGGGGAGTAGGAATTAGTTAAAATATTTCTCTATACAGCTGAAATGCTACATCCTCATGTCTACCAGCACAGAGGTGGAAAAGGCATGGCAGGTCATCATCGGCCCCGCCAGGAAATTTCATTGGGGTGGCAAATACTGCTTGAAACTTAGTTTTCAGTAATCATAAATAGTAATATTTTATTTTTCTATTAATATGAAGTACTTCAATGTATTTAAACAAATGTATGTAATGTATTTATCGATAAAAAATTCTGCTGTAAAGGTTGTGGTTGTTTCAGTTATGTAAAGGATCAAAAGTCTCACAGAGTTTCCATCCATACAAAACAATAATATTCCCTTTCACCCAACCGAAATCCTTTAGTACCCAATATTAACAAGGGTTTTTCAAAAATAAATACTATTCATCGCCAGTGTTTTAAGTATATTAAAACTTTTCCAACATTAAAATTGCAAATTCAAACATAGGACGATATTAATCAAAGTAAAATTATTGATTTACACATTTTAAAAGCAATTAACCAGGGATTTAAGGGACTGGTACCACAAGTTATTTCTTGGTTAGGCCTGGGTATGATTTGGAAAACAATCAGAAATTAAATAGAAAAGAGCTCTTCAACTAAAAGCGATTTATTCTTAATTTGAAGGGAGTTGCCTTCTTCTTAGCTCCTAAATCTTTACTGTGAGGTTTGGCTTTTACCAAATTCTTTAAGGAGATTTGCAGTTGGAAAAAAAAAGATTTTTCAAAACACTAAAAAACTTTTGTTTAATGAGCAAGGTGTCGAGAAGAGGACAGTCCCCCTTATATAAGAAGTAATCTATAGTTGTTTTAAGTTATAAACGTGCTCCTTACTTTAGTTGAAAAACCTATTCTATTTTTTTAATTACATTTCATGAAACTGTTAAGTTTTATGAATACAAAACATTTGGTAGCAGAGAAAAACAATCAATATTTCAATGATCTCTATCTAGATTTTGATGGGTAATCAAACAGTTAGTGACAACAAACTCTAAATAAGGGCCGACCCGTCTCAATAGTAGTCAAATTTCTAAAAAACCGAATTTTGATACCAATAGATATAAAAAAGGAATTGAATTATTATGCTGATTCCAAATATATAAGTTTCACTAAGTTTAGTGTTACCCATCAAAAGCTACGCGACTGTAAAAATTTGCCAGATTTTCAAAAAAGAGGGAAAGGCCCCCTTGAGGTATTAGAATTTTAACGTAAATCATGCTATCAGATTCAGCGTATCAAAGAACCTCTACTGTGGAGGTTCCAAGCTCATATCTGCAAAATGTAGAATTTTGTAATTTTTGCCAGAAGAAAAATCACGGATGTGTCTTTATTTGTTTGTTGTTTTTTCCAGTGGTGATTACATCGACCCATTGGGCCTAGAATGTCGGAAGAGGGTTTATTCTAAACGGGAATGAAAAGTTCTAGTGTCCCTTTAAAGTGACAAGAAAATTGGAGGACAGCTAGGGCCCCTCCCACGCCACCATTTTCCTAAAATCGTCCTATTAATATTTTTAGATGTCAACAGATCTGGTATGGCGTTAAATGTACTTCTTCCATTCAACACCACATATTTATGTGAAGTTACTTTTTCAGCTTTAACACACATTAAATCCCGATAAAAAATGTTGAAGAGGTCTTACGTCCAGCAGTTTCAAACATTACACCAAGATTTGATTTGTTATGCAATAACAAATAGGCACATCCATCTCATTAAATTTTTAACGTAAACTTTAATTTAATATTTACCACGCAACTACTTGGATATATTCGAGAGAATTAAACAAAACAAAAAAGGTTTTTTTTTAATGAAAGTAAGGAGCGACATTAAAACTTAAAACGAACAGAAATTACTCCGTATTTGAAAAAGGCTATTCCTCCTCAACGCCCCGCTGTTTACGCTAAAGTTTGACTCTTTTACTTAACTCTACATTTTAAAACAGTAAAAAACTTTAGCGTAAAGAGCGGGGCGTTGAGGAGGAAAAGCCTACTATTACTGTTACTGTTGTTAGCACGAAATAATGACTTCTAATACAGTGGCTTCTAAAGACTTCTAATAATATCATGTGGATAACTGCATAAAGTAATTTAAAATGTATGTAAAGTAAAACAAAGTATTTTATGGCAATATACAACAGATATATTGGGCTATGACGTTTGGTCCATTTCCCCAGTTTAATTTTACATATTCCACACATGTCAGACCCAGATATAAAAATCCATTTCGTCATGCAAGTTCTGTGGGCATAAGCAATACTTCCTTTACAATCACAAGGGCAGATTAATGGTTCGTCAGTTTCCAACTCGGTACAAACTCGACAAGCCTTCTCATATGACATATTCACCATTACACTTAATTAAAGATTTGATTCTCTTGATCTCTTGCTGAAAACATATGAACCTAATTTCTTCAAATTTAGTTAGTATTTGTTATACCAGAGATTCAAAACAACATTTGGATTTTAGGAATAACCAATTTTAGGGATAAGTGATTTTTGCTATTATGTATCGGGCTAAAATATTTAAGGGCACAACAATAGCTCTTTCAAGCAAATTTTGGAATGGTAATTATGATTTTGATCCTGGCTGCAGCAGAAGGTGCATCCTAGTAAGGATTTGACAAAGCATGATAATAACAAAAACAAGTTGCCATTTAAAAAAATGATAAGCGAGAATTAATTGCCATTATAGCTGATTAAGGAATCGTAACTATTTTATAAATTAGTATTAAATATTATTTGGGGCGGCAAAAAAAAAAAATGGTTCTTTACAGATTTGTCCAACTTCGTTGTTTTTGCATTGTATGTGGCATGCACTATTATGGCCCTACACGTGGTCATAATGCTACTTGTATTTGCTCTCTGGATGTGTTGTTGTATACACCCCAGAAAGTATTTTTGGGATGGTTTGACCCTCCCGTCTGATTACATAGGTAATGTTTTATCTTTCTTATCATATGTTTTTCATCCTTCATCTAAAGCAAGAAAACCCCAATTCTCCTCCTTTTGCTCCTGTTCAATGAAACCCTATTTCTGAAGCGAACTCAATATGACGTCACTGTTTGCATTTTCACGAGGCACAACATATACATGCAGTCACAAAAGTCGTAGTGCTAACCGCCGAAATTAGATTTATTCGTTATTTTTGTTGGTGTCTCTGGCTTAGCTGTCATTATACCTTTTTGTTATTATAGCCTAGGAAAAAAGGATAGAACTACTCTTTTCGTACAGCCTACTGTTTGAAATTTGGTCAGTCAGCTGGATAACCAGAACAGTCCGTAAGCATTTTCTCTAAAAATCATATAGCAATTATTCACCCGCTTTTCAGATAGCAGATGCTTCAGAACCATGTTTGACCACTGTTATCACTGTATTTGCAGTTGAAGAAACTTGTTTTTTTCTGATCATTTTTCAAATAACGCCAGGATACCTTGCTTCACCTGCAAGGAAAAATAACCCTCCCCATAAAAATATCCTCTGGAAAATTCAACCTTAGCAAAAATTTTCCCTGAAAAATTACTCTGATTTTGAATTACCTTGTTTTTTTCTGATCGTTTTTAACTAGCGCCAGGATACTTTCCTCCGCCTCCACGGAAAAATACCCTACAGAAATGCTTTCTGGACAATTCAACCCTAACAAAAATTTTCCCTGGAAAAATTACCCTTAACATCTCCACGCGAAAAATTGAATCACTAAATAGAAAACAAGACATATAAAAAAATTTCCTATAGGAATTCTGGCCAATTCACCCAGTGTAAAATTTCACCTGAAAATTTCACCTCCTGGGAACTTTTCTCTCCATGGATAAATCTCCCAGCAGAAAATTTGTCCTCCCTTCCCCCACCAAAAAACGTATGAACACAATAACAAATAAAAAGAAAAAAAGAACGGGCAGGTTTTATAACTTAAAAACATTTCCTTCAGGGCTGTAGGGGGTCATTTCAAGGTCAACAGATCTGGTCAGGATTTGAAATAAGAGCTCTGAGACATGGATTTCTACTAAATGTCAAATAACATTAAGACCTCGTCACCCGTTGTTAAGTTAAAAATACCTCAAGTTTTCTAATTTTTCCAAATTAACACCCCCCCCCCCAGCTCCTCAAAAGAGAACGGATCCTTTCCAATTATGTCAATCAGAAATCTATGACTTCTGCTTATTCTTCCCATCAAGTTTCATCCCGATCTCTCAACTCTAAGCGTTTTCCAAGATTACTGTTTCCCTCCTCCAACCCCCTATGTCCCTGGATCCAACTCGAGTCGAAAATGGAGCATCTGAGTCATAAGATCCTTCTACATATCAAGTTTCATTAAGATCCGATCACCTATTCATAAGATAAAAATACCCCAATTTTAACGTTTTCCAAGAATTCCGGTTTCCACCTCCAACTCCCCCCAATGTCACTGGATCTGGTCGGAATTTAAAATAAGAGCTTTGAAGCACAAGATCCTTCTAAATATCAAATTTCATTACGATCTGATCACCCGTTCGTAAGTTAAAAATACCTCACTTTTCCGAATTACCCGCCCCTCCCCCCAACTCCACTAAAGAGAGCAAATCCGGTCCGGTTATGTCAGTCACGTATCTTAGACTTGTTTTTATTCTTCCCATCCAGTTTCATCCTGATCTCTCCGCTTTAAGTATTTTCTAAGATTTCCAACCCCCGCCCCATGACGCTGGATCCGGTTGAGATTTAAAATAAGGGATCTGAGTTACGAGGTCATTCTAAATATGAAGTTTAATGAAGATCCGATCACTCCTTCGTAAGTTGAAAGTACGTCATTTTTTCTAATTTTTCAGAATTAAGCCTCCCCCCCCCAATTCCCCCAAATAGAGTGGATCCGTTCCAATTTTGTCATTCACGTATCAAAGACTTCTGCTTATTTTCCCCACCAAGTTTCATCCCGATCCCTCTACTCTAAGCGTTTTCCATGATTTTAGGTTCCCCCAAACTCCCCCCAATGTCACCAGATCCGGTTGGGATTTAAAATTGGAGCTTTGAGACACGATATCCTTCTAAATATCAAATTTCATTGAGATCCGATCACCGGTTCGTAAGTTAAAAATACCTCATTTTTTTTCTATTTTTTCAGAATTACCCCCCTCCCCCCGTCCAACTACCCCAAAGAGAGTGGATCCGTTCCGGTTATGTCAATCATGTATGCAGGACTTGTGCTTATTTTTCCCACCACGTTTCATCCCGATCCCTCCACTCTAAGTGTTTTCCAAGATTTTAGGTTTCTCCCTCCCAACTCCCTCCCCCAATGTCGCCAGATCTTGTCGGGATTTAAAATAAGGGCTCTGAGACACGATACCTTTCCAAAAATCAAATTTCATTAAGATCTGATTAACCGTTCGTAAGTTAAAAATACTTCATTTTTTTCTATTTTTACGAATTAACCGGTCCCCCACTCCCCAGATGGTCAAATTGGGAAAACGACTATTTCTAATTTAATCTGGTCTGGTCCCTGATATGCCTGCCAAATTTCATCGTCCTAGCTTACCTGGAAGTGCCTAAAGTAGCAAAACCGGGACCGACAGACAGACCGACAGAATTTGCGATTACTATATGTCACTTGGTTAATACCAAGCGCCATAAAAACCGACTCCCTATATGAAACGTATTGGAAATTATTATGAAACTTGTAAGAACCTTGGGATTAAAGACACCCATCATCTCCCCTATACGTGTGTATCAACTGATTAATATTTTTCTTTATGAGTAATTGCTTTTCGAAGGAAAAAAGACGGTTGGATAAGAGGGTGAAAACAAGTTTTGACAGGTCCTCTGGAATCAGTTCCAATTTGTTTGTAAGTTGAATTTGCTCTCCGATTTGAAACTGAATTTTAATTAGGTGAAGTTTAGATGAAGGGTTTTACGCCATTCTTTCTACTATAGATTTTTAGTTGAATTAAAAGTTAAATGACCCTGAAAAAAAAAATCTAGACTACAATAATTCAAAGTAAGACAACTGTTACGCTTTCATCGAAGATCGTTAAACCAAATTAAAAGGCTATTTTTATTTTGAAAGGAATGTATAGGTAATCACGGAAGTAAGAAAGGGATAGAAGCTGGGTTACACACGAATCTCTCGGTCGGATAAATTAGGGATATACATAGAAATGCTTTTCGTAGGGACAAATTATTCAGAGTAGCGGGGACAAGCTTAGAAATATGTCAGAATACCCGAGTTATACGGTGGGATTTGCAAGAACTATTGTACAAATCTTGATGAAGATTGAATACCTACCCATTCACTCCCACCCTGTGTGCTGGCCTGTGGGGCTACTGGATTTGGTACTTAAGTATTATACGAGAAACACTCGAGAAATGAAGTTTGGTTAATGCTAATGAAATATACCTAAGTAAGATAAAAATAAATATTTTAGAAACAAATTTGGGTTATATATTTGCACATCAGGGGGGAGGGGGGGGGGGTAAAGTATAGCATACGTTAAATACGTAACCTAAACAAACTGGGCCTACCCAAAATACCAATTAAATATTTAATTAAAATATAGCTATACATGGTCAGACACTATATTCTACATTGCATTGCATACATTGCAAACTACCCATGATCAAAACCGGAAAATGTCTCGAATGTTTCTCGTATAATACGTAAGAACCGTGGATTTTTATGTACTTATGTATTATATAGTACACAATCGAGAATTTTAGACTCGAGAGTTTCGACCGCGAAGATAATAAAGGACGATAACCGGTATCGTTTGCAATTTATACTGATAGAATATAGTGTCTCATCATGGATGTTCAAATTCAGATTTGGGATTTGCCCAAGGACCGACGAACAGGCAATTATATTTTTCCTGGATACGGGGTTCCAACGGTACCGAGGTATCCTAACATCAAATATGGCGGGCGGCAGTAAAGACAGAAGGTAGAGCTCATTTCAACGCGATTTTGGAGGACATTTCTGCGTTCTGGGCGCTTAATTCTAAGTTGTAGTTTTTACAATTTAGTTAATAAAGTATTATATTTTCATTATACTTTGCTTTATTTGATTAACATTAACCAAACTTCATTTCTCGAGTGTGTATTACATCACACATAACTACTGATTTTTAAGTTCTCTCTGTTTTGAAAATGAGATTTTCCAGTGTTGTGCCCACTAATATTTTACTCATCAATAAAAACACTTCTCGATTTTTAAATAAGCTGTCGTGATTCAATAGACGTCGTAGGCCTATAATTGGAATTTTTTCTTTTGCCGATGGAAGACTTAAAGCCTACCAACGTAAATTCTGTACGTTTGATCAGCTGTCAAGGCACATTGTGGGGTTCTGTGTTATAGTAAGGAGCACAACTTAAAGAAAGTGTGAATAATAGACAATTTAGTGGATGAATCAACAATCGTATAAATCATACAAATCTCATTCCCGTGTGTAGGGGGGGGGAGGGCGCACTATTAAGTCAAGAATACCGTGTATGGATTAAATGAAAATATAATGAATTACAAGTCCAGTGCATTTTAAGTCCAAGGCTATCAAGGCTTGCTATCTTGGAAAGAGGTTAGGTTAGGAAAATGAAACTTTCAGGGATGGGTCTACTGGCTAAAGTATGTCACAGGAAGGTTTTTTGAAGTACCTGCCTCCACTCCCTCTCGCTCTAGAGGGTCCTGACCTCTGATGACCTTTAAAAATATGTGTGTTATAAAAGTGAAACCTTGCAAAATAGGTTTTCGGCCCTCTAGAGGGAGAAGGAGTGGAGGTGCGTACTTTAAAATACCTTCCGCGGGATATAATTTAGCCTGTAGACCCATCCCTGAAAGTTTCATTTTTCCTAACCTAACCCCTTTCCGAGATAGCAAGAAGTCACTAAACTAGAATTTTACCAGGCATTTTATCATCTCTCACTTGTTTTTGTAGCTATGAAAACGGTTTTCTGAGATGTAACCTAAGCGTAGTCCTTGAATGTGTTTCCATAACCGACAAGTACCCAAATAAATATTGCATCTTTGAAATAAATAAACGTGAAAAGCAAGATCTATTCTATATGTATATGAAACTCCCTGTTTTTAGGGTGTCAGTTAGTAATGACAAGGGTCGCTCTTTACTTAAGTAAGGTGACTAAAAATTTTATGCTGGAGTTTGGGTGAAACGATTTTATTCTTATCCTTACGAAGGAGTTGATGCTACGGCTTTTGTTCTTTTCTATGTGTGCTGTCCGACAGGCTTCAGCGGTAGTTGATTCGGAATTACCAACATATTTTAGTTAAAACTGAAATGAACGTGCCTTAGGCAACCCCTCATACAGTTGGAATGGGTGCTTGAGACGAATCATTCTACATGTTATTATTGACAACATGATTTTTTTTGAAGATCAGCATAATTTTTTTTTGTTACTAAATGAGCTTTGTTTTATTATATAGTGTGGTCTAGGGTAAACGCTCATTTTTAAATTATAAGAGGGGTTATAAGATGGCTCTTTAAGATCCGTAGTATTTTTGGCCATATGGCCCTATTTTCTGGCGCAGTCACAACAGATTCTAAGAAGCATGTAGGGGTCAAAATTACCTGTCGAGTAGGGCCTTTATCATCGTCCGTCAGACGTCTACTCGGTTGGAATTACTGGTAAAAACAAGAGCTAAGAGCTCACATGACAGTTGTGACGAAGCCGGAAGAGCCAAGAGCTCATATGATATGAGCTCTAGCAAAATTCTAAGAACCAATAGATTGATTTAAAAGGAAAATCAGAGGCTTAATGCCGGTCAGGATTTAAAATAAAAGCTCTGAGTCCCGAGGTCGTTCTAAATATCAAAACTGATTAAGATCCGATCACCCACTCGTAAGTTATAAATACCTCATTTTTTCTATATATATATAAGTTTATTATATATAAGTTTATAAATACCTCATTATATATATATATATATATATATATATATATATATATATATATATATATATATATAATTTTTAACTAATATATAAGTTTCATCAAGTTTAGTCTTACACATCAAAAGCTACAAGCCTGAGAAAATTTGCCCTATTTTAAAAAATAGGGGAAACCACCCTAAAAGTCATAGAATCTTAACGAAAATTACAGCATTAGATTCAGCGTTTCAGAGAACTCTACTCTAAAAGTTCCAAGCTCCTATCTACAAAAATTTGAAATTTTGTATTTTTTGCCAGAAGACAAATCACGGAAGCGTGTTTTTTTTTCCCAGTGGGGATCGTATCGACCCAGTGGTCCTATAATTTTGCAAGGGAGCTTATTCGAACTGAAATTAAAAGTTCTAGTGCCCTTTTTAAGTGACAAAAAATTGGAGGGCTCCTAGGCCCCTCCCACGCTCATTTTTTTCCCAAAGTTGTCGGATCAGAATTCTGAGAGCAATTTCTTCAGCATAGTCGAAAAACCTTATAACTACGTCTTTGGGGACGATTTACTCCCCCAGAGTCCCTGTGGGAGGGGCTGCAAGTTACAAATTTTGACCAACGTTTGCATATAGTAATGGTTATTGGGAAGTGTACAAACGTTTTCAGGGGGATTTTTTGGTTGGGAAGAGGGAGTTATGTGGGGGAATTTTTTCATGGAGGAATTCGCTCTTTACGCTAAAGTTTTTACTGTTTTAAAAAGTAGAGTTGATAGAAAGAGTCAAACTTTAGCGTAAAGAGCGAGGCGTTGCGAAGGGGACAACCCCTTTAATATACGAAGAAATTTCTGTTCGTTTTAAGTTTTAATGTCGCTCCTTACTTGCAGTTAAAAAAACTTGTTTTTTTATTTAATTTTATTATAAAATGGTATATAAAAACAGTAAGGCTGAAAAAAGTCTTGTTGCTTACGATTTTTACATCTTGGTAAACTATCTATCCAAACTGTTTTCATGCAAATAATGAGATAAAGTTTATGGCTCACCGCACATGAATAATTAAAATGAAATTTGTATATTATTATTTTTTTTGCTAAACGGCTTTCCCATAGTTTTGATCGGATGATTTTGACGAAAAAATGAGTGGGGGAGGAGGCCTAGTTGCCCTCCTCTTTTTGGCTACTTAAAAATCCAACTAGATTTTTTATTTTTGTACGAACATTTTTGTTAGTAATAAACATATATACCTTACGAGTTAACTTATGTAACGATCTTTTCTATTTGTGTATTTTTATTACGTATATGAGGGGGTTTGACCCCGCGTCAATCCCTCGCTCTTTACACTAAAGCTTGAATTTTATCCCGAATCTTTACGAATGACCCCTGAATCACAAAGGCCATAGAATAAATGGTTGAAATTACTAAAAATACTTTAGTGTAAAGAGCAAGGTATTGTGGAGGAGAAGAACCCTCCTTCTAAATGTAATATTTTATGTTCGTTTTAAGTTTTAATGCTACTCATTACTTCCAGGTGATTTTTTTTATTTAGTTTCTCATTGTTTTTTTTAAATAATGCTAGAAAATCTTTTGCCCCCTTCATGGATATTCTCTTCCCTCATGTTGAATTCCTCCATGGAAAAATCCTCCAACGTAACCCTCTCCCCCGACCCACTCCCACACCAACATGAAAGTCCCCCTGAAAACGTCTTTATACTTCATAATAAAAAAAAAATAACAATAATAATAATAAAAAATACACACGCATTCGTCATCTTTCTTCTAGCAAAAAAAAAAAAACAACAAAATTCCACATTATTATTTTTGTTTGTCTTCCCCAGGAGTGACCACATCAACCCAGTGGTCCTAGAATATCAGAAGAGGGCTCATTCTAAAGAAAATTAAAAGTTCTAGTGCTCTTTTTAAGTGACAAGAATTCTGGCAAATTCCCGTAGTGTATGATTTTCCCTGATAAATTCACTCCCTAGAAAATTCCCTCCCCATGGAAAATACCCCCATGGAAAAACCCTCTGCAGAAATTTTGCCCCTACCCCCAAAAAATTTTAGGCCTGCATCTTCATAACAAATATTATGCGTAAACAATGCGATTTTTTTTTAACTTCAAGACCTTTTCTCTAGGGCTGTGGGCGGGGGGGGGGTCTTTTGTTTTGTTTCGCCACCCACCCTTTGAATTAACAGTAAAACATACACATAAAAACTTTGCTAAATTGATATACTCCCAACAAACTTTGACCTAATCAAATTGGCATTTCAATTCATTTTGCATTTCAAAAAACAACACATCGAAAGCAGTCTTGGTGTTCTCGAATAAAATTGGTTCCAAATTCATTGAAAAAGAGTTGACTGGGAGGGGACAAGGTGCCCTCCAATTTTTTGATCACTTAAAAAGGGCACTAGAACTTTTCATTTCCATAAGAATGAGCGTTCTCGCGACATTCTAGGACCACTCAGTCGATACGATCACCCCTGAAAAAAGGAAAAACCAAAAAAAAAAAAAAAAAAAAACAAATAAACACGCATCCGTGATCTGTCTTCTGGCAAAAAATGTGAAATTTCACATTTTTGTAGATAGGAGCTTGAAACTTCTACACTATAGTTCTCTGATACGCTGAATCTGATGGTGTTAAGATTGTATGACTTTTCTCAGGCTCGTAACTTTCGATGGGTATAACTGATCTTGATGAAACTTATATATTTAAAATCAGCATTAAAATGCGATTCTTTTGATGTAACTATTGGTGTCAAAATTCCATTTTTTAGAGTTTTGGTTACTATTGAGCCGGGTCGCTCCTTACTACAGTTCGTTACCACGAACTGTTTGATTGGTTATATTTTCCAGCAGATGAATTTTATTATCTCAAGCTGGGCTTCAGTTGTAGCTAATTGTTCGTAAATCAGGGTGATACTTGAAGACACCGAATTAGACCCTAATTTATCTCTTGCTTCCAGGGCTTAAAAGGTCTTAGAAAAAGTTTCGTAAATTTCTGTGGTATTAGCAAGTTTTTGTGGCATTTTGTATTTACGAAGTGACATATAGAGATCGTAAATTCTGTCAGTCTGTCTGTCTGTCTTTCCCTGTTTTGCTAGTTTAGGCACTTCCAGATAAGCTAGGACGATGAAATTTGGCAGGCGTATCAGGAACCAGACTAGATTAAATTAGAAATAGTCGTTTCCCCAATTCGATCATCTGTGGGGAGTGGGTAGACGGTGAATTCAGAAAAAAAAACGGTTTGAAACTTGGTGGAAAAAATGAGAAAAAATGAGAAAAAATCCTAGATACGTGATTGACATATTCGGAACGGGTCCGCTCTCTTTGGAGAAGTAGGGAGGAGGGTTAAATGTGAAAAATGAGAAAAATCAGTACCAGACAAGATTAAACTAGAAATAGTCATTTATCCGACTCGACAGTCTGTAGGGGGGGGGGAGTGGAGGGACGGTTAATTCGAAAAAATTAGGTATTTTTAAGTTACAAAGGAGTGATCAAATCTTAATGAAATCTCATATTTAGAAGGATCTTGAAACTCAGATCTTTTATTTTAGATCTGGCTGAATCCAGTTTCATTGGGGGGAGTTGTGTGGGGGACCAGAAATCTTGGAAAACGCTCAGAGTGGAGAGGTCAGGATGAAATTTGGCGGGAAGAATAAGCACACATCCAAGATACATGACCGACGTAACTGGACCAGATCCGCACTCTTTGGGAGAGTTGGGGGGGGGGGGTAACTCGGAAAAATTAGAAAAATGAGGTATTTGTAATTTATGGACGGGTGATCAGATCTTAATGAAACTTTATATTTAGAAGGATCTTGTGCTTCAGCACTCTTGTTATAAACCCTGACCAGATCCGGTGACAGCAGCCAGAGGCGGAGGGGGAAACCGAAAATCTTGGAAAATAATTAGAGTGAAGATATCGGGATGAAAATTGGTGGGTAGAATAAGCAAATATCGTACATACGTGATTAACTTAACTGAACGGATCCACTCTCTTTGGGGGAGTTGGGGGGAAGGGTTAACTCTGAAAAATTAGAAAAAATGAGGTATTTTTAACTTAGGAAAGTGATATAGTGATATCCAATGATATAGAGGGTTGGAGGGAAAAACAGAAACCTTGGAAACCGGAAATCTTGGAAAACGCATAGAGTGGAGAGATCGGGATGAAACTTGATGGGAAGAATAAGCACAAGCTTTAGATATGAGATTGACATTATTGGTATGGATCCGTTCTCTTTGGGGGAGCTGGAAGTTGTTAATTTGGAAAAATTAGAAAAATTGAAGTGTTTTTAACTTAAGAATGGGTGACCGGATCTTAATAAAATCTGATAATTAGAAAAAACTCATGTCTCAAAGCTCTTCTTTCAAATCCCGACCAGATCTGTTGACATTGGGGGGGGGGAGTTGGAGGGGGAAACCGGAAATCTTGGAAAACGCTTATAAACGCCGTAGATACGTAATTGACGCAACCGGACTGGATCCGCTTTCTTTGGGGGACTTAGGTGGTGTGGTTCAGTGCTTTGGTGATTTTAGTGCTACCGGACGTGCTAGGACGATGAAAATTGGTAGGCATGTCAGGGAGATGCACTAATTGACTCTTTACAGTTGTTTTCCCCGATTTGACCATCTGGGGGGCTGAAGGGAGAGGAAAAATTAGAAAAATTTAGGTATTTTTAACTTACAAGTGGGCGATCGGATCTTAATGAATTTTGATATTTAGAAGGACGTCGTGAATCAGAGCTCTTGTTTTAAATCCCGACCGGCAATAAGTCTTTGATTTTCCTCTTAAAGCAAGCTATTGATTCTTAGAATTTTGCTAGAGCTCATATCACATGAGCTCTTGGCTCTTGGCTCCTCTTGACCTCGTCACAAGTGCCATATGAGCTCTTAGCTCTTGTTTTTGACGAATACTATATAAATATAAGTAGATTCAAAAATTTATTAAATACCCCTAAGGGGTTTCCTTCCTCCCTTACCTGTATTTATGACCCCAGGGCAAGGTTGCCCAATGTTTATTATGTACCTTCAGGAACATATGACTTTAAATGACATTAATTTAATAGTATATGCATTATTCCGTAAAGCAAAGTATATGATTACCCCGGTTCCAAACCGGGGTAATCAGTCATTTATGAACGAGCCTGTAAATCGTCAACTATATGAGATGTTGGGGAAAAACCAAAATATTCTAAGATACGGCACTATTGGGAATAAAATGAGATCCCGTGGAACTAAAATGGACGAATATCCTACAACTTTAGATAAAAAAACTAATGTTCGCATATTTTATAGGCCTACAATCGGTATTTCTTTACTTTTAAGAGCCAATAATGTTTAAAATAATGTGTTTTAAAGAATAACGTTCTTTTTAAAAAATAACATTCATACATTTTATAGGCCTACAATCGCTGTTTCTTTACCTTTAAGGGCCAAAAATGTTTAAAATAATGTGTTTTTAAGAATAATGTTCTTTTTAAGAATAATGTTCTTTTTAAGAATAATTTTCTTTTTAAAAATAATGTTCATACATTTCAAAGGCTTACAATCAGTGTTTCTTTACTTTTAAAGGCCAATAATGTTTAAAATAATGTGTCTTTAAGAATATTGTTCTTTTTAAAAATAACGTTCATACATTTTATAGGCGTAAAATCGGTGTTTCTTTACTTTTAAAGGCATATAATGTTTAAAATAATGTGTTTTTAAGAATAATGTTCTTTTAAGAATAATATTCTTTTTAAAAATAACGTTCATACATTTTATAGATCTACAATCGGTGTTTCTTTACTTTTAAAGGCCAATAATGTTTAAAATGATGTGTTTTTAAGAATAATGTTCTTTTTAAAAATAATGTTCATACATTTTATAGGCCTACAATCGGTGTTTCTTTACTTTTAAAGGCCAATAATGTTATCTGCTTTGTAACAGCTTTGTAACCTAACAAATTCCCATTCGTATGAGGTGTTAAAAATGATATTGCCTCAAGGTGTGGTTGCCAATTATACATGTTTTCAACTTCCTTTTAAATCTGGTCGTAATGCTAAGGAGATGTCAACATTCTTAATGATATTCTGGTAAACCCCTTAAGGAGTGCTTAAGCCAATGAGAAAGGAGAAAATCTTGAATACTAAGAATTATTGCTAAAAATCATCTCTCATAAGTAAAAACTTAAGAATCTTTGGGATTATTTATCAATATAAGATCTACAAAACGACACAAAAATCAAGGCTGTATGATTAGTACAACCCGTTTAAATAGTAAAGGAAGAATATCTTAAATGGCAAATTTTAAAGGGAACTGATGATAATAATAAAAAAAATTCACGGCCAAAAATTTTAAATCTTGTATCAAATCGAGAGGCTACTTTACAATTCTCTACATCTTCTAAAAGTAATTTTATTACTACTTTTAAAAATTAGAGGTGTCCCCACTAATTAATTTTTTATGAAGCTCTAAAGAATAAAAATGCAAATTTGTTCGGCCTATTCATGTTGAAGCTTTCAATGAAGCCACAATAATTTTTTCATCAAAGAACCTGCTCATGTCTGCTGTTAATACGCATTTCACTGCTATAAGAAAATAGCATTGGCTTCAAACCTCGGAGATCGACCTTAAAACGAACAGAAATTACTCCATATATGAAATGGGTTGTCCCCTCCGCAATTCCTCGCTCTTTACGCTAAAGTTTGACTCTTTGCCACAATTCTACTTTTTAAAACAATTAAAAGCTTTAGCGTTAAGAGCGAGGAATTACCCTTATGGTAATACCTTAATTACCTGCTTATTCTACCCACCAAGTTTCATCCACCATAATTAAGGTAATACCTTAATTACCTGCTTATTCTACCCACCAAGTTTCATCCCGATATCTTCACTCTAATTATTTTCCAAGATTTTCGGTTTCCCCCTCCGCCTCTGGCTACTGTCACCGGATCTGGTCAGGGTTTATAACAAGAGTGCTGAAGCACAAGATCCTTCTAAATATAAAGTTTCATTAAGATCTGATCACCCGTCCATAAATTACAAATACCTCATTTTTCTAATTTTTCCGAGTTACCCCCCTAACTCTCCCAAAGAGTACGGATCTGGTCCAGTTACGTCGGTCATGTATCTTGGATGTGTGCTTATTCTTCCCATCAAATTTTATCCTGACCTCTTCACTCTGAGCGTTTCCCAAGATTTCTTGTCCCCCCCACAACTCCCCCCAATGAAACTGGATTCAGCCAGATCTAAAATAAAAGATCTGAGTTGCAAGATCCTTCTAAATATGAGATTTCACTAAGATTCGATCACTCCTTCCTAACTAAAAAATACCTAATTTTTTCGAATTAACCGTCCCTCCACTCCCCCCCCCTACAGACAGTCGATTCGGATAAATGACTATTTCTAATTTAATCTTGTCTGGTACTGATTTTTCTCATTTTTCAAATTTAACCCTCCTCCCTACTTCTCCAAAGAGAGCGGACCCGTTCCGAATATGTCAATCACGTATCTAGGATTTTTTCTCATTTTTTCTCATTTTTTTCCACCAAGTTTCAAACCGGTCTTTTTTTCTGAATTAACCGTCTACCCACTCCCCACAGATGATCGAATTGGGGAAACGACTATTTCTAATTTAATCTAGTCTGGTTCCTGATACGCCTGCCAAATTTCATTGTCCTAGCTTATCTGGAAGTGCCTAAACTAGCAAAACAGGGAAAGACAGATAGACAGACTGACATAATTTACGATCACTATATGTCACTTCGTAAATACAAAAGGCCACAAAAACTTGCTAATACCACATAAATTTATGAAACTTTTTCTAAGACCTTTTAAGCCCTGGAAGCAAGAGATAAATTAGGGTCTAACTTGGTGTCTTCAAGTATCACCCTGATTTACGAACAATTAGCTACAACTGAAGCCCAGCTTGAGAAAATAAAAGTCATCTGCTGGAAAATATAACCAATCAAACAGTTCGTGGTAACGAACTGTAGTAAGGAGCGACCCGGCTCAATAGTAACCGAAACTCTAAAAAATGGAATTTTGACACCAATAGTTACATCAAAAGAATCGCATTTTAATGCTGATTTTAAATATGTAAGTTTCATCAAGACCAGTTATACCCATCGAAAGTTACGAGCCTGAGAAAATTTGCCTCATTTTAGAAAATAAGGGGAAACACCCCCTAAAAGTCATACAATCTTAACCCCATCAGATTCAGCGTATCAGAGAACTATAGTGTAGAAGTTTCAAGCTCCTATCTACAAAGATGTGAAATTTCACATTTTTTTGCCAGAAGACAGATCACGGATGCGTGTTTATTTGTTTTTTTTTTTTTTTGTTGGTTTTTCCTTTTTTTTTCAGGGGTGATCGTATCGACTGAGTGGTCCTAGAATGTCGCGAGAACGCTCATTCTTATGGAAATTAAAAGTTCTAGTGCCCTTTTTAAGTGACCAAAAAATTGGAGGGCACCTAGTCCCCCTCCCACACTAATTTTTTCCCAAAAGTCACTGGATCAAAATTCGGCGATAGCCATTTTATTCACCATCGTCGAAAAACCTAATAACTATGTCTTTAGGGACGTCTCACTCCCCTGCAGTCTCCGTGGGAGGGGCTGCAAGTCACAAACTTTGACCTGTGTTTACATATAGTAATGGTTACTGGGGAGTGTACAGACGTTTTCAGGGGGATTTTTTGGTTTAGGGGGAGAGTTTGGGGGGGTACGTTGGAGGATATATCCATGTATAAACTTCTCATGGGGGAAGAGAATTTCAATTAAGGTGGCGCAGGATTTTCTAGCATTATTTGAAAAAACAACGAAAAAATAAATATAAAAAGTTTTTTTCTACTGAAAGTAAGGATCAGCATTAAAACTTAAAACGAACAAAAATTATTAAGCATATCAGGGGTTTACCTTCTCGTTATACCTCACTATTTACGCTAAAGTATTTTTTAGTAATTTCAACTATTTATTCTACGGTCTTTGTGATTCAGAGGTCATTTTTAAGGAATTGGGACAAAATCTAAGCTTTAATGTAAAGAGCGAGGTATCGACGAGGGTTGAGACCCCTCATATACGCATTAAAAGCATACGAATATAGACGTTCGTTACGTAAGTTAATTCGTAAGTTACGTATACTTTTTACCAATGAAAACGTTTGTAAAAAATTAAAAGTTCTAGTTGCTTTTTTAAGTGATCAAAAACTTGGAGGGCAACTAGGCCTCCTCCCTCGCTCCTTTTTCTCAAAATATTCCGATTAATTGCAATTAATTCATATGCAAATTTCGCTTTAATTATTATGTATGGAGAGCCAAGATCAAAACATGCATTAATTAAAAAACGTCCAGAAATTAAATAAAAAAAACAAGCTTTTTTAAATGAAAGTAAGGAGCAACATTAAAACTTAAAACGAACAGAAATTACTCCGTATATGAAAGGATTTTTTCCTCCTCAACGACCCACTCTTTACGCTAAAGTTTCTTACTGTTTTAAAAATAAAGTTAATATAAAGAGTCAAACTTTAGCGTAAAGAGCGGGGCGTTGAGGAGGAAAAGCCCCTTTCATATACGGAGTAATTTCTGTTTGTTTTAAATATTGCTCCTTACTTTCATTTACTTTCAGTTACTGAAAAGTTCAATGATTCAAATTCACTGAACAAAGAAGGTACTGAACTGATAATCAGCAAGGTTTATGATTCAATCACGCTCGAGTTTAATCCATAGTTTGCAAAAATTGAGCAGGCTCTACTAGGTAGTCTGAGATTTCAAATTGAAAATTTGGAGGAGAGAATTGGTCGAATAGAAAAAAAGCTTGATAATTATGATCAAGAGTCCATGCTTGATAGCCTTGTATTTCATGGGTTAAAGTAGTTACCTGGTGTAGACACTCATACGACAATATCTAACATTATAAATAGCAAAATGTCTGTGCTGGGCCCTTTACTTTATTTAGTTTACGTGAACATGATGCGCGTTTATCTAAAGAATACATATATTACTAACATTATTGCTAACAAAATTTGCAAAATCTGCAGATAATTTAATAGCAAAAGCTCATATTACTCTCAAAAGATTCGAGATGTTTACAAGTTTAAGTTTGCTGTGTGTGAATGTAAAGAAATTTTTTTACTGAAATTCTGTGGAGTGGGTGATTCTGTTGATGTAAGTAGTAAAGCTCTATTTGGTGAAAAACCTATTTTACAAGCTATATCACTGCGGTACCTCGGCTTCCATATTGATTGTAATCTATCGTAGAAGTATCATAACGACATTATCCCCACCAAAGTTGCACTTGGAGTTGGCATCCTCAAAAGATTGAAGCATATTCTGCCGGAACGTACTCTTCGCACGATATATTTTGCAATAATCTACCCATATTTCATACGGATGTTTAGTCTGGAGAAGCAATTTTTATGTTAATTACAAGCTAAATGGTTTTCTCATTGGTTGATCGGACGATTTCGCTAAGAAAAGGGGGTGGGAGGGGAGGGCTAGTTACCTCCCAATTTTTGGTTACTTAAAAATACAACTAGATTTGTTTTATTTTTTTACAAACGTTTTTGTTAGTAATAAACATACGTACCTTACGAATTAGCTTATGTAACGAACTTATATATTTGTGTATTTTCATTATGTATGTGAGGGGGTTTGCCCCCTCGTCAATACCTCGTTCTTTACACTAAAGCTTGAATTTTGTCCCAGATCTTTCAGAATGACCCTTGAATCACAAAGGCCGTAGAATAACTAGTTAGAGTTACTACAAATACTTCAGCGTAAAGAGTAAGGTATTGTGGAAGAGATGAACCCCCTTATATAAGTAATATTTTATGTTCGTTTTAAGTTTTAATGTTGATCATTACTTCCAGTTGAAAAAAAAATAATTTCCTCATTGTCTTTTTGTAAATGGTGCTAGAAAATCCTACGACCCCTTCATGGAAATTCTCTTCCCTCATGAAAAATTCCTCCGTGGAAAGATCATCCCACTTAACCTGCCCCCCCCCCCCCGACCCACCCTAACCCCAACACAAAAAAGTCCCCCCGAAAACGTCTGTACACTTCATAATTAACAACTATTATGTGTAAACGATGGTCAAAGATTATAAGTTGCCGCCCCTCCTCCGGGAACTGTGGTGAATTTAGTCATCCCCAAAGACATAGTTGTTAGGTTTTTGACTAAGTTAAACAGAATGGCTATCTCAAATTTTGATCCGGTGACCTTGGAGAAAAATGTGTGTTGGAGGGGGTCTCGGTGCCCTCCAATTTTTTGGTCACTTAAAAAGGACACTATAACTTTTAATTTACGTTAGAACGAACCCTCTTGTGACATTCTAGGACAACTAGGCCGACGCGATCACCCCTGAGGAAAAAAAAACAAAAAAACAAAAGATACGCACCCGTTATCTGTCTTCTGGCAAAAATACAAAATTCCACCATTTTTATGATAGGGGCTTGAAACTTCTACAGTATGTTTCTCGGATATGCTGACTGATGGTGTGAAATTTTAAGATTCTGTGACTTTTAGAGGGTATTTCCGCCTATTTTCTAAAATAAGGCACATTTTCTCAGCCTCGTAACTTTTGACCGATAAGACTACACTTGATGAAACTTATATATTTAAAATTAACATTAAAATGCAATTCTTTTGATGTAACTACTTGTATCAAAACTTTGTTTTTTAGAGTTTTGGTCACTATTGAGCCTAGTCGCTTCTTACTACAGTTTGTTACCACGAACTGTTTGAAATAGTAACTTGTAAACGAATAAGAGTAATACATTCTACTATAACGTTGAGATAGAACTTACTAATGTCTCAGGTTTTCCCGTCCCTTTTTTGTTTTTGTATTTTTTTTTCTGCCCGTTGTGAAAATTAAAATGCTAAACTGTTATCTGACTTGTAATCAACCAAATTCAAATGGTCAGCTGTTACCAATTAGACATGTGAAAAATCTAAATTCCCTTTAAATCCGGTGGCAATGTTCAGGGAAAGTCAACAGTCTTTAGATATTCTGGTACAACCCTCAAGGAGCAATTAAGCCAATGAGAAAGGAGGAAATCTCGTAACGTATTTCAATGTTATTGGAAATAGAATTTGCTTTCAACCTAGGAGATTGACCTTAAGTTTTAATGTCGCTCCTTACTTTCAGTTAAAAAAAACTAGTTTTGTTTTATTTATTTTTAAGTTTTTAAGTTCAAAACTACTAGTTTTGATTTATTTATTACTAGTTTTGTTTTATTTACTTATTTATTTTTCCAAAATAATGCGTATTTTCTCAGGCTCATAACTTTTGATAAAAAAGACTAAATTTGATGAAGCATATATATTTAGAATCAGCATAAAAATTCGATTCTTTCGATGTATCTTTTAGCATTAAAATTTCGTTTATTAAAGTTTCGTTTTCTATTGAGCTGGGTCACTCCTTACTACAGTTGGTTACCACGAACTGTTTGATATATTTAAATTGTAAGAGCAGAAGTAGGAATAGTAGTATCTTATAAAGTTTCAACTTAGAACCCCCAATTGTTCTCGATATATTGCTGAGGTGTCTTATTGGCAACTATAAACACAATGCCTTTTGATTTATTTTAAAGCAACATTTGGTTTTAATACATAATGGGCCAATTGCATCATTGTGGGAGGCTGACACACCTAATATCTCTAACAACATTATTACTGGACCGTTCTACTATGCTGAGCCCGACTGTATCAAAATTTTGAGTGGACGCGGTTGGAAAATGAATGGTTTGAGAGAAAGACTGCTTGCCCTCCAATCTCTTTACACTTAAAAAAGCCATCAGAACTATTAATTTTGAATCAAATTAGCTCCTTTTAAAGGTCAATTATATTCGTAGCTATTACAGAGCGGTGTTACCTATGATATTGTTTATATACCCTTTTGAAAACTTGCATGCATACAGTTTTTCGTTTAATTGTGGTAGCAGTATACGCATAGCACCTTTGGTTTCTTCAACATTCCCCTCAACACTCGCGGAAAGTTTCAGCTTAATACACACCGTCAACCGCTCTTGAAGTATTTCTGATGCGTCTGCTTGACAACCTGTGTGGGCTTAGTGTGTTTCAAGTTAGTTGCATACAGTTTCTGTATATTCAAAGATTTTTGCTTTAATATCCTTATTTTTACTTGATGTAGCAGTAGCAATAAAATAAATTGTAGTTGCCTGAGCTTTAGTGGCAGTAGTAATGATAGTAACAGTAGCAGTAGTATGAGTAGAAACAGTATTATTAAGCTGCAAATACTTTCTTTTTGTTAGTTCAACATCCCTCACAACAAGCCCTGTTAGTTTCAACTTCACATAACAAACTGTTCCTAAGATTTTGCTGTTTAACACTTTTGACAATATGCATGTAGAGGGCGTGTACTAATTTCACATTCATAACCCTAGGCACAGTTGTAATAGTAGTCACAGTAGTAGTATTGATATCACTAGTAATAATATTGAATAGCGGCAGCATTACAATCATCCTTTTTCATTTTGGTCAGTAGAACATCCATCTCATAAAGTCCAGGAAGTTTCAACTTAATACAATTAGCCATCGTTATGACATTGCTATGACCTTTGATAACCTGTATGTTCATATACTTCTTGGAACTTTCACCTCAATGCTCTTAGCCCTACAAGTAGTTACAATAGAAGTAGTTGTACTAGTAGTAAATGCAGCAGTAACGGTAGTATTAGCAGTAGTTGAAATGATCTTTCCCTTTAATTATTCTCAAAAATTCCAACTTAATACAAAAATCAATTCTTGGGATACACTATTTTTACAATGTGCTTGCATATGGAGTGTTTTGGTTTAGTTCAAATTTCCCCTTAATACGCCAAATGGAGTAGTGTGGTTTTAGCAGTGGGGGTAGTTTTAGTAGTATTTGTAGCAAATATTGCAGCCACTCATCGCGTGGTTTACCCGCTTCAATCCAAACTGAAAATCAAAACTTAGCAGAAAATCAAGTATTTCGGAATTTATAATTAGTTGACCATTGTCCCGAGGACTGTGGGGAAGCTTACATCCCCAAAAGCATAATTATTGGACCTTTCAACAAGGGTGAAGAAAATAAATCCCTTAAAATTTTGATCGGATATGTTTTGGTGAAGGATAGGCTTGGAAAGGACTGATGGCCCTCCATTAGTTTTCTACTCTTAAAAAGGACACTAATACTTCCGACTTCCAATGAAATGAGCTCTAACCGATCCAAAGCTTATACGACAAACCATTCCATAAAAACCTTATATGCGCTGGGGCATAACTTGCAACTGTTGCCCATGGGCTCTGGGGGGATTAGGTCCATCCTAAAGACATTGTTATATGATTTTTGGAATTTTGGTAACAAAATAGCTATCTCACAATTTCGACTAAATACGTTTTGGGAAAAGAGGACGTCAGGGAGAGGGGGGGGGGGGTAGCTGCTCTCCATAATGTTTGACTTGAAAGGGAACTTGAACTCTTCATTTTAAGTCAAATGAGGCTCTTCTAAAGTTTGAAAAATCACCCCTTTCGTAAGAACCTGATATGTCCCTGGGGCATAGCTTACAAATCTTACCCTCAGATTCTGGAGGATTCTGTCAACCCCAAAGGCCTTATTATATGATCCTTGGACGTTTTCTTGAACAAATGGCTATCTCAAAATTTCCATTGGATGCATTTGTGGAAAATACGACGCTGGGGAGGGGGGATTGGCTACCCTCCGACCCCTTTGACTCATAAAAAGGGTAATAGAACATTCTATTTCTAATCAAATGAGTCCATTCCGGAGTTTTTGCGACCACGCTTTTCATAAAAAGATTATATGCCCTTGGGGCATAACTCACAGCCCATGTGCTGATAGCTGTAATTGGGTGGGGGATGTCATCCTCAAAGGCATAATTTCCAGACCCTTCAACCATCCTGAAAAAATGGTTATCTCAAAATTTTGACTAGATGTGCTGGGACTTGATGTGCTGGGTGGGGGGGATGCTTGTTGCCCTCCAATCTCTTGAGTAATAAAAATGCCACAAATCTTTTACATTTCAAATCGAATGAGGCTTCTTCGAAGTTTCTACAAAAGCAAATAGCCATCTCAAAATTTCTTTCAGATGCATTTCGGGTAAATATGAGGTGTGGGTGGGTATCCATCCTTCGATCACTCTGAATCTTAAAAAGGATACTAGAATCTTAAAAGGGATACTAGGATACTGTTATACCTCCCAGGGTATAACACAACCCTTGTCTTGAGGGCTCTTGGAGGGGGGAGAGGGTTGTCATCCTCAGACATCATTTCTGGACCTTTCAAATACGTTGAAGAAAAGGACTATCTCAAAACTTTTATTGATTGGGTTTGGGGAAATGATGGGCAGGGGAGGGAAAATAGTTGCCCTCCAATCACTTTCGACTATGAAAAAATGCTCTAGCCCTTTCAATTTCCAATTGAACGAGCCCCTTTCGGAGTTTTAAGACAACATATGGCCATATCAATATTTCTATTAGTAGCATTTTGGGAAAATATGAGGTGTGCGTGATGGCGGGGGGGGAGGTATTCACCTTCTGGCTGCTGAATCTTAAAAGAGGCACCAGAACTTGGGATTGCCAATCTAATGAATCCCCTCTGAAGTTTTTTCGATCACCCAATATACATATATACGTTATAAGCCCAGGGCATATTTTTCAATTTTTGCCCTGAGGGCTCGGGGGGAGGAGGGGAGCTATCTTTCTCAAAGAAGTACTTTCCGGACCTTTTAATTAGGTTGAACAAAATGGCTATCTGAAAATATTGATTGAATGTCTTTGGGGAATTTGTGGTAGTGTGGGAGGGGGGGAGGTTAGTTACCCTCCAATCAATTTTGACTATTAAAAAGAGCACTAGCCCTTGTAATTTCCAATCGAAGGAGCTCTTTTTGAAGTTTCTAAGACAACAAATGGCCATCTCAAAATTTCTACAACATTTATTTTTGGAAAATATGTAGTTTAGGGGGAGGGGATCTACCCTCCTATCACTCTGAATCTTAAGAAGGGCACGAGAACTTCTGATTACCAATCATATGACCCCCTCCGAAGTTTATACGATCACCTTTTCTGTATATACCTTATAGGCTCCCAGGGCATAACTTACAACCTTTGCCCTGATAGTTCGAGGGGGGGGGGAATTTGTCCTCAAAGACATAATTACTTTGAACAAAACGGCTATCTCAAAATTGTGATTGGTGTGATTCGAGTTTCCAATCGAATGAGCCCTTTTTGAAGTTTCTACTACAGCTTCTGTACGAAATGCCCTGGTATAAAAAAACTTAAAATGATAATACATTTTACCCACATAGCTCTTAGCTTGGAAGCGCTATGGAGCTGCCTATGATTTATATGTTCTTTAGTTGATATGTTTGTTCTATAGTTAGGCTATTCTGGAGAAGTATTTTCTATAACTGATATAATTTTTGTATTTATCTCTGTTTGTCTGAGATTGTTTAGACCAACGATTAAAGACAGAAATAGAAAATTGCACTTCATTGAAAAGGCGTATCAGAAGAAAAAAGGCTAAAAACAGATTTCATCAGTCAGTTCAAAAGGTTAACTTTCCTTGAAAGGTATAGCTGCCTTTTTGATTCTGGGGATGTTACTTTTTGAATTGTTATTGATCAAAAGTTGTCAAACTTAATCAATAATAAACTTGCAAATTTAACTTGCTAATTAATAAATAAAACTTAATTAACTTGCTAATGTTTATGCACAGTTTAGCATGGCAACGAAAATGGGTGCAACTCTAAACCTTTCATTATTCTGAAAAATGATTTGGTTAAAATTAAAAAAAGTCTGTTTTAGTATTTTAACATAATTAATGTATTATAATTGAACTATTTAATCGAATTTAATATACTTGCATTTGGTTTTATTGTTTGTATGAGATATAATAATAGTATAAATAGATTATAAAAAAAATTTAAATGGAACTAATTATTGAATTGATTTAATGGATATGGTAGTTTAAAGCCGATTGACTGGGAAGCTTTGCTGGGGTCTTAATATGACACCCAGAGGAAAAGAAAGGGTATGTATAGTCTGAGTTGGCTTGAGATGTACCCTTTTCGGTCAATTAGAGGTTTAAACTTCTCAGTTCGAACTCTAACATCCGAGTAAGTTCGGCAAAGACCTTTCATGCAAGGCTAGACGGATAGTTAAAGTCAAGGGGACATTGGAATTGTCTGTTTAGGGCTGTTGAGATACATTTCTTATAAATGTCAATCATAGACATGCAGTTCTAGTTTCCTGGGATTTGCGTTTACACACCTTTCGAACCTTTAACTTTTCATCTAGTCCCTGGTAATTGGAACCTGAAAAATGGTTTAACTCTAGCACATAAGCAATTTATTTTGTCAAAAGTATTGGGGGAGGAAATTATGGGACTCCGTAGAGCAGAGGTTGTTGGAATTAAAACATTTTAATTCAATCCATTTTTTAGGGTAAAAAATTGACCGAAAAATAAACTTAAGTTTGCTATTTGTTACTGTGTCTGGTTTTTGCAAACTTAATGCTTTATCCTGTACAGGAAAGAATATATGAATGAAAATTCTTTGCAAAAATGATCAACACAGACAGGGCGCAGGAGGATGGAGCGTACCACCATTTTGTTTACTTCCCATTTTTTCTCTTTCATTTCACACTTGATTATCCATTAATGTCGCTAAAATCATTGAGTGAATGCATTAATACGAACATATTTTACACAGTAAATGAAGAAGGCTGCAACTTTAGGCCCTTTCACTTCTCATCTGATCGCTAGTAATTTTTTTTTTGAATATTTATTAATAAATAAATAATTAAATTTATCTGAAGTAAGGGGGAGAATGAGGGGGATCTTATTGGACGGTGCATAGAATGTTGACTATATGTTTCTAGGGACTCTCCTGCTAATTCATTTAGTTGGATTAATACGGTATTGGACAGATTCTAAACTTTGGCTTGCAGTTTTTTTTACTGTTTGTGATTTTTGAAAACAGACGTATCTTACGGGCTTTGATCTTTCTTGGTTTGTAAACTGGAAATTAGACTCCATTTAGTTAAATATTAGTATTATCTTAATATTAAAATCATAGCATGCAAGCGAACAATAGAAAAAAAGTGAAGGGTAGGGAGTCGGTTGTGGCAGGTCCATGCATACAAGATATCATAACTGATAGACAAAGGCCGAGCATACTTTTTGATTATTTTTTGTTCTTTCTCAGCATAGTTTCGAGACAAAAATTAATATTTTTTTAATTAAATTCTGAACTGTAGAAAACTGAGATGGATGGAAAGATTTTAGTGGGAATTATTTTACAATCAACGCCATCCATAAAGAAATATGTTTTTATAAACAGCATAGATGGCTGCATCAGTTTTTTGATATTTTACATTTCCAAGCTCAGAATGCCTTAAGAACTGTGAGTTAGTTTTATGTGCATAAAATTAAGAAGTGAATATTATGACTGACCAAGCAGAGAATAGTTATTTCTTGTAGCTTAAATTCTAATCATCAAACAGTTCGTAGTATTGAACTGTAGTAAGGAGCGACTTCGCTCAATAGTAACCGAAACTCAAAAAAATGGAATTTTGATACTAATAGATAAATCAAAACGAATTGGATTTTTATTCTGATTTTAAATATATAAGTTTCATCAAGTTTGGTTTTACCCATCAAAAGCTACGATTCTGAGAAAATTTGTCTAATTTTCGAAAAAAGGACTAAAAGGCGTAGAATCTTAATGAAAATGACACCATCAGATTCGGCGTATCAGAGGAGCCTAGTGTAGAGGTTTCAAGCTCCTCAAGAATCCAGTAAAAAGCTCTGTAATTCCACAAACTTTAAATATTTGATATTTGAATTTGACAAAGATGCTAATGCTTGTGAAGTTTTAGAAAGTTTTCTGGCTTTACCTCATCATTTTCGAGTCTTTGCTTCTTAATCACGTATAAATTGTTGTAGGAGTGTATCTCCTAAAAAAAAAAAAAAAAAAAAAAAAAAAAAAAAAAAAAAAAAAAAAAAAAAAAAAAAAAAGTTTAAGGTTAAACCTACCCTTTCAAAGTAAAACTTTAAATTATGTTGTAGTTTCTGAATATTGATTTCAACCCGAGAGCCATGACATGTCTTATGATTAAACCTAGTGATTAAAGTCACGATAAAATGTTCATGTTTTGTTTTATTAGCTCCCGTTGCTTCCTTGTTTTCTTCAGTAAGTTTCACCACTGCTGTTTTTAATTGTAATGTTTTTAATATATGTTTTTAATTATAATAAACAATATCATCTTTTGGTCACCTCTGGATGAAGTCATCTATTCAGCCATCGAAGGCAAATTTGTTATATGCAAAATATTTAAACCTTTGTTTAGAATAAATAAAACCACTTTCGTCTCTTTAAAAGGACGCTCGAACTTTCCAATTTCACAAGCCCTCTAAACTTTATACAACCACCATTTCTATTTGAAATGACTGGAGAAATAAGATAAATAAGAATATGTAGAAGCCTAACTGAACTGATTATTAAATTATTCTAATAATTTCCTTCGTTTTATTATCCATACTAGCTCTCTTGCTTTCTTTCTACAATTCTTTTCTCTAGCTCTTCCTTGAAAATGGATTATTGGATGCATTTGTGGAAAATACGACGTTGGGGGGGATTGTCTGCCCTCTAACCACTTGGACTCACAAAAAGGGCAATAGAACATTCCATTTCTAATCAAATGAGTCCATTCCGGAGTTTTTGTGACCACACTTTCCATTAAAAGTTTATGTGCCCTTGGGGCATAACTTACAACCCTTGTGCTGAGAGCTGCAATTGGGTGGGGGATGTCATCCTCCCCAATAAATTGTCAATTTTTTTGACACAGTTCCATTTTTATGGCACTTGGTATTAACCAAGTGACATATAGCAGTCGCCAATTCTGTCGGTCTGTCTGTCTGTCGGTCTGTCTGTCGGTCTGTCGGTCCCGGTTTTGCTACTTTAGGCACTTCCAGGTAAGCTAGGACGATGAAATTTGGCAAGCGTATCAGGGACCGGACCAGATTAAATTAGAAATAGTCTTTTTCCAGAATTGACCATCTGGGGGGGGGGAGTGGGGGGTCGGTTAATTCGCAAAAAATAGAAAAAATGAAGTATTTTTAACTTATGAGCGGGTAATTGGATCTTAATGAAATTTGATATTTGGAATGATATTGTGTCTCAGAGCGCTTATTTTAAATTCCGACCGGATCTGATGACATTGGGGGGAGTTGGAGGGGGGTAAACCTAAAATCGAGGAAAACACTTAGAGTGGAGGGATCGGGATGAAAGTTGATGGGAAAAATAAGCTCAAGTCCCAGATACATGATTGACATAATTGGAACTGATTGGCTCTCTTTGGGGTTGTTGGGGGGGGGGGGAGTAATTCTTAAAAATTAGAAAAAATGAGGTATTTTCAAATTACGAACGGGTGATCAGATCTCAATGAAATTTGATGTTTCGAAGGATATCGTGTCTTAGAGCTCTTATTTAAATCCCGACCAGATCTGGTGACGGGGGCGGGGAGTTGCGAGGGGGAAACCTAAAACTTGGAAAACACTTAGAATGGAGGGATCGGGATGAAACATGGTGAGAAAAATAAACACAAGTCCTAGATAGATGATTGACATAAACGGAATGGATCCGCTCTCTTTGGGGTAGTTGGGGGGGGGGTATTTCTGAAAAATTAAAAAAATGAGGTATTTTTAACTTACGAACGGGTGATCGGATCTCAATGAAATTTGATATTTAGAAGGATATCGTGGCTCAGAGCTCTTATTTTAAACCTGACCAAATCTGGTGACATTGGGGAGGAGTTGGGATGGGGAAACCTAAAACTTGAAAAACACTTAGAGTGGAGGGATCGGGATGAAACTTGGTGAAAAAAAACACGAGTCCTAGATACTTGATTGACATAACCAGAACGGATCCGCTCTCTTTGGGGTAGCTGGGGGGGGGGGGGTTAATTCTGAAAAATTAGAAAAAATGAGGTATTTTTAACTTACGAACGGGTGATTGGATCTCCATGAAATTTGATATTAAGAAGGATATCGTGTCTCAAAGCTCTTATTTTAAATCCTGACCGGATCAGGTGACATTGGGGGAGGTTTGGGGTGGGGAAACCTAAAATGATGGAAAACGCTTAGATTGGAGGGATTGGGAAGAAACTTGGTTGGAAAAATAAGCAGAAGTCTTGCATATCTTGCATATATTGAGTTCTTGAAAGAACTCAATATGTACAACTAGGAGATAATGTTTCTTCAGTCAGTAGTGTTAAATTTTGAGTACCTCAAGGATCTGTTCTTGGTCCCCTGTTATTTCTAATTTTTATAAATGATTTATGTAGAGCTTTTAATATGATTTCGTATGATCTTGACATTGGATGTGACGGGGAAAAAGTAATTGTTCCCAGCTTTGCGGATGACACTCATATAACTGTGGCTGCACGAACAGGAATTCAGCTGTTGAGTCGTATTAGTTCTTGTCTGGAGTTTGTACAAAATTGGAAGAAGCTTAATAAGTTAAATTTGAATTATAGTAAATCTTACTTTTTATTGTATGGTAGGAGCTCAAATTATTACCCTTGGATTGACAGACTTAATATTGCTGATATGAGTATTTTAAGCATAAACTGTACAAAATATCTAGGAGTTTTAATTGATGAATGTCTCAGCTTTAGAGAACATATAGATTATATTAGTCTTAAACTCGCTAGGAATGTTGGCATTTTAAGAAAGTTGCAGTATATTTTCCCAAGAGATATTTTAAGAACAATATATTATTCCTTAATTCATCCTTATCTGCTATATTGTTGCAATGTTTGGGGTAGTACATTTCCTTCTCATCTCCATCGTGTTCGAGTTTTGCAGAATAAAGCGCTTCGAGTGTTATGTGGTGTAGGTTTTAAAGACTCGGTACAAAAGAGGTATATTGAATGCAAAATCTTGCCTTTAGCAGGACTTATTATTTTTTATCGAAGCCTGTTTATATATAAATATTTTCAAAATTGTTTACCAACATGTTTTAAAAGTATGTTTGAATTAGGAAGTGATATTCATACACATTCTACTAGACAGTCTGATATAATTCGTCGTCCGCTTGCTATTACCCGTAGATCTCAATTTTCTGTTCGGCATATAGGACCCCATGCATGGAATTGTTTAACTACGACTTTGAGAAACATGGATAGTTTTTTTGAATTTCGGCGGGAATTAAAGCTATTTTGCCTTAATATTTATGGTTTTGATAGTTGAGTGGACCTCAAGTGGAGCCAAGATGTTGGTTTTGATTTTGGCGATACTGGTAAAGTGGTTTTAGTTTCTTTCTGTTTTGTCTCTTTTGAAGTGTAAATCCGTTTTGATTGAAAAGCAGGGTAATTGATTTTTTCTTCTTCTTTCTTTCTTTTTTCTTTTCCTTTTCTTTTCTTTTTATTTTTTCTTCTTTTTCGTATTGTTTTATTTGTATGTGTATTGGGGTTGTAAGCCCAAACAAGCTTTACTTCGGGCCATTTGCTTGTTTTGTTTTGTTATTTATATTAATAAACCCATCTTTCTCTCTCTCTCTCTCTCTCTCTCTCTCATACGTGATTTACATAATTGGAACGGATCCGGTCAATTGGGGGGGGGGGGATAATTCTGAAAAATAAGAGAAAATGACGTATTTTTAACTTACGAAGGAGTGATCGGATCTTCATGAAACTTCATATATAGAAGGACCTCGTAACTCAGATATCTTATTTTAAATCTCAACCGGATCAAGTGTAATTGGGGGGGGG
Source organism: Artemia franciscana (assembly GCF_032884065.1). Lineage (NCBI taxonomy): Eukaryota > Metazoa > Arthropoda > Branchiopoda > Anostraca > Artemiidae > Artemia > Artemia franciscana. The sequence continues at coordinate 33,740,150 of NC_088882.1, read as the reverse complement.
GGCAGTTGGGGGGGACCGGAAATCTTAAAAAATACCTAAAGCAGTGAGATCAGGATGAAACTGGATGGGAAGAATAGAAACCTGTCTAAAATACGTGAATGACATAACTGGACCGGATCTGCTCTCTTTGGTGGAATTGGGGGGGGGGGGGTAATTTTGAAAATTGAGGTATTTGTAACTTACGAAAGGGTGACCAGATCTTAATGAAATTTGATATTTAGAAGGATCTTGTGCTTTAAAGTTCCAATTTCAAATTCCGACCAGATCCTGTGACATTCGGGGGGGGGGAGGGGGGGTGGGGGGTGGAGGGGGAAACCGGAATTCTTGGAAAACATGAAAATTGGAGTATTTTTATCTTACGAATAGATGATTGGATCGTAATGAAATTTAATTTTTAGAAGGAATTTCTGTCTCAGAGCTCTTATTTCAAATCCCGACCAGATCTTTTGACATTGGGGGAAGTTGGAGGGGGAAATCTTGGAAAAACACTTGGAGTGGAGGAATCGAGATGAAGCTTGGTGGATAGAATAAACAAATGTCCTTGATACGTGATTGACAGAATCGTACTGGATTCGCTCTCTTTGGGGGAGTTGGGGGGAGGGGTTCAGTGATTTGGCGAGTTCGGTGCTTCTGGACGTGCTAGGGCGATGAAAATTGGTAGGCGTGTCAGAGAGCTGCACAATTTGACTTGATAAAGTCGTTTTCACAGATTCGACCATCTGGGGGGCAAAAGGGAGAGAAAAAATTAGGTATTTATAACTTACGAGTGGGTGATCAGATCTTAATGAATTTTGATATTTAGAAGGACTTTGTGACTCAGAGCTCTTATTTTAAATCTTGACCGGCATTAAGCCTCTTATTTTCCTTTTTAAATCAATCAATTGATTCATAGAATTTTGTTAGAGCTTATACCATATGATCTCTTGGCTCTTAGCTCTTCTCGCCTCGTCACAAGTGCCATATACAAAACAAAGCCTTTAACCCAGATGAACGTCAAGATTATTCTTATGAATTTATAACGTTTTCCATTTTGATATTATCTTTTTATAATTTTAGAAAAAGCTTTCGTCCCTCTACTGAAGAACAGCTTCTGTCAAAGTTTCTCAAGCTTTAACTCCAATCTGTGGGCCCAATACCTAAGGGCATTAGACGTTGTTTTTGACCCTAAGACCTAATAGCTTTATATTTTTATCAGAAAAGGTTTAATTTTATCACAATGGATGTCAAGCTTATCCAATGAATTTGCAATATTTTCTATATTAAAATTGTTTTTTTAGAGCTTCGGAAAAGTTCTTGTCCGTCTCCTCGAGAATGACCTAGGTCAAAGGTTCTCAAGCTTTGCCACCAGATCATGGCACAAAGCTTATGATGTCATCGTGGAATATATTGAAGAAGGACTTCAACAGAGCTACAAACAGGACCCTGTCACTGGCATCACTGATGCAGAGAAAGCACTAGTACAGGAATCTTGGGACCTCTTGAAACCAGATCTTCTGGGACTTCGCCGAAAAATTTTCACAAAGTAAGTTTTTTTGAATAGACTATAGATTGAAACCTTAGGAGCTAGTAATGAAAATATTAACGAGGATTAACAAATAATAAAATCTTTTTCTAGCAGTCCGGTGTATAGCAGGCAGGAAAGACAAAGCAACTAGCTTAAAAATGCTATCACTAGCAAGTTAGTAGAACACCAAGCCACATTAGACCATACACAGCTTCGCATGCTCCCCCTCCGTCCCTAGCTATTTAAAGCCTACCTCCATACACCCTCCAAAAAAGTTCATGTTTCTCTTATATCTCTCTTTACAATAAACTCCCACCACATTTGGAGGCGACTCGCTTTGGTCCTAGATGATTGCCAGACAAGGACAATCTTGGTTAATCTGTCACCTTGGCAATCTGTCACCCTTCATGTCTTAATGTTTCTATTTCAAGCTTCACCACATTTTCCTGTCTCCATTTAAGAAAATCTCCAAGGAGCTTTGGGCTTGAACAGGATTCTACCCCAATAATATTGACGATTAGGTGCGAAAGCTTTTTTTGCACTCTGTATTGTCTGATTTGATTTTTTTTTATCCTTTTAAGCTATTTTTTATGACTATAATTGTATTTTTTTTGTCAGATTTCTTGTGGTGACTTTTATTATATACAAGTACTTCAGAGATTAATTAAACAAAAATAAATTAATTCTAGCTTCTGCTATCTGTAGAAATATTTTTTAAATGTCCCTAAAAAGGTTTTGATGATAAAATTGTTTAGTCATATTGAGCTTACCACAGAAATACTCATTAATTTTACATACAATTTGAAATTGTGGGAACATATATCTGTTGCATTAACGGACAAATCATGGACTACTATAATCCAATTCTAGATGAAGTGTCTCAAAACTTAACATTATTCAAAACTTACAAAGTGTCTTTTTATTAGGGCTGGAGGAAGTATACAAATTAGCAAAGGTAGCTGATAAATTATTAGTATAACGTAACGAGGTATTCTCAAAAGCAAAGCTCATATGAATTGAGACCGTTAACAGTCATATTCCAAGTTTAGGACTTCCTTTCTTGAACTTGGAAAAATTGTCCACAATAGTTAAAAATGATTACTATTTAATATTTAAATAACTCAAAATGAAATTATTCAGTAACATCCTCTTCCTAATAACTTAATCAAAAGTTTTTGTTTCTAAGAAAGGTTTCAGTGGCAATGCTTTGGTTTTAGAGTTTTACGTGCAGTAAAAATTGTAAAGATGATTGGTTAGTTAAGAAATATTTTTTACTGAACCATTTTCATAAAAAAGAGAAAACGAAAAGAAACACTAGCTGATCAACAGTTCTAGCTAATCATTGATCACCCAGCTGATCACTGGTTCAAACCAGTTTTTATTGTCAGAATGTCAAATTGTCAGACATGTATTTATTATTTCTACGTTACATTCTACAATTTTATCAAAATTTAACACACTCTTAAAATGTTCTTTCAGTCTTTTCTCGTCAATTTATTTATCACTAAATGAAGCCCAGTTCCTGTTTTTAATTTAAGAATATCCAGAAACTATTTTCTCTCATTTATTTAGCCACATTTCTCATTTCTTTAGTTTGACTCTTTGCCACATTTCTACTTTTTAAAACAATTAAATACTTTAGCGTAAAGAGTGAGGGATTGCGGAGGGGACAACCCATTTCATATACGGAGTAATTTCTGTTCGTTTTAAGTTTTAATGTCGCTCCTTACTTTCAGTTAAAAAAATCTGTTTTTTATTTATTTAATCAACTTTATAATCAAATCACTAGTCACTATACACTGCTAGTGACGCTTAGAGTATTTAAGCCCCATCTTTCGATGTTAGAGCATCAAAGATCCAAACCTTAGGAATTCTGTTTGAAAAGAATTCTTCCTATTCTAGAGTACATGCTTGTCATATTATGCGTCGCTTTTAAGACCAAGTTTTCTTCCATGATCTGTAATACAGTAACATAAATTGAGGGGGATAAGGGGGAGGAACTTTATGCAACCTAGATTTTTCACCTCGCCCTATATTTTGAAAATCACCTTTGCTTAGGGTGTCTTAAATTGAAAGGTTATTTTATATCATTTTAGTTAACTTTTTGGTATTTATTGAAAAATTGAAAAGAACGATTATTTTAGCCAGTCGTCAGATGCTGGAAAACATATTTTTACCCCCCCCCCCCTAAATAAATTTTGGTGAATTGAGGCCAATTATTTTTCCCTCTCCTGTAAGTTTTTTTATATGCTTTTGTTTTCATTATTTTAAGTTGAAAGTTCTTTTTTGGTATTATTACCAAAAAAAAGACAAAATGACGATTTCAGCAAATTTTCAGTCATTGAAAACAGATTTAGCCTCCCTCTCTAAATTTTCGTGGGTTGACACCACTGCCGTCATATCTAGAATTTTTTAGCATTAATTTAAATGATTTACTTGATTATATCTATGTTTTTGCCATTATCTAGAAACTTGTTGTTTTTTTTTGGAAGATTTAAATAATAGTTTTGTATTGAATAACATTTATGGTAAGAGCATCAATGGCCGAGTTAAAGTGGTCAGCCAAAAAAACTATCATAGTCATTCTGTCTTCTCTATTGGCTGATAATTCTTCCAAGAGAAATGGTCTTTATATTTGTGCTTTGGATCTTTCGAAAGCGTTTGATAGTGTGGTCCATTGTCAGCTCATTTTTTCCTTGTATAATTCCGGGTTCAATCTCTCTATTATAATGCTTCTTAGGTTTTGGTATTCAAATTCGTTTCTTCAATTAGGATCTGCACCAGGTGCTATTATAAGAATGCGGAGAGGAGTTAGGCAGGGTGGTGTTCTGTCCCCTACGCTTTTTAAGATTTGTATTTCTAGTGTGCTGGCTAAGATTTCAGGTACATACCTTTCTGGTCTTGCGGATTGGAACGGCTTCTGATTAGCCGTTCCAAAAAGGGTCTTTCCAAAATGGTCTCTATAGTTTCTGATGCTTTCTCTGATATTGGCCTTTCAATTAATATAGATAAATGTGAGTTTCTTCCCTATAACTGTATTACTGCTACTCCCCTTCACTGAAATAACTTCACTATCCCTCTTGTTGATTGTATTCGTTGGCTTGGTATCTCTATTACTAACAATCTTTCGAGCTTGCGTCAGCGTACTGTTTGTGATATAAGTAAAAAGATTCAGACTGGATATGCAAAAATTGTTGCAAATAGAGGGAAGTATAATAGACGTGCGCTGGCTAAACATTATTCTACTTTCTGGGATCATTCTGTCCTTTATGCTTCAGGTCTTTTTCCCCTTCTTAATAATGGTTATTTAGAAAAAATTCGGATAAATTATTTCATATTTTGCAAATTTCTTCTGTATCTTCCACCTTGGACAAAAAACCGGACTCTTGTTAAAAAATTCTCAGTTCCTGACATAACTTTAAAGTTGGAGATTCTTCACAGACAACTCTCCAGTACAGCTTCTGCGCGCCTATCCCCTCACCGCCATCTTATCCGTTTTTTTCGTTGACTTTGTTTGTGTATTTGTTTTTCTCTTTGTCTTTTTTGAATATCATTTTTTGTGTGTATCTAATGTTCATTTTTTTCATAATTCGTTATTTTGTGTGTTTATTTAATTTTTTGTATTAACGTAAAAAATTTCTATTGTCATTACTTTTCATTTTTTGTATGTTTTGCTTTTTTTGTGTGTATTTAATTGTTTGTACTCCACATTTTAATACTTTTATAGTGTTGTTGTGGGTAAGAAATAAATTATTATTATTATTACTATTATTATTATAGACAAAAGCAATTATTCAGTCGATCAGTCTTTATTAATACACTTGATTGTATGGCTATCAATTAAAATTAACCAACTTGATCTCTGATCTATTTTGATGATCATTTAGTTTTAGTCAGTTGTAATTAAGGCCAGTGAATTGATCAGTTGATTCAGTTGAAATTAATAGATGATTTAGATTGATTTTATTCCCACTTTTGTTACTTAATTTGACAATAGATACATTCAATAGTTTGTTTATTCTTAATAGGATTTCGTTGAGGATTTTATTGCGCTTATGAAAACCGACCTTGGTGACGAATTTACTCCACTGGCTGAGTCAGCTTGGAAAAAAGCCTTTGATATTATGATTGCCACCATTGAGCAAGGACAGAGGGTAGGTTCTTAGTAAATTTTTAAAGTATTGTTTAAGTTAGTTATTTTGACAAGGGATTTAAAGATTCTGCTGATCAAAAATTGAAATTAAATACATAAAAATTGATATTGAATTTTGATTGTTCCTAAGGAAAAATACAACGCCATCTAGCAGCCAATTATAAAATTTAAAAAGGAATATTAGTTGTATTCGTATTTTCATCTTTCTCATTATTTTTGATTTGCATTAGATCGAAACTAAAAGACCTACTTTATCAAAATAACACTAAAGGTTTATATGTATTCCATTTTATTATGCAACCCTTGTTTGTATACTATTACTCTAAATACTTTATAATTAATAAGAAGCACTTTAAGAAAATAAAAATACTTTCAGCAGATTCCTGGTGGGATACAATAATTTTTTAACTCTAATCAAAGTTTGACATAAAATAAATTATATCTAAGCGTATTTTTTTTTCTTCTTGGCTATGGTGCCGTGTCAGTAACACAAATATATTTATTTCAAAAATGATGATAAACATACATTTTAATAATCAATAAGTGCATTAATGAATTTTAAAAATAATCTAGTCTATATATAATTCTTACCTAATCACATTATTTTAATTCTTAAATTAAATCTAAGCTTATTTTTTCCCTTCTGGGCTACGGTGCCGTGTCAGTAACATAAATATCTATTTCAAAAATGATAATAGGCATATATTTATAACACCCCACTCTTTACGCTAAAGTTTGACTCTTTCACTCAACTCTACTTTTTAAAACAGTAGAAAATTTAGCGTAAAGAACCGGGCGTTGAGGAGTGAACAGTCCCTTTCATATACAGAGTAATTTCTGTTCGTTTTAAGTTTTAATATCGCTCCTTACTTTCAGTAAAAAAAAACTTGCTTTTTTTATTTAATTAATTTCATAAAGCATGCCTTTCAATTCATTTGGTTTCCTTGAAATATGCAATATAATTAATTAACTTATTCTGATAGACTAAATAAAAGAGACGACGATATTTCACTTAATTTCGTAACTTGCATCGTTCCATGAGTATGACAATTGCATTGTAATTATCTAGCAGTTCTTCGTCACGAACTGTAGTAAGAAGCGATATGGCTCAATAGTAACCAAAACTCTAAAAAATGGAATTTCGATATCAGTAGATACATCAAAAGAATCGAATTTTAATGCTGAAATGTATAAGTTTCATCAAGTTTAGTCTTACCCATCAAAAGTTACGAGCCTGTGAAAATTGGCCTTATTTTTGAAAAAAAGGAGAAATCTCACCTAAAATTCATAGAATCTTAATGAAAATCACACCCTATTGTAGAGGTTTCAAGCTCCTATCTGCAAAATGAGGAATTTTGTATTTTTGGCCAGAAGAAAGATCACGTATGCGTGTTCATTATTTTTTTTTCCAGGTTTGATCATATCGACCCAGGGGTTCTAGATTGTCGTGAGAGGGCTCATTCTGACGTAAATTAAAGGTTCTAGCCCCTTTTTGAGTGACCCAAAAAACTGGAGGGCAACTAGGCCCCCTCCCACGCTGGGTTTTCCCCAATGTCACCGGACCAAAATTTTGAGATTGCCATTTTGTTTAGCATAGTCGAAAAATCTTATAAGTGCGTCTTTGAGGACGACTTAATCCCCCACAGTCCCCGGGAGAAGGGTTAGCCCCATCCCACGCTCTTTTTTCCCCAAACTCACCGGATCGAAACTTTGAGAAAGCCATTAAGCTTTCAAAAAGCAAAAGTAATGTGCGAATTTTGTTTTAATTGTTCATGTACGTTGAGCCAAAATCAAAACCTGCATTAATTCAAAAACGTTCAGAAATAAGAAAACAAGTTTTTTTTTTCATAAAGTAAGGAGCTACAATAAAACTGAAAACGAACAGAAATTATTATGTATATGAAAGGGGTTACCCCCTCCTCAACACCTCGCTGTTTACGCTAAAGTTTGACTCTTCGACACAGATCTACTTTTTAAAACAATAGAAAACTTCAGCGTAAAGAATGGGGCGTTGAGGAGGGGACAGCCTTTTTGAGGAGGGGACAGAATAATTTCTTTTTATTTTAAGCTTTAATGATGTTCCTTACTTTCAGTTATTGCTGGTTCTAATTTTAACGCATTAATCATCTGATGGGTGAAGCTATAAATTCTTCTTAGTCTTTTCTGAAACGCTGCAGTCACGGGGATATTTAATTTCTAGTGTAAATGTTTTGTATTAAAATTTTTTGTATTAACTTTTTGTATTAATGCAGTGGAGTTGGTTATAAGTAATAACAGACTCTAGACTCCACGTCTCCGACTCCACAGTCCTGTTTTGAAACATGATTTAACTAGATTTTATAAGTTGACCTATAACCGACTCGTTGCATATCACTTTAATATTAAATTGATGAATCCAGCAACTAACAAAGAAATGAATAAGAAATGCAGTGCAATGTATTATTATTCCTATAGACTAATGATTTGGCAGGATGAAGACAATTATATTTTAAAATGCCGTCAATTGTTTCACCAATACGTCGTTGATATGTATACAAAAATTGAATCAGAATGTTTGCTATTTATCCGTCTGAATCAGACCAAGCTCCGCTCTGAACAATACATTCATTTGCGAGATGCAGTTGTAAATGACGGTAATACCACAAACGTTGGAAGATTAACGATTTGACCTTCGTCATATGCTGGCAGTCCCCGTCATATGCATGAATATGCTCAAGATGCTATTGCGTATGTTCGTCTCTATGGTCGTCCAGATTTATTTATTACATTTACATGTAATCAATCTTGGGACGAGATACAGCAGCTTTTACTTCAAGGACAATCGGCGGTTCATAGACATGACATTACGGCCAGTGTTTTCCGTCAAAAGTTGAAATCACTGATAAACTACATAATAAAACTTCCAGTGTTTGGGTCAGTGCGATGCTGGATGTACTCAGTGGAATGGAAAAAACGAGGTTTGCCACGCGCACATATACTAATCTGGCTACATAATAAAATTACTTCTAACGAAATTGATGATGTGATTTCCACTGAAATACCTGGAGAAAATGTCGATAATGGGTTATATGATATTGTTTTAAAAAATATGATACATGGACCTTGCGGTGTACTGAAGGAAAATTCACCATGCATGGCCAAAGGAAGGTGCACGAAGCAATATCCTCGACTTTTAGTATCCAACACAATTACTGGCAATGATGGTTACCCACAATATAGAAGAAGATCTACTGAAGATGGCGGTAAAACAGCAATAATAAAGAAGCGTAACGGTACCAGTACCATCATCGAAGTAGATAACCAGTGGGCTGTTCCATATTCCCCATTATTATCAAAAACATTTAATGCACACATAAACGTTGAATACTGTAACTCCGTAAAGGCAATCAAATACATATGTAAATACGTCAACAAAGGCAGTGACATGGCAGTTTTTGGCTTGCAGTCCAAAATCAAAGATATCGACGAAATCGTACAATATCAGGCTGGAAGATACATAAGCAGTAATGAAGCTGTTTGGTGAATTCTTTCATTTCCGATACATGAACGTAGTCCAGCTGTTGTTCACTTAGCGGTACATTTACACAATGGTCAACGTGTTTATCTTTCGGAATCCAACGTGCAACAAAGAGCCCTGAATCCACCGGATACAAAGTTAACTGCTTTCTTTTCGCTATGCAAAAATGATTCTTTTGCAAAAAAAACTGATGTATACTGAAGTGCTTTCGTATTACACGTGGAATACTAAAAATAAAGTATTTGAACGTCGAAAATAGGGTAAGTCAGTCGACGGCCAACCTACTATCTTCAAAGATACCACGATAGGAATACTCTACACTGTTGACCCCAATCAACATAAATGCTTCTTTCTACGCCTGCTTTTGGTGAATGTACCCGGTCCGACGTCCTTTGAGTATTTGAGAAGTGTAAACGGTACTATACATGACACTTACCGTAGTGCATGCCAAGCTCTGAATTTATTAGAGAATGACCAACACTGGAATAACTGCATCAATGACGCGTGCGAAACGTCAACTCCAAGTCAAATTCGTGCATTGTTTGGCATCATACTAACATCTTGCTCTCCATCAGCTCCTACAGAGCTATGGGAAAAATATAATTCAAAAATGTGCGGAGATATATTCGCACATTTTCGATCCATCGAAAACGGTTAGAGACGTTAGATATGACTTTTGATTTTACATCAGAAATTTATAAATACACTTTAGTTATTATAGAAGATTTGTGCGTATGTATGGCAAACAAACCTCTTCAGGATTTGGGAATGCCTTCACCTAATCGTACCGCTGCTGTTTCGACATGTGTAGAATTGGATCGTGAACAAAGTTACAGTACGAGTGATCTATTGTCGTATGTACAAAATAACATTTCCAAGTTAACGTCGGAACAAAAAGACATTTATGATACGATAATGCATTATGTCGATAACAACGTTGGAGAAATTTTCTTTTTGGATGTGCCAGGAGGTACTGGTAAAACGTTTGTGATAAAACTGATTCTGGCATCAATTCGATCAAAAAATGATATAGCGTTGGCAATTGCCCTTGCATCGTCCGGAATAGCCGCAATGTTGCTGCCTGGTGGAAGAACTGCTCATTCCGCTTTGAAATTGCCTCTGAATTTGCATTCTACAGAAATTCCCATGTGCAATATTTCCAAATCATCTGGGATGGGTAAAGTATTGCAGCAATGCAAACTTGTTATTTGAGACGAGTGCACAATGGCACACAAAAAATCGCTCGAGGCTCTGGATCAATGTTTGAAAGATTTGCGAGGGAATTCGAAACCCTTTGGCAGCACATTAATATTGTTTTCGGGAGATTTCAGGCAAACATTACATATAATACCTAGATTATTATTATTATTATTATTATTATTATTATTATTATTATTATTATTATTATTATTATTATTATTATTATTATTATTATTATTATTATTATTATTATTATTATTATTATTATTATTATTATTATTATTATTTTTAATATTAAGGGAACATTTACGGGTAATGACTGATAAATAAACTTTCCCAAAATCCCAAGTTCAGGCCTGAACTTAATTTTTTTTGTAGATTTCATCTATTCTACCTAAATTGAGAAGATAAAGAAGCAACTTGTTTAATGCTGATGCTTAATCATCTGGCTTTGTTCCTGCATTCCAAAGAATGTCAAATTGTCGCCACCATTTTACAAATAGGAAATTGTTGAAGTCTTGAAATTGCTGATATCATGATTCTTGGGTGTTTTTGAAGTCTAAATCTACTGTAGAGCCCTCAACGGTAAGTTTAAATAATAATAATTAAAAAAAAAGATATATTTAGACCCCTTTCTAGTTGATAGAGATGGTAGCTTTTTTAACGATTATAATCAATCAAACACTGTTATCTGAAAGCGGAATTCTCCTTGAAGTTTTAAGTTATATCATTATATGATTTCTTTTTCACTTCATAGAAGTAGCTTAATTAAAAGAACACAGAAATATCCATTTACAATACATTCTTAAAGACGATGACACATAAACTGACCAAATGTTGCCCTAACTGCCAATGTTTATCGAATGCACCTGACTTTACATGTTCTTAGCTTTTACCCGGGGATACCATGGTGAGTTGATGCTAACCATGGTGAGTTGATGCTACAGGTATTTTAATATTTATTTGCCGCTGAATTTGAATTTCTTGCCAAATGGACCCTCGGTAGTTTTTTGAAGTCTTGTGTATAACAGATACTTTAGGGTCGAAAAAGGCTACATTTTGTATGCTCTAAAATAATTTCTTGGTTATTTTGATTTTGGCTGTTCTGCTGCAAAAACTGAATTCGTGCCTTTCTGCAATTTTTTTTTATTCTTATTGATTATATATTTTTTCTCTTGATAAGATACTCATTTTCTTTGCTTTCTGTGAACTGGTAACCATAAATAAAATTAAATTTAAACTTTGAGGAAACACAGAACTAACCCCTAGAACACCTAGACAGGTATTTTGAATTAGAGGTCTTGCTCTGAATTTCAGTCAAGTGGATCCCGAAGCCTTCTGAAAGGACACTAAAAATATCAATTTTTCGGTCATTTTGACTTGGATCCTATTAACATTTGCCAACCCTGGGCTCAACACATCCGCAGTGTATTCACCCCTTTTCTCCCTACACTCTTATTACCATTATAGGGCATTATACTGGTGGTCTTGATGGGGGAGGATGTACAAAACACGATTCTACAAATGCACTATTTTTTTATTCATATTTTTCTATACTGTTCCTTACAAATCGGATAAAACTTTTAGGTTTGTGTGTGTTTGTGTAGGTGTGGGGGGTTTAATCCCCAACACGCCCTCCCTGGATTCAGCCAAGATGGGGATATATCGTTGGAATATATTCCTGTCATGACAAGCTTGCTACTCCCAGTAAAAGATCCAGCACCTGAAACGTTGATTCGACCCCGTGTGTGCCACCAATGGCTCTAGAGGTGTAAACTTTAGATTTTGCTCACCAGCTTCTATTATATCTATCTTTATATTCTTTGCCATTCCATTTTTTCATGATCCTTTAAGGTTGCACCAATTGAAGCAGATTTTCTTGGATTATCAGCTATTTCTGGATGAAGTCTCTTATAGAGCTCATCGTCTTTTCTTTCGTTTTGAGAATGGATAGCTGTAAACTTACAGTTAAGGGTTTTAGATCATGACAAATTGGTTGTTTGTCTTACAATATGCATCTTTTATAATTTTTATCGTGTTTGCGCCAAAAGTGACATTTTTAGGATAAAACAGCACTTTGCTATGGCGTAACCTATTTTGTTACCTAGACAGGTATCTAGATTTCTCATTTCAAATGAACTTTAATGCCTTCATCTGGTATTGAAAAAATAACTGGTTTAAAACAATCACCCCTTCAAAAAAAAAGAAGAAGAAAAAAAAGAAAAGGAATTGCTTTGGGGTTGTATTTGTCTGTTTGATTTTCTATTAACAAAATCATTTAATTATTTAACTACTATTGACAATGGTTTGCCCTTTAGTGGATTGCAATTATGGTTTCCACAACCAAGAAAAGATTTAATGCTCAACTTAATGTTTAACAATTTAATGCTCAAAATATTGTATTAAGTACGAGATCAGAGCTATTAACTATTGCTATTTAAAAGCAATGAGCCTTGAGAACTCTTGGGAGGGGGTTAGGCACATCCTCAAAAACATCATTTCCGGACCTTTTAAGTACGTTTAACGACAGGGCTGTCTCAAAATTTCGATTTGATGTGTTTGGGGAAATGATAGGCGTGGGAGGGGGCTTAGTTGCCCTCCAATCACTTTCAACTATTAAAAAAGGTACTAGCCTTTTCAATTCCAATCGAATCAGCTCTTCAATGTTTCTACGAGAACAAATTGCCATCTCAAAATTTCTATAAGATATATTTCGGGAAAATATGAGGTGTGAGGGGGGAATCAACCCTTCGATCACTTCGAATTTTAAAAAGGGCACTCTAACTTCTAATTACCAATCCAATTAGCCCCATCTGAAGCTTTGTATGACTACCCTTTCTACCCAGTCCCTATTTACTATAGGGACTGGATATTGCAATATACTAGAGACGACCTCTTAATTCTCCTGTATTGCTATATTCTCCCAGTTCTTATGGCTCAGATTGCATCGGGAGCAGTGGGGTTTAATTGATGCATTTCTTATGTCGTGTTTGGGCTTTTTTTTGCAGTTTTAAGAGCTATTCATAGTTCAACGTTATCAGTGCTCTTATTGTTAATGAAATGAGAAATACCAGAAATATAATAATTATAATATTGTACCAGGAAATTGGCGAAAATAATCCATACTGACTTTCCACATATTTTACTCTTTGGTCCTCATTAGTGAAGAGTGGTATATGTAAATCTAATGCCTCCTTTAACTTCGTCAATTGTATTGTATCTTTGATTTTCGTGATTTCTGGCCTGATAGAGGATTTTGATTCCTCATTGTTTATATTTGGGATTGCGAATGACAGATTTACTCCTTGAGAGTTTATTACTTTCTAGTCAGTAACCTTGCTTAATGAATGGAGTCAATTTTTTTCTGTACTGTTGTAACAGGATAGGGTTCCTACTGTCTTTTGGGTACAGTAAATAACCATAGAATATTTCGTAGATTGATAAATTTTTCTCTTTTCGTGCTTCCTATTAGAGCTTCACACGAGTTAGGAATATCTTGTTACTGTGATTCTTTTAGAGAAAGGTCCAAAATACATGATCCTATTTTCACGTTATAGATTGCGAAAAGTTGTTCATTAATTTCCGTGATATGCACCTTCTGTTTGATATAATATAAAATAAGTTTGCAAATTTTGGCTCTACCGGCATATGAGCACCAAATGTTAAGTGGGTTTTTATTTTATCTAGAATATTTTTCAAGCTTGAGGGGTCTACTAAGTCGTAGGATAGAGTTCCTGCCGTTAGTTCAAATAGTGCGAACTCGAACTTACTGACATCAGTAGCCAGATTTAATACTGACATCGTTACTATATCAACTGAAATCATCTTTAAGCTTGAATAAGAAATCACTTGTCACAATCTTCAAGGGTTATACGGAATTGACGATTGGTCCAAAATGTCTGTAAATTGTTTCGACAACCACCAGCAGTTGCTCCGCGAGCCCAAGCTCCTTCAAAGCTGTTTAGCTCCCACTTTTTCTTGCACTCCTCATCTTCCACTGCCTCGTCGTAAATTTCTGGACTTAAGTGAACTATCTCCATCCGTGAGAAATATTTTTTGTAATCCTTAAAGCTCATCTAAAACTCCCCGTTAATGATGAAAGTGAGGCCAATTTTGTCTTTTTCTTCGTCAGGTATATATTGCCATTCTGGGGATTTGTCACTCCAAGCTCTATTCCACTCAGCCTCGTTGCCCCATGGATTTCTTATTTGTACCATAGGGATCTTACCACTCACACGAGGAGTTTGAATATGGATTCGCCTGACTTCAGTCAGTGACCTTTGATCAATCCAACTGGTGTTTCTGCTTCGACAACTTTTGAGTCTGGCTCAATGGCACAACTCATAAGAGACGTTGTACCACTTTTTACAAGAAATTGGATTTCGATCCCACGGATAAATATGTAAAGTCGATTAGAAAGGAATTGGAGTCTCTGAAAAATAATTTACACATTACCCCACAATTTTTGACAAAATTAAGAAAGTGGTTGTCGGTGGCATTGCGTCCACTCTTAGGAACACAAAAATCATATATAAAATATTCCACTGACCTTACTAATAAGTTAAAAAATTTCACACTGGAGGAGAATTCAATTCTCTGTAGTTTTGATGTGGTGTCCATGTATTCAAATTGTAACGTGAAAAAGTGCGAGGATATATTATGGATTAAATTACAAAAGCACTTTGATGTGATACAAGATGTGACCATGGCGAGTTTGGAGATTGAAGTCATTATGAAATTGGTTATTCTTGCAAATGAACATTCTCTTTATTTTGGTTTTAGAGGTGAATTTTACAAACAGGTGTTTGGTTTGGCTATGGGGGCATCTCTCTCCCCTTTGTTGGCAAATCTCTTCATGGAATCTATTGAAACCTCCGCCATACACAGTTTTAGGCTCTCTCATTGTTTCTGGGGCAGATTCATGGATGATGTGGTTTGCATTTGGAAACACGGTTTAGAGTCTTTAGACCTTTTCCATAAACATTTAAATAGTTTTGACAAAAACGTAAAATTTACAGTGGAGTTTGAAGAAAGTGATAAACTACCTTTTCTGGATGTCTTATTGATTAAAAGTGGGTTCCATTTACTTTTTTCAGTTTATAGAAAGCCTACTCACAGTGATAGGTATTCGAACTTTCACTCTTGCCACCCTATTTCAGTGAAACGAGGGGTTGTGACTGCAATGGTGGATAGTGTTTTCAGAATTTGTTCCCGTTAGTGTTTAGATTCTGAATTGTTATATTTGAGGGATGTTTTATTTTGTAATAGCTACCCGATTAAATTCATTGATGAAATAATATAAAATAGACGCATTAAACACAACAATTGGGTTGTTGGGGATTTACAGTGCACAGAATTAAACTTACCAAAAACTTTCATTTCTTTACCTTATGTACCTACTTTGGGGGAGATGCTTAAAAGAATTTTAGGCAAACATAACTTTGATACTTGTTTCCAATCAGTGAGACCATTAGGTAGTTTTCTTAATTCTGGGAAGGATTTAACCCGGGGAGAGTTAGTTTGTGGGCTGTATAAAATTCCTTCTTCCTGTGATAAGTTTTACATTGGTAGAACTCACTAACAATTTACTGAAAGATCTATTGAGCATCGCAAATCATTAGAAAAAACCCTACAACTAAGAAATTCTCCCGAAACTTTTGTTTCGGCTCTAGCTGAACATACATTCTTTCATCCCGAACATTTTATACAATTTGATGAGGCTATTGGTAGAACTCACCAACAATTTATAAATAAATATCTTTATTCCTCACGCCTCTCAATACAAAATTTCTATACAACTGACACCTTTTTAAAAGAAAAATGTTATGACAGGGCGAAAAGCGGATCGACTGCGGCACGATTTCCATTTAAAGTCGTCCTACGTAAAAAGCCTCGAGATATGGTATGTTTATGTTTAGGCTGTTGGAGAAGGCTTCCAGTGATTTCATCTTTTCTACTGGGAATGGTAGTTTGTTCCAGATCCTGATGACCCGGGGTATGAACGAATGATGGTAAGAATTAGATCTTGCAATCTTCATCTTCACGGGCTCCAATTGCAGACTGTGCGATCTTGTGTTGCTTTGGGGATTTTTTTGGACAAGCTTGTCTTTTACGTTCCCAAAATTCTCATGAACTATCTTGAAGAGGTTCTAAGATCGTTCTTCTTGTCTCAAGTTTATGGAGATTAAGCCTTCTTAGAGCTTCGTCATACGGAAGGTTTCTGAATCCTTGAAGTCCTTTTACAAAGCGTTTCTGGACCCGTTGTATTCTGTCCATATCCTTTTTGAGATATGGCGACCAGATGACAGTGGCGTATTCAAGCTGTGGCCTGACGTAGCTTGTGAGTGATTGTAACTCTTTGAGTGATTGTCAAGGTATCGTAGGGATAGACTAAGTAGCCAGAGAGTATTCGACGCTTTACGCACAACCAGGTTGATATGCTTTTCTGGTTTGAGGTCCCAGCTCAGAATTGCACCTAGGTCCTTTTCACAGGTAGATTTTGTCTGGTCGATACCTTTCATTTTGTATGAGTACATTGGATTTTGGCGGCCAAGGTGGACAACAGAGCATTATGCTAAATTTGGTGAAAGTTGCCATGCTTCGAGCTTCTCTGTCAGGCCATCCAAGTCGCTTTGGATTTGTGATGATGCACTAGCTTCTCCAAGGAGCTTCGTATCGTCTGCAAACAGGCAGAAGTCGGTTTGGGAAATGGCATTTATGCAAATGTCTATGTACATGACGAACAAGACTGTGCCGAGAACACTACCTTGTGGGACGCCACTGGTTGCATCTGTCCATGTGGATAGTGTGCCTGCAACCTTGACTGCTATTTTCTATCATTCAGGTACGCTGAGAACCAATTTTTTAGCTGTCCCTTGATTCCATAGATTTCTAGGCAGTAGATGAGTTTTCACAAGGATATTTGGTCGAAGGCATTAAGTAGATCGATTAGGATAATATCTATTTGAATCCCACGGTCAAGGGTAGACTGGATGTAGTCGTGTATCACTACTATTTGGGAAACAGTAGAACGATTTTTACGGAAGCCATGCTGATGATCTGAGATGAGGTTGTTCAATTCGAGGTGCGAGTTTAACTTTTCCACTATGACCCTTTCCATGATTTTCAGGAAAGGTGAAGTAAGGCTGATCGGGCGATAATTCTCCGGGTCACTCCGTTTCCCTTTTCCTTTGAAAATAGGTGTTACATGGGATAGCTTCCAGGAAGTAGGAAACTTGCATTGCTCGAATGAGATTTGGAAAATTATTGCCAGAGGTTCACATAGCTCGTCTCTCACTTTCATGCCCTTCATTGCTCTTAGAACACTTCTTGGCGTGAAGCCAATGCTCTGGAGCTCGCTTCCTGGGTGTGAGTCTTGGAGTTGAGGTAAACAGCCATCGTCAATAGTGAACGTGCTGGTGAAGAGTTTTACAAGAGCATTCGCCTTATCTAGGCTAGTGCTATGGACCACATCACTTCGATCTAATAGTGTTGGTAGTTTCTGCTCACCTAGCTTGTTTTAAATATCAGTGAAATATCAGCGTTGTTTTAGTCTTTCAATTCTACTGGCCGTCGTCTCGTTTGAAGTTTTCTTTTTGTAGAGTTTTATCTCTCTTGGTTGTTTATTGTCATGTCTGGCCACTTCGGCTTAAGAACGTTCATTCGTCAAGCTTACGGGCAGCAATTAGCCAATTCTGTCAATTTTTATTTTTCTTTGGTTAAAAGAATCTGGAACTATGATAATTAAGGTAATGTTATTGACATAATTACAATATTATGAAGCTTATAACACAACACCTTGCATTAATATGATACACTTGAACAAAATAAAGGTTTATACTATGATATCTAGTTTCAATTGTTTTAATTATACTACTAGTTTCAATGAGACGTACTTTTTAATAAAATTTATTTTAATTCAACTATCTTGCCAATTGATTCAAGGTATTCCAAAATATTAAAGCATATTAGTCAAGTTATTTATACATCAGCAATTAAAAACACTTGTCGGTTTTATAACGTTCTGCAAATCACTACTGGCATATTCTGAATAATTTTTTACTAATTTCGTTTTGTAATTGTTCACTTTAAGTATGTTTAGCCAATAATCACAGCTGGCACATTTTGTCATAATTTATCAATAAGTTGTTATTTTCTTTCACATCTAATCCATAATTTTTATCGTGTCTACTGCCTATTTCTCTTTTTGTTTGGGTTAATTATTGTTCATCCTTTAGTATAAGTTTTTGATGCTTAAACTCTTCACTAGGTTTGTTGAAATTTGTAATGTTTCTTAAAAATTCGTTAAAGAGTTTTTTCTAGTTTTTATCTTTGAAAGGGTGTTTCATTCGGACAGTTATCGAAACCTTAATTGTATACGTCGATTCATAAGTTATAACATTACAGCTTACTTGGGGCTATTAGATGTTGATGCCTTGGGTTTCTTTATAGCTTTGGTTGCAGCTGATCTGTTGATTGTTCTTGTCGGAACATTGTATGTGTGTTGGATGTCTTGCTTTGTTGAGATACTGTTCAAGTATTACTCAATATCAGATCGTGTATAATTTTCAACTGTATACATTTTCTTCTTACGTCAACTTAGTCTTGTTGTACTGGTATTGGGGATGTTGATCTTCGTTATAAGAATGGAATTAAAGGTGATTATTGAATAATCATAGTTGGTATTTTCCCAAACAACTGGTATTATTGAGGTGGTCTTGTATTATTGAGGTTGTTGTGGTATGGGAAATATCAGTTGTGTGGGTTTTTGGGCATTTTTCGGTGGTTGATAAATCATGGCAATAGATGTTACTCGTTCCTTGATTTTTTACCATAATGGATGGTTGGTTGGTGCCATAGTATTATAGTTCCTATAATAAAAATTTCTTGGCAGAATCCCATTATTAATAAGCAGAATAACACATAAAAACAGGTAACATCATTATAACAAAATTGTAAATAATACATAAGTAATATTTTAAGCATTATTACTTCGCCACTAATTACAATATTGTGGCGGTGAATACAAGATCACTGTTTTATAAAATAGCTAACTACTTTGTAAGTGTTAGAGGTCTTAATTTTGCATATAATATATTCTGCCAAATTGTATATTTTTCTGATGTATGATTGTGTTGAAAAGAAATACAACTTATTGTGGCATAGTCTTTCAACTTCTATACATTAGCAATATTTATTTACTATAGGGACCGAATATTGCAATATACTAGAGACGACCTCTTAATTCTCCTGTAATGCTATATTCTCCCAGTTCTTATGGCTCAGATTGCATCGGGAGCAGTGGGGTTTAATTGATGCATTTCTTATGTCGTGTTTGGGCTTTTTTTTGCAGTTTTAAGAGCTATTCATAGTTCAACGTTAGCAGTGCTCTTATTGTTAATGAAATGAGAAATACCAGAAATATAGTTATTATAATATTGTAGCATATGTTAATCTAATGCCTCCTTTAACTTCGTCAATTGTATTGTATCTTTGATTTTCTTGATTTCTGGCCTGGTAGAGGATTTTGATTCCCCATTGTTTATATTTGGGATTGTGAATGACAGATTTACTCTCTGAAAGTTTATTACTTTTCAGTCAGTAACCTTGCTTAATAGTGATTGTTCCAACGTCCTGTAAGAGTAGTTCAGTTTGATGAATGGAGTCAATTTTCTCTGTACTGTTGTAATAGGATAGGGTTTCTACTGTCTTTTGGGTACAGTAAATAACCATAGAATAGTTCGTAGATTGATAAATTTTTCTCTTTTCGTGCTTCCTATTAGGGCTTCACACGAGTTGGGAATATCTTGTTATTGTGATTCTTTTAGAGAAAGGTCCAAAATACAAGATCCTATTTTCACGTTATAGATTGCGAAAAGTTGTTCATTAATTTCCGTGATATGCACCTTCTGTTTGATATAATAATTTTAGTTTTTATTTTCAGGCCGAAAAAAGTAATTTTTCAAATTTTCTATAATTTGCTGCAAAAAGTGGATTGTACCACAAGTAGATAAATAAATATTTTTTTTGTGACTAAACCAGAAAGCCTGTACTCCATATCTACAAGTACAAAAATGAAAATTGACCATAAAATACATGAGAAACAAACACACAAAAAATTCAAAATAAACTAAAGAAAAAAGAGTAAAAAAAGACTACTCTAATTACTAAAGACCAATTAAGTTTAGAAGCACTAAGTAAAGACAAACTATAAGGAAAGAAGAGTAAAAGCTCATTTAAATATTTTATCAAAAGCGAAGGAGGAAAAGAATAATTGGCACAGTCACAGATGATATCAAAACGATTTTCAACACCACCCACGAGCAGAGTGTATTGTCCATTTTCCCGATTCTGCGAAGGATATAATTTAGGTGGCTATGACCAGTTACAAAATGGGTTAAGGGAGAAGACACTGAAGACAAAGGGTCATCCTTACTACAAAAAATTCATGGTTCATCTACCGAACTATTGAAATATAGTGTACCAATTATGATATATTGCATTGGTGAAAACGGTACATGGCAGAGCCAGATGGGATTGGTATTGTTTCTTGTATTATAATTGATCAGCTAAGAAATTGAGCAGCTAATTCTTTAGTAAAGGTTCTATAATCAGCTGAATGATGAAACAACGGCAGTACAGGGGGTGAAAAATATAGCCAGACACTGAGAAAATCTTTGTTAAAATAGCGTAACAAATATATTTCAACAGCCTTATGATTATTAGGAGTTCACCAGAAATGGCGTCTATAACCTCAATTTAAAAAGTCCTTAAAGAATTTGAAATTGAAATCAGGGGACGCCTTTCAGCTAAAAGTGTGACTGTGTTGGAACAAACTAAGGTTGGATAGGACAATGCATTTCACAGATCCATTCATGGATTACACCATGGAAATCCTTGCCTTGGCCAGTAAAAGAGACAAAAAAGTACCCAACAGTCGTTGGAATTCTGCCAAAACCAAAATCGTACAAAGATCACCTCAAGCAGTTAAAAACGTGCATGATAGCTTCCTAATTGTACTAGTACTGGGCATAATTAAATTTGATGGATAAACTTTTTTTAAGCCAAAACAGGCAATAAAAAATTTCATTCAATTAAAAATTCCATTCAAGCATTGGTTAAACATTTAAAGTACAACAGCCTTATAAAAACTGAAGAAACATTTTGAAGTCCCAAGGAGTTTTAAAACCGGTTATGTATTACTTTAATTATGGAAAAGTTCAAGTGGAAACAAATATTATATGCCAACTTAAAAAACTAAGTCCAATTTTCGCCATTTAAGTACTTTTTTATAGGAATAATTATGGAATTCTTTATCATGACATTAAGAAGTTGGGTGATTTCACTTAAAGGTTGGTTTTGGCTTGACAAACTGCATAGAGGCATTATCACCGAGTTTGGCACTACTGCTATTGAACTGTCAAATGCTTACAGCAGAAAAATGAGGGTAAAAAAATAAATTCAAATACACTGAAATTGCATGTGTGCTCACTCTTGTTGCAATCAGTCTTTTATGCAACTGCAACAACGCGTCTCTAATATCACTATAAACAGAGTCTCCAATAATTGTTGGATAAAACTATTCACAAATTGGCATGTATGTACACTCTTGGAATACTAAAAAACTATCCAGCACTGTTTGAAATGAATCTACTGAGAATTCAGACTGAAGTTTCATTGTGTCCGCAAATTTGTGAACTTTTTTATCATATCACTCATATAGGCTTCCTTAATACTACATGTTGACATTCGATTCTTTGACACTCTTTCTGTTAAAAAGTCTAGAAGAGCAGACAGGGTTGCAAATTTTGCTCTATCATAAGCACACCCAGAGCTTAGGTTAACATAAAATTCAATGTATGTGTCGTTATAAGTCGTGACGTTGTTCAGCGCCTTTCTCTTGCATTGAGTTTGATATTCCTTTAAATAGACGAATTATAAATTCGCGCTCTTGACTAGAATCCAGTGTAACTGCCTTTATGGAGAAAGTTCCAGGAAACGCTTCACTTCTTCCACAAATCGTTCGGTTGTTTAAATATTCGGATTGACCTAAGAATTCGGGTTTTTCGGCATCATTAATCTTATTCATAATAAATCCAATGAAAGGATGTCTCTCTCCAAATTTATGTTGAGATCTGCGACTTTTCTGCGTGAGGCAGACAATCAGGGCGTACCTGCCTTCATCCTCATCAGAATCTTCAATGGTAAAACGGAATGGAGGACTCTCCCGTATTTTCTCTAAGCCACCAGCAGATTCTTCGCGTACCCAAGCTCCTTGAAAGCTGCGTAGGTACCAGATTTTGTTATATTCCTCATCTTCATAAACTTTATCAAAACTTTGGGGATTTAAGTGGACTACCACCATTTTCGTAAAATATTTTCTGAAATCCTTAAAGGTCATCCAAAACTCCCCGTCAGGTTGGAAGCTTAGTTCTATCCTTCTCTTCTCTTGGTCAGCTATATCTTGCCATTTTGGTGAATTGTCACTATAAGTTCCATTCCACTCCTTGTGGTTCCCCCTGGATTTCTTATTCGATCCACGGGGATCGTATTACTGGCGATTCGGCTGAAGTTAGTAATACTGTAGGCGTGGCGTCTATATAATTTAAATTTTGTTTGATCTCCGGAACCGTCTTGGGCTGACTTAATATTACAAGTCAGAAGACATGATCTTTTAAATGATGTATCCGCTATTTTAAAAAGCTTCCGATGCGCTTTAGGATCATGAATAATTGTCAGTCCCCCAGTAAAGTCCTCCAGGGCTTCGGATTCGTTGCCACCATTAAGGGCGTCATAGCTCCAATGCAACTTGGCATACGCCTTCTCCAACAATGCACTCCAAAAGCTTCTTTTTCTTGGGAATGAGCGTAGATAATTTCATCAGAGTTTAGTAGAGTTGGTAGTCTGTCATCAATTATTACATTCTGCCATTGGCCATACTGCCAAAGCCTAAAGCGGAAAATTCCAGCATATTCGCCATAGTCAAAGGACTGATCTTCTGGTATGATCTTCTTGAATTGAACTGGATTTAGACTCAAACTGATCATTGCCGCCACCAGCCAACATCTACCTCCTTGCAGCCCTTTCCCATTGAGCCTAGTCGAGTCTCCCACCAGAAACTGTGGTTTCATACCATCTGAGCAGATTTCATGCGGCCTTCGCCAGGTTATTCTCTGATTCTTGAAGTTACCCAAGTTACCCATGGCTTGCTCCAGAGGGAAAGACGTATCTTCAAAAAGTTTTCCTTTTGCCAGTAAATCTTTTTTTATCTTTTAAAAGTGTTGGTCAGATATTATATTCGTCATATTTTGATTTTTGTCATCTTTCCACATAATCCAGTCATCACGTAGTCCAATCCAGTGGTTCAATCCTGTTATCTTGAGCTGGTCTTCACTCTGTGCAGCTTTCTTCTGCAAGTCTTCACCTATTGCCACAACAGCTTGCTCACTTTCTGGTGCTGATTTAGTTTTGTTTTTGACCCACACCATATACAAAGTAAAGAAAACCCAAAATGCCCACAACGATGATAAGTAGGAGTAGATATAAGTAGTCTATAATAATTGAAAAGACTGGCCTTCTTTTTTGATTTTTGGCCATTGTCATCCTCTCTTTATCTGTTCTACTTGGGCGTCCTTTCCTCTTCGTTTCACCGCCATTAGAAATTGTTGCTGCTGGTGTTATATAATATAAAATAAGTTTGCAAATTTTGGCTCTACTGGCAAATGAGCACCAAATGTTAATTGGGTTTTTATTTTATCTAGAATATTTTTCAAGCTTGAGGGGTCTACTAAGTCGTAGGATAGAGTTCCTGCCGTTAGTTCAAATAGTGTGAACTCGAACATACTGATACCAGTAGCCAGATTTAATACTAACATCGTTACTATATCAACTGAAATCATCGTTAAGCTTGAATCAGGAATCACTTGTCACAATCTTCAAGGGTTATACGGAATTGACGATTGGTCCAAAATGTCTGTAAATTGTTTCGACAACCACCAGCAGTTGCTCCGCGAACCCAAGCTCCTTCAAAGCTGTTTACCTCCCGGTCATTTAGTTTGCTCAACTGATCAGTATGCTTGATTAAACCAATTTCTGTCATATATCTACCGGAATATTTATATATTGTTTTCACTGATAGGGTAATCAGAAGTGTCGTCTTCTCCATCCCTGCTTTGTCGGAAATGATTATTAATTTAGTTTCTTTAACTTGATCTAAGAATTTCCTCTAGATATTGATCAATACAAGTTCCTCCAGACTTGATATATTTACGTGATATTGATACGAAGCCTTTTGATTTTTGCCAAATTAATTTCCCAGGCTTACTTTTTAGCCAATGGATTTTAAAATTAGGTTTTCTTTTTCAAAACAGATCAAAACTTTCCTTTGTATTAACAATCTTATCCTGAGTTGATGTGTCATTTTCTATTTTCGTATTTATTTCTACTTGATGAATTTTACAATCTATATTATAGTCCTTAGTCTCACCTAAATCTTTTAGTTGAGAACCAATATTCATGTCTTTACCTCGAACAAGATTAGCAAATGCATGTTTATCTATAATGTCTCGAGGAAATGGATGTATAAATTGATTGAAACTTATTCTTTCTACTTTGCCTTAGAGAAGTATTTACTTTTTCTCCAAAGCTACTGCACATGGTTTAAAATCTTGCAGATTAATTTCATCATCTACCTCATAATAATTTTGTGCATTATTACATTAAAAATTGTCAGCTAAAACATTAGTTATTTCTTTCTGATAAACTAAAATGATCTTTTTCTTAGAACCTAATTGGATTATGCTAGACAATAAGGACTTATGTAGATTAAATAGACTTTCTTGACTATAAGAACGATCATCACATTCCGTTATCAATAAGTTTGTCGCTGAGCCATTGAAAGCCTTTACTACAGCTCCTTTATGTTTATTTTTTCGTTTACCTAGAATGGTTCTAAAAAATTTATGATTTAATACAATAAGGATGATATAAGCTTTACGAATTTTTTCTGCAAAAAAGCTTTTCAGCAACTGACGAATAGCACAAACACTGGGTCCAATAGGCAGTCCCAGATAGATCAAAGAATCCTTGGGCTTTAGCAACTTGCCACTAATATCAATTTCAATAGGCTCTTTTGAACTAGGATTCAAAATCATTATTTCAGTTTTACTTTTGTTGAAAGATAAACCTACTTCTCCTCACTCTGCATTAAAAATAAGCAAATTCGATTCAATACCGCTTATGATACGGCTTATATGTAGAATCTCCTCGTCATAATTTGCCATAATTTGCCAATTTACATTGATACATCTATTTTCTGATTATAGCAATTATTATGGTGATTACTCAAGCAAAGGTTGATGAAGGAATGAAACGGCTTCAGGCGTCTGGATAAAATATTAGCAGAACAGAAAAGTTTTTCGGTCTCAATAGTTGCTCTTCAAGACAAAGTTAGGAAACTATCAGCAGAAAATGCTAATCTATAAGATGAAGCAAAAAAGCTCCGAAATGATCTAGAGCAAGAAAAATTGCGGAATAACGATTTGGAGAGTAGGCTTTTGGAAATCGAAGTGAGAGAAAGGAGATTAAATTTGATTGTTCATGGTCTGCCTGCTGAAAAGCATAATCAATCAGTGAATAGCAACGTATTGTCTCTTCTTTCTGACAAATTGCAAGTTACCGAGGACATTTCTCTTACAAAGTGTTATTGCCTTAAGAGAAATAGTAGTTCAAACATTACTAGTAGGAAAACTTCGACCGGCCCTTGTTTTTATATCGCTAGACACGGATCGTAGCAATGAAGGGTAGTGGAATTCGCATTTGCAGTGATCTCCCACCAAAGCTAAATTTTCTACGGAATGAGCTATTGTCTAAGGGAAAGGAGATGCGTGATCAGGTTCGGTTCATCTTACGCGTATTAAACAAAAAGGGAGCAAATTATCGCTAGAATGTAAAAAGTCTCCGTCTTCACGTTGGATTAAGATTGACTAGTTACGGTGATTAATAATGACATTTCATTTGGTGAGATTACTTTTATTATTTTACAGTATGTATTGTTTCTCTGTTCATACGATTGCATTTTTTTTCCTCTGTATGGAAAAAATGTTCCATTTTTGGTCCCTCTGTAGCTTATTATGTGTTTATTTTATGTCTTTTTCTTTCTTTTTCTGTGTGTGTTTCTATTTATATGAAGTAATGGAGTGCAATAATTTTTCAATATCCGCATTTCATCTTACAATGAATATGTTCCATTTCTCTCTCCTGTTTCTATTTATTTTCAAGCAGTTTCTTTTTCTTTCATTATTTTTGAGTTCTCACTGGTTCAGTTGTTTTTGCTACTTTAAGACTCAGACGGTATGCATTTTGCGAAAGTTTCTGCTAGTTCGGATCATAATTCTGATTTTGTACATTGGATGATAATTGTATTGGGGATAGATTGAGATACCTTGAATCTAACCTTGATTTTTCCATATTCCAGAGCCATGATAAATTTTCAGGAAATAAGATAAATGACGGTGGGCTAATTAACTTTCCAAATTGTAAATATAAATTACCTTCCGAAGTTTCTGATCTTCCAGTTTTTTTAGTTCACAGGATGATCTTGTCGATGTAGTTCATAAACTATCTTGTCATGTTGTTGGATTCTGTGAGACTTTTCTTACAGACCTGACTCCTCAGGCTGTTTTTCCTGGATATCAATTTATTTTTAAAAACCAATTGACTAGGTGCCAGGGTGGTTTAGCAGTACTAGTTAAAGAAGGTATCTCTTTTCGACTCATTGCAAATCTGGAAGGTTCTCATGAGGAAATGCTTTTTGAAGTAATGGTGACTGAGATTATTCTTGGAAAAAAATATGTTTTTTTTGCGTAGTATCCCATTGTATTTTTTTTAGTAAATTGGATAATTGTGGTGTGCGTGGACCGGCGTTGGATCTAGTTAAATCTTATCTTGATAAGAGAAAGCAACGATTAGATGGAGGCAATTTCCTCTCTTCACCTGTACCTCAGTCTTCGAAGGTTGGGGTACCTCAGGGCTCTGTCCTAGGTCCTCTCCTTTTTTCAATTTACATAAATGATTTTCACCGCGCTTTTACATCCCCGTGTCTCAACACACATTTTGCTGATGATACGGCAGTTTCAATTTCTGAAAAGAATGACGAGGAGCTGGAGGCAAAACTGAAAACTGCATTTTCTAATGTTCTTGATTGGTGTTCTTCAAATTTTATTGCTTTGAATGTATCAAAAACTAATTTCATAATTTTCTGGCAGAAAGTCAAATATCTGCCCTCGTATTACCCGAGTTACTTCTTCAAAGTATCTATTATCAATATCTCGTGTGAAAATGATAATGCACCTTGGACTTGTGATTGACGAAAGCTTATCTTTTAAAACACACATTCAAAATCTACGATTAAAGATTTCAACGTATGTTGGTTTAATGCGAAGGTTGAAGCTTTGTTTGCCCTACTCTGCTTTACGAAGTATTTATTTTGCTCTGATTCAGACTAATATTAATTATTGTTCTCTAGTATATTTATCTACATTTAAAGGCCATATTAAACCAATACAGATTTTAAAAAATAAAGCCCTAAGAATCCTTAAACTTTTTATTCTATCACCTATTGAACTTCCAAATAAGTCTTCTACTGCATCTTTATATACTTATCTAGATATACTTCCAGTCTCTCAACAATTTGCTTTCGGAGCAATTCTTTTCGAAATCAGTTATGATATTAAGAAATTACCACCATATTACCTCCATCAAAGTTTGTTCTCCCAATCACAAGATTTACATAATTATAACACTCGACAAAAAAAAGATATCTACATTGACAAGTATAATACTGAGAGATCTAAATTCGCTCCGTTTGTGTCAATTGCTCGGTGCTGGGATGCTCACAAGACTCTTATTGATAATTTTTCCTCTATCCATTTAATAAAAAGGAAACTTAGATTTCATTTAGTTCAGGATTATTTTTAATTAAGTATCTTTTTAGTAAGGCAAAGTTTTTGTATGGTTCGTTGCTCTGGGTGACTATGGGCCTCTCAGCTATCTTCCAGTATTAATTTATATTTAATAATATGGACATTTTTAATTTCTTCAATAGTATTGAATGATCCTGGGCTAGCTGCTACTTTCATATTATTGTTGTGTTATTGTATCTTTGCCGTCATGTTTATCTTTGTATTGTAGTGTGTTATTATTTTATCTTTGTCTAGGCCTAGTTTTTCGAGCTAGTCTCCCCATGGGCCTATGTCATTTATATATATACATGTGTGTGCGATTAACAAATAAATGAACTTGGACTTGAACTTCAACTAGTATATGAGTCGTGAGCGCTTTCTCTTGGGTTTAATACACTGTTATTAAAAACTGGTGGGGAAGTCACTGCTCTCTTTCGGATACCTTTCTTAATAGGGATTGATAGTGTGAAATTTTCAAGTCCCTGATGCAGTACCTTTACTCTTGAACTCACCTTTTTGTACATATTTCTTAGCACTCTAATCACAGACGAACTAACTCCCCTACAATAAGCACATTCTAGTTTATGGGCATGAATACCAGAATCGAAAATTAAAATTCCAGGGAAAGATAAAATTGTTGATAAAACTTGTGGTCTTCAATCCTGTCTAACACTTGTGGTCTCCAGTCGTATCTAAAACTTGTGGTCTTCAACCCTTCTCGGTGGTGGACTCGGCTTCGTTGCTCTGCGGGGTACTGTCCCCTGAATGAATTCCCTTGATATTGTAACGGGGTATTTTCATACCCCTTGACTCCACGGTATTCATGTATTCGGCATTCTTCTCTGTTTTTGAGATCCAAAATGTGTGAAAGTAATTTCTTGTTCTCTGTTTTCAAAAGTAATTTTTTCAATTATACTATTTATTTTTGTATTTTAGTTTTTATATATAATATTTGGAAGGTAGTCTTTTTTATATTTTTCTATCTTCTCTGAGAAATGTACTACTCATGAAGTAATTATTGACCATTTATATCATTAGTCATAGTTCAACCAATCATTTGATTTATGTCGCAAACCTTTTTCTTGTTTGGTTATACGGCAGGAGACTTAAATGAATGATTTAAATATGTGTATTAGGCACGATTTCTAGAAGTGAGTAACTATTGTTAAGCAAATATGAATTTATTTTAGTCTACTCATATAACTGATAAATCGTGCCATCAACGTCAGTTGAATTTTTTTTAAGACTAGGGCCGGGCAACCTTTAGTGCCATTAGGGCTACTCTACTTATTAATTTATAAAAAAAAATACAATTTAAAAAGCGATAAATTGCCAACAATATCAGTTGAAATTTTAATTGCTTAGGTCTGGGGCAGGGCAACATCCACTGCTATTAAAGCCACAATACTTGCTAATGCTTTTTTCGGTGATTCTTATCCTGTAGTAAGAGCATAGGGAATAATTACTCTTGTTTCTAAGTATATTGTTGTACATAACAATTATGCAATTTGCAATCACCATCAACAAAGCTCAAGGTCAATCATTAGAAAAATGTGGTATAGATCTTAACACAGATTGTTTTTCCCATGGACAATTGTACGTTGCATGTTCGAGGGTCGGTAAACCTGACAATCTATTTATATGTACAGATAATGGGAAAGCAAAGAATGTTGTATATTCGCAAGTTTTACGTAGTTAATTTGTATATTTCTATATATATCTATCTATATATATTAAAATAAGTTGTTTGTCTGTCTGTCGACTGACGTCACTGTCCGCATATGACGTCTGAATTATTTCATCATATACCAATTCAAAAACGAATGTATTCAAGCCGAAGTAGCTGAGCTGGTAAAGCGTTATGTTCCAGATTCGGTTCGGTTAGCAATCACCATCAACAAAGCTCAATGGCAATCATTAGAATAATGAGGTATAGATTTGAATACGGATTGTTTTTCACATGGACAATTATATGTTGCATGTTCAAGAGTCGGTAAACCGGAGAATCTATTTATATGTACAGACAATGTGACAGCGAAGAATATTGTATATTCGCAATTTTTACGTAGCTAAAAACATATATATATATATATATATATATATATATATATATATCTATATATATATAAAAATAAGTTGTCTGTCTGTGGATCTGTGGATCCGGTGACGTCATGTTTCTGTGTCGGCTGACGTCATGAAATTAGTTGTCAGGTGACGTCATGTTTTTGTCTCGGCTGACGTCATGAAATTAGTTGTCGTCATTTTTGCTTTGACGGTGACGTCATTCAAGTTATATAAGACATATGTTCACGTAGAAATCTATTAATGTTTAAGTTTACAATGACTGATGAAGATGCTCAAAGAGTCTATGCCAAAAAACTTGCTGCTGATAGTTCCTCGGCACGCTTTCTTTTCTGACTTTCTCTATCAGCAGCAAGTTTTTTGGCATAGACTCTTTGAGCATCTTCATCAGTCATTGTAAACTTAAACATTAATAGATTTCTACGTGAACATATGTCTTATATAACTTGAATGACGTCACCGTCAAAGCAAAAATGACGGCAACTAATTTCATGACTTAATTTCAGAACTTAATTTTTGTGTTGACTGACGTCATGAAATTAGTTGTCGTCATTTTTGTTATGACGATGCTTAGTATATTGTAAAACACATTAATTTGGTTAATAATATACCATTTAAAACACCAAAATGAACGTGCTGGAGTAGTCACTCGGTGAGAGAGGGTGTCAGAACGGAGAATGAAGGTCCCAGGTAAAAATCCTGGTTAGGCTAAAAAAGGTAAAAATCTAAAAACTAAAAAAAAAACTGAAAAAACTAAAAAAGGCAAAAACTACAAAAAAAACTAAAAACTAATAAAAAAAAATTAAGAATAAAAATAAAAAAAAATAAAAAAGATAAAAACTAAAAAAAAAGTAAAAAGAAAAAACGACAAAAAACTAAAAAAGCTAAAAAAAAGGTAAAAACCAATAAAAAACTGAAAAGAAAAAAAGGAATAAAACTAAAAAAATTTTCATCTAAAAAACTAAAAAAAACTAAAAAAGGTAAAAACTAAAAGAACTAAAAAGAAAAAAAAAACTAAAAAAAGGAAAAAAACTGAAAAATAAAGGAGAAAAAGAAAACTATTCGCGCCACCCCAACAGCTAATATATATATATATATATATATATATATATATATATATATATATATATATATATATATATATATATATATATATATATATATATATATATATATATATATATATATATATATATATATATATATATATATATATATATATATATATATATATATATATATATACTAGCTGTTGGGGTGGCGCTTCGCGCCACCCCAACACCTAGATGGTGGGGGCGCTTCGCGCCCCCCAAAGGCCCCCCCGCGCGCGTAAGTCGTTACGCGCCATATTAGTTACGCGCCATTATAGTTGTGTCCCTATGTCCCACCTGTGATATATATATATATATATATATATATATATATATATATATATATATATATATATATATATATATATATATATATATATATATATATATATATATATATATATATATGTATGTTTTTAACTACGTAAAACTTGCGAATATACAACATTCTTTGCTGTCCCATTGTCTGTGCATATAAATAGATTGTCAGGTTTACCGACTCTTGAACATGCAACATATAATGGTCAATGGGAAAACAATCCGTATTCAGATCTATACCTCATGATTCTAATGATTGCCCTTGAGCTTTGTTGATGGTTATTGCTAATCGACCATTCCCTGAGTCGCCATCGTCATTTATATATCCCCCTGTGCACCCCGGCGTCCCTTTTGTAGTTATGTCCCTGTGTCCCGGTCGTCATTTATATTCCCTGTGTCCCGGTCGTCATTTGTGTCCCGGTGTCCCAGTCTTTGATTTCGCTTTGAGTGTCCCGGGCGTCATTTATATTCCTTGTGTCCCGGTGTCCCGGTCGTCATTTATATCCCCCTGTGCCCCCCGGTGTCCCCGTTGTAGTTGTGTCATTTATATTCCCTGTGTCCCGGTCGTCATCCCGGTATACATTCGTTTTTGAATTGGTATATGATGAAATAAATTTTTAATTTTTTCCCTTTTTTTCCTTTTAGTTTTTTTTTATTGGTTTTGACCTTTTTTTAGGTTTTTTAGTTTTTTTCTTTTTTCTTTTTAGTTTTTTTTGAAGTTTTTATCTTTTTAGTTTTTTTATTTTTATTTATATTTTTTTAGTTATCTTTTTCTCCTTTATTTTTCAGTTTTTTTCCTTTTTTTAGTTTTTTTTTTCTTTTTAGTTCTTTTAGTTTTTACCTTTTTTAGTTTTTTTTAGTTTTTTAGATGAAAATTTTTTTAGTTTTATTCCTTTTTTTCTTTTCAGTTTTTTATTGGTTTTTACCTTTTTTTTAGCTTTTTTAGTTTTTTTTCGTTTTTTCGTTTTACTTTTTTTTTAGTTTTTATCTTTTTTATTTTTTTTATTTTTATTCTTAATTTTTTTTTATTAGTTTTTAGTTTTTTTTGTAGTTTTTGCCTTTTTTAGTTTTTTCAGTTTTTTTTTTAGTTTTTAGATTTTTACCTTTTTTAGCCTAACCAGGATTTGAACCTGGGACCTTCATTCTCCGTTCTGACACCCTCTCTCACCGAGTGACTACTCCAGCATGTTCATTTTGGTGTTTTAAATGGTATATTATTAACCAAATTAATGTGTTTTACAATATACTAAGCATCGTCATAACAAAAATGACGACAACTAATTTCATGACGTCAGTCAACACAGAAATTAAGTTCTGAAATTAAGTCATGAAATTAGTTGCCGTCATTTTTGCTTTGACGGTGACGTCATTCAAGTTATATAAGACATATGTTCACGTAGAAATCTATTAATGTTTAAGTTTACAATGACTGATGAAGATGCTCAAAGAGTCTATGCCAAAAAACTTGCTGCTGATAGAGAAAGTCAGAAAAGAAAGCGTGCCGAGGAACTATCAGCAGCAAGTTTTTTGGCATAGACTCTTTGAGCATCTTCATCAGTCATTGTAAACTTAAACATTAATAGATTTCTACGTGAACATGTCTTATATAACTTGAATGACGTCACCGTCAAAGCAAAAATGACGACAACTAATTTCATGACGTCAGCCGACACAGAAACATGACGTCACCTGACAACTAATTTCATGACGTCAGCCGACACAGAAACATGACGTCACCTGATCCACAGATCCACAGACAGACAACTTATTTTTATATATATAGATAGATATATATATATATATATATATATATATATATATATATATATATATATATATATATATATATATATATATATATATATATATATATATATTCATAGGTGGGAAACAGGGACACAACTACAATGGCGCGTACCTAATATGGCGCCTAATGAGTTACGCGTGCGGGGGGGCGCGAAGCGCCCCCACCAACTAGGTGTTGGGGTGGCGCGAAGCGCCACCCCAACAGCTAGTAAGTAATATATATGTAAAGCAAAGGCAGATCTTTATTCAATCAATTTCTTTGATTTGAAATACTGCCTCAGATAAATCACTTGCCAAGTAGCTAGTCCAACCAGACACAGCATACTGAAAACACTCAAATAGAAAACACGTGAATTGGTCGACTCATTTGTGTTTCTCATATCTTCTTCTCTTTGTCTCATGTAAGCGAAGGCCTGTACAATGGATTCAGACAGATCTTCCAAACGCTTCAGCTCAATCTCTAATGGCTTTAGCTGCGAAGCATCTCCAAGCCCTTCATAGTTCTTGGCTTCCACTCCAGTCTTAATAAAAATTGAAACTTCATGAGCTTGACCATGGTAACCTTGCTGAACTTTGGAAATGAAGCACAGCTCAAAAACATCATATTCATCAGTTGTGAATGCAAATTTTCCTTTATTTTTGTCCTCATGATTGACCAAAACATGTCCTTTTGTATCAGTCACCTGTATATCTATAGTTTGTCCTTGAATCTCATTAATTTCATATTCGCCAGTGACTAATACATCCTTGTGCACTTCTTCTTTCAAACATCTCCTAGAGTTTGGCTGCAATTCAAGCATCAGCCCTTCTAATCCTGAAAATAACATTAGGAGTCCAAAAATAATAAACGGTGACATTGTAATGGCTTGAAATCACCACAACTCTCCAATAGTAATTTTCTGCAACAAACTATAAAAATGAAAGTCGGCTTAAATATCATCTAGGGTCTTCTCCTAGCCTTCAGACAATTTTAAATATTTTGTGAGCTGGCAAACCGCAAACGTTTTTGCAGTTATTAATAACACCGCTAACCCTGTGAATTTTTTTTTTTTTAATTAAACTTCCAATTTAATTTAATGAAATGACGAAAATTTAATGACGAAAATTTTGCCTCAAAAATATTACCAGAAATAGATGTTGTCATGTATGAAAAATTATTAAACTGTAAAGGCCCTTTATATTTCCACAAAACACTAATTTTCATGTTAACTCGAGGAAAGCATTGAATGAACATTGAGCATTGAAATGTTTAGTTCATATATTTCTGCCACTCCCCCAGTAAAGTCCTCCAAGGTTTAAGAGGTGGTGCCGCTTTTAAGGGCTTCATAGCTACCATATAATTTTGCATAAGCTTTCTCTAACAATGCACTCCAAAATTCATTTTTCTCTTGGGATTGAAGGTAGACTAATCTATGACATCATCCACCCATTGACCATACTGCCAAAACCTGAAGTGAAAGATTCCAGCATACTCGCCATCGTCAAAGGATTGATCATCAGGTACAATTCGTTTAAAAACAACTGTATTGATTGTAAGATTTGTCATAGCAGCTAATAGCCAACAATAACCAAGCTCTCCTTGTTGATTATCAAATCTTGATACATCATTCACCACAAACTGTGGATCTGAACATATTTTATGGGGTCTTAGCCAACGAACTCTTCTAAATGGTCGTTTTCTTTAGAATAAAGAGCAGTCTTCAGCTGGGAAAGGCTTACAGCCAATCGAAAGGCTTCAGCCAAGCAGTATTCTTTGGTTTTTTCGTAGTATTGGGGACTGGATCTGCTTTTTCCAGGTATGGGTCTTGTATGTTAATCAATCAACATAACCGGACAAGCTTTATGGTTGTGTCCAAGGTAGCAAACATCCACTTTACCACGGTTGTAGTTGAACGACGGGGTAGCACTAGTGGACCGGATTTTTCAACAACGAGTTTTGTGATGCTATCAAGCAGTCCACTTTCACTTCCCTCTCCTCCTCCAGCCCTTATAGACTCAGGGACAACGGTAAATGTGATAAATGCATCCGTGTTTAACAAATTGGCCAATTATATTTAACGGCGAATGAGTAATATATGCCCCAATGTAACCGGACGTGATCTAGACGTAATAGGATCTGTGTATCTAACTATACACAAGGATAATAGGAACTTTCCTAGTCAATTTATAATTTGCAAAAACCATATGAGGCAATAATAGGAGCAAATTTTTAAAAAGGAAATAAAGTATTATTAGATGTAGCAAATACAAAATTGGTCTACCCGACGGATACAAAAACAATTATAAATAACATCCAAACTAATTTGGTAAAATCGAACATAGGCAACATGAAGGAATATAGAGAAAAACAAATATATATATATATATATATATATATATATATATATATATATATATATATATATATACTAGCTGTTGGGGTGGCGCTTCGCGCCACCCCAACACCTAGTTGCTGGGGCGCTTCGCGCCCCCCAAGCCCCCCCGCGCGCGTAAGTCGTTACGCGCCATATTAGTTACGCGCCATTGTAGTTGTGTCCCTGTGTCCCACCTGTGAATATAGATAGATTTATATATGTGTTTCAAACTATGTAAAAATTGCGAATATACAACATTCTTGGCTTTCCCATTGTCTGTCCATATACAAAGCCGTATGTACTAATAATGACGTCATATGCAAACGCTCTTTTTACAAACAAACAAACATGCATACACACAACTCGTTTTTATATAGATAGATAGATAGATACAATACAAATTAACTACGTAAAACTTGTGAATATACAACAGTCTTCGCTGTCCCATTGTCTGTGCGTATAAATAGATTTGCAAATGCTAATCGAATTGGGAATTGCAATCTTTTAAATTGAAAAAGCAGATCCGTTGGAATCATGGGAATGCGAGGAATAAGAACAGCCTCACCCTCATAAGGCCCTGTCAAGATTGTGGCATCTATTAGGTTTTCCATTTTTTTTTTTTTTACGGCAAGTCGCGTGCCATTGCAAAGCTTTGGTGGGTTGATATTTCTTAAAAGTATTATTGGTACGCCTATTTTTAGTTGTAGCAGGTGTGGTGGACACCCTGAAGGATCTATGGAATTTAAAAATTCATATGGATAATTAACCGCTTCATTTGGTTCCGAAATACAAATTAACTGCGTAAAACTTGCGAATATACAACATTCTTCGCTGTCCAATTCTCGCTGCATATAAATAGATTGTCAGGTTTACCGACCCTCGAACATGCAACGTACAATTGTCCATGGGAAAAACAATCAGTATTAAGATCAATACCACATTTTTCTAATGATTGACCTTGAGCTTTGTTAATGGTGATTGCAAATGCTAATCGAATTGGGAATTGCAATCTTTTAAATTGAAAAGGCAGATCTGTTGGAATCATGGGAATGCGAGGAATAAGAACAGCCTCACCCTCAAAAGGCCCTGTCAGGATTGTGGCCTCTATTAGGTTTTCCATTGTTTTTTTTACGGCAAGTCGAGTGCCATTGCAAAGCTTTGGTGGGTTTATATTTCTTAAAAGTATTATTGGTACGCCTATTTTTAGTTGTAGCACGTGTGGTGGAAACCCTGAAAGATCTATGGAATTTAAAAATTCAGATGGATAATTAACCGCTTCATTTGGTTCCAAAACTGTGTCGACTGACTTGTAAAGGACTGCCTGGTCTTGAATCTTGGTCAAAACAATATTGTTGATTTCGTGGACGTCTATATTTTTGGGTGCGAGAATCGCTCTTTCACTTAGCCATTTATTATTTTTATAATTTTTTAGAATATTCGGAAATACTTTTTCAATCAATTCATTTTTGGACGTCACTAAATTACAGAAATCAGCAGGTAGTTGTGTACGTCCTGAAATTGAGTCTACTGGGAGCTTTCCGTTTCCCATTGCCAGAAATTGATCTGAAAATGTTTGACCAGAGTCATCGTTTTGCAATCGGACACGCATATTTGTAGTTAATTTTAATGTTTTTACGTGTGCCCATAAATTAGAATTTTTCAGGCAAGCATTCATTTCGTCTGCAGGAGTTGATCTAGGTATTATAGGTAATGTTTGCCTGAAATCTCCCGCAAGCAATATTAAGGTGCTGCCAAAGGGTTTCGACTTCCCTCGCAAATCTTTCAAGCATTGATCCAGAGCTTCGAGCGATTTTTTGTGTGCCATTGTGCACTCATCCCAAATAATAAGTTTGCATTGCTGCAATACTTTACCCATCCCAGATGATTTGGAAATATTGCACGTGGGAGTTTCTGTAGAATGCAAGTTCAGAGGCAATTTCAAAGCGGAATGAGCAGTTCTTCCACCAGGCAGCAATGTTGCGGCTATTCCGGACGACGCAATTGCCAACGCTATATCATTTTTAGATCGAATTGATGCCAGAATCAGTTTTATCACAAACGTTTTACCAGTACCTCCTGGCGCATCCAAAAAGAAAATTTCTCCAACGTTGTTATCGACACAATGCATTATCGTATCATAAATGTCTTTTTGTTCCGACATTAACTTGGAAATGTTATTTTGTACATACGACAATAGATCACTCGTACTGTAACTTTGTTCACGATCCAATTCTACACATGTCGAAACAGCAGCGATACGGTTAGGTGAAGGCATTCCCAAACCCTGAAGAGGTTTGTTTGCCATACTTATGCACAAATCTTCTATAACAACTAAAGTGTAGTTATAAATTTCTGATGTAAAATCAAAAGTCATGTCTGACGTCTCTAACTGTTTTCGATGAAGTATATCTTCGGACATTTTTGACTTATATTTTTCCCATAAATCTGTAGGAGCTGATGGAGAGCAAGTTGTTAAAATGATGCCAAACAATGCACGAATTTGACTTGGGGTTGACGTTTCGCACGCGTCATTGATGCAGTTATCCCAGTGTTGGTCATTCTCCAATAAATTCAGAGCTTGGCATGCACTACGGTAAGTGTCATGTATAGTACCATTTACAGTCCTCAAATACTCAAAGGATGTCGGACCGGGTACATTCACCAAAAGCAGGCGTAGAAAGAAGCATTCATGTTGATTGGGGTGAACGGTGTAGAGTCTTCCTATCGTGGTATCTTTGAAGATGGTAGGTTGGCCGTCGACTGACTTACCCTGTTTTCGACGTTCAAATATTTTATTTTTAGTATTCCACGTGTAATACGAAGGCACTTCAGTATACAGCAGTTTTTTTGCAAAAGAATCATTTTTGCAAAGCAAAAAAAAAGCTGTTAATGTTGTATCCGGTGGATTCAGGACTCTTTGTTGCACGTTGGTTTCCGTGAAATAAACACGTTGACCATTCTGTAAATGTACCGCTAAGTGAACAACAGCTGGACTACGTTCATGTATCGGAAATGAAAGAATTCGCCAAACAGCTTCATTACTGCTAATGTATCTTCCAGCCTGATATTCTACGATTTCATCGAAATCTTTGATTTCGGACTGCAAGCCAAAAACTGCCATGTCACTGCCTTTGTTGACGTATTTACATATGTATTTGATTGCCTTTACGGAGTTACAGTATTCAACGTTTATGTGTGCATTAAATGTTTTTGATAATAAAGGGGAATATGGAACAACCCACTGGTTATCTACTTCGATGGTGGTACCGTTACGCTTCTTTATTATTGCTGTTTTACCGCCATCTTCAGTAGATCTTCTTCTATATTGTGGGTAACCATCATTGCCAGTAATTGTTTTGGGTACTAAAAGTCGAGGATATTGCTTTGTGCACCTTCCTTTGGCCATGCATGGTGAATTTTCGTTCAGTGCACCGCAAGGTCCATGTATCATATTTTTTACAATAATATCATGTAACCCCTTATCGACATTTTTATCAGGTATTTCAGCGGAAATCAAATCATCAATTTCGTTTGAAGTAATTTTTTTATGTAGCCAGATTAGTATATGTGCGTGTGGCAAACCTCGTTTTTGCCATTCCACTGAGTACATCCAGCATCGCACTGACCCAAACACTTCATGTTTTACAAGGTAGTTTATCAGTGATTTCAACTTTTGCCGGAAGACACGTGCCGTAATGTCATGCCTATGAACCGCCGATTGTCCTTGAAGTAAAAGCTGCAGTATCTCGTCCCAAGATTGATTACATGTAAATGTAATAAATAAATCTGGACGACCATAGAGACGAACATACGCAATAGCATCTTGAGCATATTCATGCATATGACGGGGACTGCCAGCATATGACGAAGGTAAAATTGTTAATCTTCCAACGTTTGTGGTATTACCGTCATTTATAACTGCATCTCGCAAATGAATGTATTGTTCAGAGCGGAGCTTGGTCTGATTCAGGCGGATATATAGCAAACGTTCTGATTCAATTTTAGCATACATATCCACGACAAATTGGTGAAACAATTCACGGCATTTTAAAATATAATTTTCTTCATCCTGCCGAATCATTAGTCTATAGGAATAATAATGCATTGCACTGCATTTCTTATTCATTTCTTTGTTAGTGGCTGGATTCATCAATTTAATATTAAAGTGATATTCGTCGGCTCCATCCCAAAAAATGATAGGATATTGTAGGGCATCGTAGCATCGATGAGTTTCAGCAATTCTTAACAACTGAGCGTTTCGCTTATGTAGAATAATATCTCGAGGTAAAAACTGATCACCGACCATAACGATTGCCACTTCGTCGATAGTCGGAGCATTGTATCTACGCACATGTTGGCCAGGAGGCGTTTTGTCAGCGGAAATAACAATTTTATGAGTATCAGTAGGCATCAAATCGATGGCTGTTTTGAACAGACGCACTAAATTATTATTTTCGTGGAAAAGATGTTGCAATTGGGAAACGATTGTCCTTTCAACGTTGGGAGAAATTTCGCAACGTGCATTCAATTCAGAATTTCTATCACTGATGAAGTACAATTGTAAAAATTTATGATTCTCGCCTGAGAATGGTAGAAGGGACCCTGCTTTATGATAAATTTGCCCTTTTACTTTGAAAGTAGACATAAATTGATCTGGATTTTCGATTTGGGCTCCAAACGACGTCATTTGGAAACATGAGTTGTATTGTCTGATTTTTGACAAAAAACGCTTAGATTCTGACGTAGTTCCAGTAAGGAAAGTCTTCAATGGCTCTGGTGGTGCAGCCAATAGAGGAAGTTTAACTTTTCCTGAGGCGCAACACATTCCCATTGTTTCACCATTGAATTTCAAGGCCTTGCAATAGG
The DNA here is from genome assembly GCF_032884065.1 of Artemia franciscana. Lineage (NCBI taxonomy): Eukaryota > Metazoa > Arthropoda > Branchiopoda > Anostraca > Artemiidae > Artemia > Artemia franciscana. The sequence goes on along the minus strand of NC_088882.1, from coordinate 33,699,299 downwards.
GACAAATTTTAGACATTGTCCCGATTTGAACACATCTACTCAAGCTATAATCATCGACTGGGTTGTACCTGAATGCCAAGCGATAACTTTCAGATTGCTCTGATTCCTCGGCACGCTTTCTTTTCTTACTTTCTCTATCAGCAGCAAGCCTGTTTCCCTGCTGGTCTTTTGATTCCTCGTCACGCCTTCTTTTTTCACTTTCTCTTTTAGCAGCAAGTCTGCTTCTGCGTTGCTCTGGTAGTTCCTCGGCATGCTTTCTGTTCTTTCTTTCTCTATCAGCAGCAAGCCTGTTTCCCTGCTGGTCTTTTGATTCCTCGGCACGCCTTCTTTTTTCACTTTCTCTTTTAGCAGCATGTCTGCTTCTGCGTTGCTCTGGTAGTTCCTCGGCATGCTTTCTGTTCTTTCTTTCTCTATCAGCCTCAAGCCTGTTTCCCTGCTGGTCTTTTGATTCCTCGGCACGCCTTCTTTTTTCACTTTCTCTTTTAGCAGCAAGTCTGCTTCTGCGTTGCTCTGGTAGTTCCTCGGCATGCTTTCTGTTCTTTCTTTCTCTATCAGCCTCAAGCCTGTTTCCCTGCTGGTCTTTTGATTCCTCGGCACGCCTTCTTTTTTCACTTTCTCTTTTAGCAGCAAGTCTGCTTTCGCGTTGCTCTGGTAGTTCCTCGGCACGCTTTCTTTTCTGACTTTCTCTATCAGCAGCAAGTTTTTTGGCATAGACTCTTTGAGCATCTTCATCAGTCATTGTAAACTTAAACATTAATAGAATTCTACGCGAACATATGTCTTATATAACTTGAATGACGTCACCTTCAAAGCAAAAATGATGGCAACTAATTTCATGACGTCAGCCGAAACATGACGTCACCTGATCCACAGATCCACAGATCCACAGACAACTTATTTATATATATATATATATATATATATATATATATATATATATATATATATATATATATATATATATATTTTTGCAATAGGACACGCATATCTGTAGTTAATTTTAATATTTTTACGTGTGCCCATAAATTAGAATTTTTCAGGCAAGCATTCATTTCGTCTGCAGGAGTTGATCCAGGTATTATAGGTAATGTTTGCCTGAAATCTCCCGCAAGCAATATTAATGTGCTGCCAAAGGGTTTCGACTTCCCTCTCAAATCTTTCAAGCATTGATCCAGAGCCTCGAGCGATTTTTTGTGCGCCATTGTGCACTCATCCCAAATAATAAGTTTGCATTGCTGAATACTTTACCCATCCCAGATGATTTGGAAATATTGCACGTGGGAGTTTCTGTAGAATACAAATTCAGAGGCAATTTCAAAGCGGAATGAGCAGTTCTTCCACCAGGCAGCAATGTTGCGGCTATTCCGGACGACGCAATTGCCAACGCTATATCATTTTTTGATCGAATTGACGCCAGAATCAGTTTTATCACAAACGTTTTACCAGTACCTCCTGTCGCATCCAAAAAGAAAATTTCTCCAACGTTGTTATCGACACAATGCATTATCGTATCATAAATGTCTTTTTGTTCCGACGTTAACTTGGAAATGTTATTTTGTGCATACGACAATAGATCACTCGTACTGTAACTTTGTTCACGATCCAATTCTACACATGTCGAAACAGCAGCGATACGGTTAGGTGAAGGCATTCCCAAATCCTGAAGAGGTTTGTTTGCCATACGTACGCACAAATCTTCTATAATAACTAAAGTGTAGTTATAAATTTCTGATGTAAAATCAAAAGTCATATCTGACGTCTCTAACTGTTTTCGATGGAGTATATCTTCGGACATTTTTGACTTATCTTTTTCCCATAACTCTGTAGGAGCTGATGGAGAGCAAGTTGTTAAAATGATGCCAAACAATGCATGAATTTGACTTGGGGTTGACGTTTCGCACGCGTCATTGATGCAGTTATCCCAGTGTTGGTCATTCTCCAATAAATTCAGAGCTTGGCATGCACTACGGTAAGTGTCATGTATAGTACCGTTTACAGTTCTCAAATACTCAAAGGATGTCGGACCGGGTACATTCACCAAAAGCAGGCGTAGAAAGAAGCATTCAAGTTGATTGGGGTGAACGGTGTAGAGTCTTCCTATCGTGGTATCTTTGAAGATGGTAGGTTGGCCGTCGACTGACTGGCTTCACTATGAAATACATATCGCCGAACCTTTGTTTTTTTAACTAAAATCTGGTAGGCATTGATGACCTTATCCAAGTCAAAATCCCAAACCCAATCATCATCGCTATCATTTTCAGTTTTGATATGTTTTGACTCTCGCTGTCCTGGTGGATCTTCATCTAACTGCGCGGTTTTGCGTTCTTTAGCCTCAAGCCTGTTTCTTTGCTGTTCTTTTGATTCCTCGGCACGCTTTCTTTTCTGACTTTCTCTATCAGCAGCAAGTTTTTTGGCATAGACTCTTTGACCATCTTCATCGGCTTTTGACATTGTAAGTTCATCAGTCATTTTAAACTTAAACATTAATAGATTTCTACGTGAACATATACGTCTTAAATATCTTTAATGACGTCACCGTCATAGCAAAAATGACGACAGTAAAATGATGCCAAACAATGCACGAATTTGACTTGGGGTTGACGTTTCGCACGCGTCATTGATGCAGTTATCCCAGTGTTGGTCATTCTCCAATAAATTTAGAGCTTGGCATGCACTACGGTAAGTGTCATGTATAGTACCGTTTACAGTTCTCAAATACTCAAAGGATGTCGGACCGGGTACATTCACCAAAAGCAGGCGTAGAAAGAAGCATTCATGTTGATTGGGGTGAACGGTGTAGAGAAGAAGCATTCATGTTGATTGGGGTGAACGGTGTAGAGTCTTCCTATCGTGGTATCTTTGAAGATGGTAGGTTGGCCGTCGACTGACTGGCTTCACTATGAAATACATATCGCCGAACCTTTGTTTTTTTAACTAAAATCTGGTAGGCATTGATGACCTTATCCAAGTCAAAATCCCAAACCCAATCATCATCGCTATCATTTTCAGTTTTGATATGTTTTGACTCTCGCTGTCCAGGTGGATCTTCATCTAACTGCGCGGTTTTGCGTTCTTTAGCCTCAAGCCTGTTTCCTTGCTGTTCTTTTGATTCCTCGGCACGCTTTCTTTTCTGACTTTCTCTATCAGCAGCAAGTTTTTTGGCATAGACTCTTTGAGCATCTTCATCGGCTTTTGCCATTGTAAGTTCATCAGTCATTTTAAACTTAAACATTAATAGATTTCTACGTGAACATATATGTCTTAAATATCTTTAATGACGTCACCGTCATAGCAAAAATGACGACAACTAACTTTATGACGTCAGTCGACACAGAAACATGACGTCACCTGACAGACAGACAGAAACACAGACAGACAACTTATTTTTATATATATAGATAGATAGGTTGTCATTTGTGTCCCGGTATCCCAGTCTGTAATTTCTCCTTGAGTGTCCCGGTCGTTATTTATATTCCCTCTGTCCCGGTCGTCATTTGTGTCCCGGTCTGTAATTTCTCTTTGACTGTTTTTTCTTTTTAGTATTTTTTAGTTTTTTACATTTTTTCTTTTTTCGGTTTTCTTTTTCTTCTTTTTTTTTCAGCTTCACTATGAAATACATATCGCCGAACCTTTGTTTTTTTAACTAAAATCTGGTAGGCATTGATGACCTTATCCAAGTCAAGATCCCAAACCCAATCATCATCGCTATCATTTTCAGTTTTGATATGTCTTGACTCTCGCTGTCCAGGTGGATCTTCATCTAACTGCGCGGTTTTGCGTTCTTTAGCCTCAAGCCTGTTTCCTTGCTGTTCTTTTGATTCCTCGGCACGCTTTCTTTTCTGACTTTCTCTATCAGCAGCAAGTTTTTTGGCATAGACTCTTTGAGCATCTTCATTGGCTTTTGCCATTTTAAGTTCATCAGTCATTTTAAACTTAAACATTAATAGATTTCTACGTGAACATATATTTCTTAAATATCTTTAATGACGTCACCGTCATAGCAAACATGACGACAACTAACTTCATGACGCCAGTCGACACAGAAACATGACGTCACCTGATCCACAGACAGACAACTTATTTTTATATATATAGATAGATATAATTCTAAAATTGTCAGGTAATTTTCTATTTTGAAATAAAAACTAAAAATTATTGCTCAGACAATAAATATATTTTGGATATTTACATAATAGCTTTAGTGGTTCTGGACTGAAAACTAAATATGCTAATCAAATTGGGAATTGAAATCTTTTAGGTTGAAAAGGCAGATCCATTGGAATCATGAGAATGCGTGGAATAAGAAAAGCCTCACCCTCAAAAGGCCCTGTCAAGATTGTTGCCTCTATTACGTTATAACAGACATAACACGTCATTTGTGTCCCGGTGTCCCGGTCTGTAGTTTTGTTAGTCGACAAACATGACGTCAGACGACAAACAACTTCATGACGACATACAGCTCAATCCTTATAATGACGTCAGTCGACAAACATGACGTCAGTCGACACACAAACATGACGTCAGTCGACAGACACACAAACAACTTATTTTTATATATATTTTTATATATATAGATATATATATATATATATATATATATATATATATATATATATATATATATATATATATATATATATATATATATATATATATATATATATATATATATCATTTGTTTTAAATGTGGCTAGGCTTTTATCCTAAAACATTGTACACGAAATTTGTTTCTTAGCAAGAGTTACGAAAACTGACTAAACACAAGCAAACAACTTGTAAAATATTTCTAATTGGGAAAATAAATTTCCAAGAAAAAAAGGAATATCAGATATTTAAACAGTGAATTAACAAAACTATAAAAAAAACTATTTGATTTAAAACGGCGAATTTATAATTCGAAAAATTATAAATTTATAAACGATAAATTTTAATCCACCATGCTGATGGTGTTTTCTACCCTCATGAACAAAATCATAATCAAGAAACATTACATCATTAATATTCCTATCATTTAAGAAAGTTTCGCTTAAAGCTAAAGCTTCAATTTTATTTTCATTAATTATGTCATCTTTGAACTCAATGCTACTAAGTAAACCTCTGCAGTTAAAAGTAGAAAAACCTACATTACTGAGTGTGAGGATAGAATCATCCATAAATGAATATTTGTTTTTCGGGCTATCTTCCAAAATTACTGCTTCATCATCCTTAACATCCCTAATGCATTCCAGTATATCAAAAGGATTTTCCTCTAACAGTTTAGTTCTGCTTGCAAGATCAGGTAAATTATGTAAACTCAATATCATAAATCAACAAAAAAGCCTCAATTCAGTTATTCAACAATTTAACAAAAGACCAATCAAAAAAGAAAAAAAAAAGAAAATATATAACAACCGCACACGTCGGAGAATTCCATTGCATTTCAGTGGAAGTATGTTCATTCTATTCAACAGAGAACACGCACATTTTGGCAACAATGTGCGCACACCAACACATTTGAGCATTTATGTAGTGACTATTATGAACAAATCTGAACAAATCCCTACTAATGACAAAAAAAATAACACAATTTATTTGACTGATGGGACGTTATGCCAATTCTTTTTTTGTTTCACTCCGTCCTGTCTATGTAGCATAATGTGGGTGGTACCGTCGGTGGGATCCATGCAACAAAACCTTTATCTTTCATTTCTTTCTTTTTTTTGATTCAGCATAGTGCGAATCTCCCTGCAGGTTTGACTAACATCATCACTGAAGAAAACTCCATTGTAATCAAATTTTGTCGCTTTATCAAGTTTTTTTTTCCAAGGCTGGGCACTTAATTGTTTATTCGCTTGAAGTACCGAGAATTTGTCATCCGAGTTCATGAGTCGTATTTTAATAAATTTGTCATGTACTTCTTTACCTTCAAAATTAATTTTTAGTTGTAAGAAGTTTTCCAGCAAATGTTTCATTTTCGTTGAGGCCTCCGGCACTGAGGCAGCCTTTAAGTTCCAAGCAATAATGTTGTCTTTCTTTTCCAAATTCTCCAATATGAGGACTCTATCAGTGAGAGGGCCTAATCCATGGGCTTCTTTCTTTCATATATCTTTTAATTCTGCCTTAATCTTTGTTATTGTATCCGAGTGGGTCGCAGTTATGATTTCAATATCATCTACTTTGGAAGTTAGACCACTAATGTCAGAACGGATTTCGGATAATTCAAATCTCAAATCTAGTATCTCTTCCCGCGTTGCTTTAACTGTTTCTAAAATCTGATGGACCGAACTGGTCAGCGCATCAATCGAATCACGTATTGTCCCTTGGGCTGTTGACTCTTCCACAGATAATAGTGTGGATTCCATATCATTGCGTCTCTTTTTCCTGGTCATAATAACTATTCACAGGTGTTCACAAGAATAGCATAGTATAAGTCAAAATGCGCGCTCTCCGATACTGAGATGTTAACTCGAGGAGAGAATTGAATGAACATTGAGCATTGAAATGTTTAGTTCATACATTTCTGCCAATCCCCCAGTAAAGTCCTCCATGGTTTCAGAGGTGGTGCCGCTTTTAAGGCCTTCATAGCTACCCTATGTCCCACCTATGATATATATATATATATATATATATATATATATATATATATATATATATATATATATATATAGATATATATATATATATATATATATATATATATATATATATATATATATATATATATATATATATATATATATATATATATATATATATATATATATATATATATATATATATATACTAGCTGTTGGGGTGGCGCTTCGCGCCACCCCAACACCTAGTTGGTGGGGGCGCTTCGCGCCCCCCCCAAGCCCCCCCGCGCGCGTAAGTCGTTACGCGCCATAATAGTTACGCGCCATTGTAGTTGTGTCCCTATGTCCCACCTGTGAATATAGATATATATATATATATGGTTTTAACTACGTAAAACTTGCGAATATACAACATTCTTTGCTGTCCCATTGTCTTTGCATATAAATAGATTGTCAGGTTTACCGACTCTTGAACATGCAACATATAATGGTCCATGGGAAAACAATCTGTATTCAGATCTATACCTCATGATTCTAATGATTGCCCTTGAGCTTTGTTGATGGTGATTGCTAATCGACCATTCCCTGTCCCGGTGTCCCGGTCGTCATTTACATCCCCCTGTTTCCCCCGGTGTCCCCGTTGTAGTTGTGTCCCTGTGTCCCGGTCGTCATTTATATTCCCTGTGTCCCGGGTCCCGGTCATCATTTGTATCTCGGTGTCCCGGTCTGTATATACATTCGTTTTTTAGTTTTGTTTTTCTCCTTTATTTTTTTCCTTTTTTTTGTATCCCGGTGTACCGGTCTGTATATACATTCGTTTTTTAGTTTTGTTTTTCTCCTTTATTTTTTTCCTTTTTTTTCTTTTTTAGTTTATTTAGATTTTTAGATTTTTTAGTTTTTTTATTAGTTTTTAGTTTTTTTTTTCTTTTTAGTTTTTTTGTAGTTTTTACCTTCTTTTTAGTTTTGTTAATTTTTTTTTTACTTGTGTCCTGGTCGTCATTTATACTCCCTGTGTCCCGGTGCTTTGTTGATTGCTAATCGAACATTCCTTTTGTCCTGGTCGCTTTCTCTTTGAGTGTCGTCATTTATTTTTTTCTTTTTTAGTTCTTTTAGTTTTTACCTTTTTTAGTTTTTTTTTAGTTTTTAGTTTTTTTAGTTTTTTACCTTTTTTTAGTTTTTTTAGTTTTTTTAGTTTTTTAGCTTTTTTATTTTTTTTATTAGTTTTTATTTTTTTGTAGTTTTTGCCTTTTTTTTAGTTTTTTTAGTTTTTTAGCTTTTTTATTAGTTTTTAGTTTTTTTTGTAGTTTTTGCCTTTTTTTAGTTTTTTTAGTTTTTTAGCTTTTTTATTTTTTTATTAGTTTTTAGTTTTTTTTGTAGTTTTTGCCTTTTTTTAGTTTTTTCAGTTTTGACGTCACCTGATCCAGTTTTTTCAGGTGACGTCACCTGATCCACGATCCACAGATCCACAGACAACTTATTTTTATATATATAGATAGTTTTTTTTTTTTACTTATGTCCTGGTCGTCATTTATACTCCCTGTGTCCCGGTGCTTTGTTGATTGCTAATCGAACATTCCTTTTGTCCTGGTCGCTTTCTCTTTGAGTGTCGTCATTTATTAGTTTTTTCCTTTTTTTTAGTTTTTTATTGGTTTTTACCTTTATTTTAGCTTATTTTTCAGTTTTTTCCTTTTTTTTAGTTTTTTTTTATTTTTTATTTTTTTTAGTTTTTTACCTTTTTTTAGTTTTTTTAGTTTTTTAGCTTTTTTACTTTTTTTATTAGTTTTTAGTTTTTTTTGTAGTTTTTGCCTTTTTTTAGTTTTTTCAGTTTTTTTTTTAGTTTTTTATTGGTTTTTACCTTTATAGTTTTTTTAGTTTTTTAGCTTTTTTATTTTTTTTATTAGTTTTTAGTTTTTTTTGTAGTTTTTGCCTTTTTTAGTTTTTTCAGTTTTGACGTCACCTGATCCAGTTTTTTCAGGTGACGTCACCTGACACATCCATCCACACATCCACAGACAACTTATTTTTATATATATAGATATATATATATATATATATATATATATATATATATATATATATATATATATATATATATATATATATATATATATATATATATATATATACTAGCTGATGGGGTGCCGCTTCGCGCCACCCCAAAACCTAGTTGGTGGGGCGCTTCGCGCCCCCCCAAGCCCCCCCCGTGCGCGTAAGTCGTTACGCGCCATATTAGTTATGCGCCATTGTAGTTGTGTCCCTGTGTCCCACCTGTGAATATAGATAGATTTATATATGTGTTTCAAACTACGTAAAAATTGCGAATAAACAACATTCTTGGCTTTCCCATTGTCTGTGCATATACAAAGCCGTATGTACTAATAATGACGTCATATGCAAACGCTCTTTTTACAAACAAACAAACATGCATCCACACAACTCGTTTTTATATAGATAGATAGATAGATAGATACAATACAAATTAACTGCGTAAAACTTGCGAATATACAACATTCTTCGCTGTCCAATTGTCGCTGCATATCTATACATTGTCAGGTTTGCCGACCCTCGAACATGCAACGTACAATTGTCCATGGGAAAAACAATCAGTATTAAGATCTATACCACATTTTTCTAATGATTGACCTTGAGCTTTGTTAATGGTGATTCCAAATGCTAATCGAATTGGGAATTGCAATCTTTTAAATTGAAAAAGCAGATCCGTTGGAATCATGGGAATGCGAGGAATAAGAACAGCCTCACCCTCATAAGGCCCTGTCAAGATTGTGGCCTCTATTAAGTTTTCCATTGTTTTTTTTACGGCAAGTCGCGTGCCATTGCAAAGCTTTGGTGGGTTGATATTTCTTAAAAGTATTATTGGTACGCCTATTTTTAGTTGTAGCACGTGTGGTGGAAACCCTGAAGGATCTATGGAATTTAAAAAATCAGATGGATAATTAACCGCTTCATTTGGTTCCAAAACTGTGTCGACTGACTTGTAAAGGACTGCCTGGTCTCGAATCTTGGTCAAAACAATATTGTTGATTTCGTGGACGTCTATATTTTTGGGTGCGAGAATCGCTCTTTCACTTAGCCATTTATTATTTTTATAATTTTTTAGAATATTCGGAAATACTTTTTCAATCAATTCATTTTTGGACGTCACTAAATTACAGAAATCAGCAGGTAGTTGTATACGTCCTGAAATTGAGTCTACTGGGAGCTTTCCGTTTCCAATTGTCAGCAATTGATCTGAAAATGTTTGACCAGAGTCATCGTTTTGCAAACAGACACGCATATTTGTAGTTAATTTTAATATTTTTACGTGTGCCCATAAATTAGAATTTTTCAGGCAAGCATTCATTCGTCTTCAATGGCTCTGGTGGTGCAGCCAATAGAGGAAGTTTAACTTTTCCTGAGGCGCAACACATTCCCATTGTTTCACCATTGAATTTCAAGGCCTTGCAATAGGGACAAAATTTAGACATTGTCTCGATTTGAACACATCTACTCAAGCTATAATCATCGACTGGGTTCCTCGGCACGCTTTCTTTTCTGACTTTCTCTATCAGCAGCAAGTTTTTTGGCATAGACTCTTCAATAGACTGGTAAGTTCATCAGTCATTGTAAACTTAAACATTAATAGATTTCTACGTGAACATATGTCTTAAATATCTTGAATGACGTCACCGTCAAAGCAAAAATGACGACAACTAATTTCATGACGTCAGTCAACACAGAAACATGACGTCACCTGATCCACAGACAGACAGACAACTTATTTTTATATATATAGATATATATATATATATATATATATATATATATATATATATATATATATATATATATATATATATATATATATATATATATATATATATATATATATATATATATATATGCGTTTTTAACTACGTAAAACTTGCGAATATACAACATTCTTTGCTGTCCCATCGTCTGTGCATATAAATAGATTGTCAGGTTTACCGACTCTTGAACATGCAACGCATAATGGTCCATGGGAAAACAATCCATATTCAGATCTATACCTCATGATTCTATTGATTGCCCTTGAGCTTTGTTGATGGTGATTGCTAATCGACCATTTCCTTTGTTGCCGTCGTCATTTATATATCCCCCTGTGCCCCCCGGCATCCCCGTTGTAGTTGTGGCCCTGTGTCCGGGTCGTCATTTATATTCCCTGTGTCCCCGTCGTCATTTGTGTCCCGGTGTCCCAGTCTGTGATTTCTATTTGAGTGTCCCGGGCGTCATTTATATTCGTCAGGATATTGTAGGGCATCGTAGTATCGATGAGTTTAAGCAATTCTTGTCAACTGATTGTTTCGCCTATAAAGAATATTATCTCGAGGTAAGAACTGATCACCGACCACAACGATTGCCACTTTGTTGATAGTTGCGTATCAGGAGGCATCAATTCGATTGCTGTTTTTAAGCAGAAGCACTAAATTATTATTTTTGTGGAAAAGATGATATATATAAATATATATATATATTTTCTTTTTAGTTTTTTTGTAGTTTTTACCTTTTTTAGTTTTTTTCTTCTTTTGTATTAATGCTAAAGCCAAGGTTCAAACCTGGAGCCTCTCGGACCTAGAACCTGAAACATAAGGCTTTACCAACTCAGATACTTCGGCGTAAATACATTCGTTTTGAGCAGCTTCCTCGGGTGTTGCCATTGTAGGTTCTTCAGTCATTTTACAATTAGGAATTTCTCTTTCAACGGTCTTATTACAATTAAAAATTTGTCTTTGAACGATATTCTTAAATACCTGTGTCCTGGTCGTCATTTATATTGCCTGTGTCCCGGTCGTCATTTGTGTCCCGGTATCCCAGTCTCTATTTTTTCCTTGAGTGTCCCGGTCGTTATTTATATTCCCTCTGTTCCGGTCGTCATTTTTGTCCCGGTCTGTAATTTCTCTTTGAGTGTTTTTTCTTTTTAGTATTTTTTAGTTTTTTACATTTTTTCTTTTTTCAGTTTTCTTTTTCTTCTTTATTTTTCAGCTTCACTATGAAATACATATCGCCGAACCTTTGTTTTTTTTAACTAAAATCTGGTAGGCATTGATGACCTTATCCAAGTCAAGATCCCAAACCCAATCATCATCGCTATCATTTTCAGTTTTGATATGTTTTGACTCTCGCTGTCCAGGTGGATCTTCATCTAACTGCGCGGTTTTGCGTTTTTTAGCCTCAAGCCTGTTTCCTTGCTGTTCTTTTGATTCCTCGGCACGCTTTCTTTTCTGACGTTCTCTATCAGCAGCAAGTTTTTTGGCATAGACTCTTTGAGCATCTTCATCGGCTTTTGCCATTGTAAGTTCATCAGTCATTTTAAACTTAAACATTAATAGATTTCTACGTGAACATATATGTCTTAAATATCTTTAATGACGTCACCGTCATAGCAAAAATGACGACAACTAACTTCATGACGCCAGTCGACACAGAAACATGACGTCACCTGATCCACAGACAGACAACTTATTTTTATATATATAGATAGATATAATTCTAAAATTGTCAGATAATTTTCTATTTTGAAATAAAAACTAAAAATTATTGCTCAGACAACATAAATATTTTTGATATTTACATAATAGCTTTAGTGGTTCTGGACTGAAAACTAAATATGCTTATCAAATTGGGAATTGCCATCTTTTAGGTTGAAAAGGCAGATCCATCGGAATCATGAGAATGCGTGGATTAAGAAAAGCCTCACCCTCAAAAGGCCCTGTCAAGATTTTTGCCTCTATTACGTTATAACAGACATAACACGTCATTTGTGTCCCGGTGGTCCCGGTCTGTAGTTTCGTTAGTCGACAAACATGACGTCAGACGACAAACAACTTCATGACGACATACAGCTCAATCCTTATAATGACGTCAGTCGACAAACATGACGTCAGTCGACACACAAACATGACGTCAGTCGACAGACAGACAAACAACTTATTTATATATATATATATATAGATGTTCCAAAGGTACAGGCCTCTTCGGTGTGCTTATAACATACATCTTTCTTTTCTTCGTCATGCCAACCCATGACGCGAATTCCAGGGTGTTAGGAACAGTGGCACTCAACATGATGATTCCCACGTGTTCTGGTAAAAGAATTATGACTTCTTCGTATACGACACCTTCAGACCCGTTCATGTAATGAACTTCATCAAATATGACCCATTCTAGGTCTTGAACTGAACTTTGCCCATTATACAGCATGGATCTAAAAATCTCGGTCGTCATTATAACACAACTCGCCTTTGGATTGATCTGGACATCTCCTGTTATAATCCCGACGTCTTGAAAAGTACTTCTAAACTCTAAATTTCTGGTTGGACAAGGCTTTGATAGGCGAAGTGTAAAATGCCTTCATCATATGCCTCTGAGATAAAGCAATAGCATACTCAACATCTACCGTTTTCTCTGCAGATGTATGTGCAGCGATAAGAACACTTTCACCGTTCTCTGATAGCATGTTTCTGAAGTCTGTCAAGCTCAAACTTCCATTTGAATACAGGGTTTGGAAACATACTGTCAAAATTAACAGCTTCACTGACATTAACGGTTTCAGCCCATAATGTTGGGTTTTGCTTAGGAATTTTCGGAAGTGCTAGGTGAACTTTTGAACCTTCGGAATCTTTAATTTTACCTTCAGTCGTTATCTCCTTGTGTCTATGCCACTGGTTGCTGAATTTAAGACTGTCAAAAAAGTGGATTGCACATTCATCTTTGAAATTTTAAAATCTACTGAGGTGAATTCGCTGTATGCATCCTTTTATATGGTACAAATGACGTCTTGACAAACAACATCATTCGTTTTCATGTTTGATTTTAAGTTTTAATGTGACGTCATTTATTGTAGGGCATCTATTATAAAGTATAACTGACGTCATTTTTTGAAATCAGTTTAAAAATCTATCAATAATTATATCATATCCCCTGTCAAAAGTAATGTGAAGATAGATACTTTTCAAAAAGTATTGGTCTTGTTTAGAGGTTGGGCCTCTGCGAATGACTCGTTCCTGCCTCTAAATGAAAAATTGACATAGTTGCATTGATGGCTGTTTTCTCCAAGTATATAAATTTATAATCCCTCCGAATATTTCTTTCACATTGCTCCATCTTTTGACCCACCGACAAGGCAGACACGAAAGCACACAGCTTGTTCCAATTATCTAAAGAAGGGCACGCTAAGAACTGAGAACTTTAGAAACAACGTCATCCGAGGTTGCGCTACTATCTTGAACGATCTTCCTCGAAAAGAAGGAACAAAAAGAAGGTTCAAGAGACATTTAAAACACCGTGGTGTAAGTAATAGCCGCATAATAAATACCTTTTATACCTGGCACTGTGAATATGGGAATTAAAAAATAAGGCATCTATTAATAGGTTAACATGTATTGTTGCCTACTTTTAGGATTAAAAGGTCAGGCATTGACATTTTCAAAACAAATCAAAGTTACATAGGCACAGAAGCCATCTCCACAGTAAAATCTATAAAACTACTCCAACAAGCCTTTCAAAAAAGATTTATTGACATCAGTTTCACAAAACGTGAGAGACTATTTATACAAAATTAGAATCTCAACAGAAACACAATACGGTCCAGGCGAGGGGGAAATTTATGAAAAAATAATGCCTAATGCATTCAAGCGGGGACTCAAACCTAAATTGTACTGTTTATTGATTGCAAAAAAATATTGAAAATCTGGAATTAGCAGTAGAAGAAGTAGCAACAGCATGTGAAAAAAACTTTATTGTCTTGCAACACCAGAAACTCAATCAATAAGGTAGACACTAAAACCCCTAAAACCTTAAGAGATCCTTCTCCGCCACTTTTCGTTAGAAAATCTTTGCCAAAACCCATTCGAAGTCAAAATAAAATCCTGCCGACTCCAAGACTAGTACATTTTGTTCCAGTATCCAATTAAGATCACCAACCAATGGTCAACCCACAAGGTGTTATGCATGTAACCACTTAGGTCATACAGCCAGAAACTCACAAACAACAGTTTCACAAACAACAGTTACCACGCCAATTTAAGAGACACAAGCAATTGTTTGTCCAGGGGAACAAACTATAGTGGGTATACAGCAAGAGATAGTCGAGAGAACACCACCTTAGCAATAGGTAATTACCAAAGCTGAAACCAAAGTTTTCAAAATGATATATCTCAGTATCTCAGGGGAACAAATCAACCTAAAAATAATTGGAATTCAAGAGGTAACTACACCAGCTGATGGGAGCAATATAACAATTCCACCTGGAATACTGATCAAACAAACAATAGCAGAATGAACAAACACTCTTCACCTAACAGCTGGGCATCACAGGAACGATACAAGCCTCCAAAACCTGTAAGACCAAATTTTGGTCATATATATTTTTCTAGGTCACCTGTGATGGTACCATTTTTAAGTGCAGCCAATAACAAAATGTTGCTAATCTATATATATAAAAATAAGTTGTCTGTCTGTCTGTGGATCAGGTGACGTCATGTTTCTGTGTTGACGGACGTCATGAAATTAGTTGTCGTCATTTTTGCTTTGACGGTGACGTCATTCAAGATATTTAAGACATATGTTCACATAGAAATCTATTAATGTAAGTTTACAATGACTGATGAACTTACCATGGCAAAAGCCGATGAAGATGCTCAAAGAGTCTATGCCAAAAAACTTGCTGCTGATAGAGAAAGTCAGAAAAGAAAGCGTGCCGAGGAATCAAAAGAACAGCAAGGAAACAGGCTTGAGGCTGATAGAGAAAGAAAGAACAGAAAGCGTGCCGAGGAATCAAAAGAACAGCAAGGAAACAGGCTTGAGGCTGATAGAGCAAGAAAGAACAGAAAGCGTGCCGAGGAATCAAAAGAACAGCAAGGAAACAGGCTTGAGGCTGATAGAGAAAAAAAGAACAGAAAGCGTGCCGAGGAACTACCAGAGCAACGCGGAAGCAGACTCGCTGCTAAAAGAGAAAGTGAAAAAAGAAGGCGTGCCGAGGAATTACAAGAACAGCAAGAAATCAGGCTTGCTGCTGATTGAGAAAGTAAGAAAAGAAAGCGTGCCGAGGAATCACAAGAACAGCAAGAAATCAGGCTTGCTGCTGATAGAGAAAGTAAGAAAAGAAAGCGTGCCGAGGAATCAGAGCAACCTGGAAGTTATCGCCTGGCATTCAGGTACAACCCAGTCGATGATTATAGCTTGAGTAGATGTGTTCAAATCGGGACAATGTCTAAAATTTGTACCTATTGCAAGGCCTTGAAATTCAATGGTGAAACAATGGGAATGTGTTGCGCCTCAGGAAAAGTTAAACTTCCTCTATTGGCTGCACCACCAGAGCCATTGAAGACGAATGAATGCTTGCCTGAAAAATTCTAATTTATGGGCACACGTAAAAATATTAAAATTAACTACAAATATGCGTGTCCGTTTGCAAAACGATGACTCTGGTCAAACATTTTCAGATCAATTGCTGACAATTGGAAACGGAAAGCTCCCAGTAGACTCAATTTCAGGACGTATACAACTACCTGCTGATTTCTGTAATTTAGTAACGTCCAAAAATGAATTGATTGAAAAAGTATTTCCGAATATTCTAAAAAATTATAAAAATAATAAATGGCTAAGTGAAAGAGCGATTCTCGCACCCAAAAATATAGACGTCCACGAAATCAACAATATTGTTTTGACCAAGATTCGAGACCAGGCAGTCCTTTACAAGTCAGTCGACACAGTTTTGGAACCAAATGAAGCGGTTAATTATCCATCTGAATTTTTAAATTCCATAGATCCTTCAGGGTTTCCACCACACGTGCTACAACTAAAAATAGGCGTACCAATAATACTTTTAAGAAATATCAACCCACCAAAGCTTTGCAATGGCACGCGACTTGCCGTACAAAAAAAAAAATTGAAACCCTAATAGAGGCCACAATCTTGACAGGGCCTTATGAGGGTGAGGCTGTTCTTATTCCTCGCATTCCCATGATTCCAACGGATCTGCTTTTTCAATTTAAAAGATTGCAATTCCCAATTCGATTAGCATTTGCAATCACCATTAACAAAGCTCAAGGTCAATCATTAGAAAAATGTGGTATAGATCCTAATACTGATTGTTTTTCCCATGGACAATTGTACGTTGCATGTTCGAGGGTCGGTAAACCTGACAATGTATAGATATGCAGCGACAATTGGACAGCGAAGAATGTTGTATATTCGCAAGTTTTACGCAATTAATTTGTATTGTATCTATCTATCTATCTATCTATATAAAAACGAGTTGTGTGGATGCATGTTTGTTTGTTTGTAAAAAGAGCGTTTGCATATGACGTCATTATTAGTACATACGGCTTTGTATATGCACAGACAATGGGAAAGCCAAGAATGCTGTTTATTCCCAATTTTTACGTAGTTTGAAACACATATATAAATCTATCTATATTCACAGGTGGGACACAGGGACACAACTACAATGGCGCATAACTAATATGGCGCGTAACGACTTACGCGCGCGGGGGGCTTGGGGGGGTGCGCGAAGCGCCCCACCAACTAGGTGTTGGGGTGGCGCGAAGCGCCACCCCAACAGCTAGTATTTAATAATTTTAGTGTAGCTAATACTTATTTTACAGCCCTTATAGACTCGGGGCAACAGTAAATGTGATAAATGCATCCATGTTCGACCAATTTCCCAACTATATTTAACAACAAATAAGTAGTATATGCTCTAGCCTATCAAGTGTAACAGGACATAATCTAGAAGTTAAAGAATACACATATAACGAAAAGAGAAATCACCATGTCAACCGCACAAACACATTAACAAAAAAAAAGAGACAAAAGGAGAAAAGGAAGACTGTTTTCCTAAATTAGTGATCAATATAGACCAATACTTGAATTAGGCCTTAACCCTACTCATCCATACAATCACATAGGTTAACCAGCATAGCCATACACAATCAACCATGAAGAATAATCCATGGACAGGCATTCATGTCGTCAATAGGTATAAGTCGTCATTTACCAAACAATACAAACAGTAAAGACAAATAATTCAGAGGCAACATCCCAACACAAGGCCTCATTAGGAGAATACACTTGCCTATAGGGTTTCGGCACTTTAATATTTAACGCTTTGCAAAAATAATAGAAACTTTTGATCCTCAATTCATAATTTGCAAAAAATTTGCATTTGAGGCAATAATAGGTGTCAACTTTTAAAAATAATGTTGGTGGCAGATATTTTATCAACATAAAAAATTCCTGGACACACCACTCCCAAAACTCTGTCTCTAACCCCCTACAGTTAACATAATAATTGTTACAAAATGCTTTTACTATCAAGACAGAACTTATAAGTTATTACTTTCCTCCAAAACCATTTTCAGAGACTAGAACTTTTCAAAACCTTTTCAACTTCATCCCAGGCTTTTATAACCTGCTTCTGTGTGAATTCTGGCTCCCATAAGGTTGAAAACACAATATCTGCAACCTTTACTCTTTCTATGTTTGAAAACTGCACTTCTACTCTTTTCCAAGCGGCATATGTTTGTAGTCCATTTCTATCCATCAATCGCTTTACTGCTTCTTCAGGAGGGATAATAGTCACCCAAACTTCATGACAAAATTCGTTCCAGTTGGCTTCAAGCAGGACCGCTGCATCAAGGACCACTATGTCCTTACCTTCAGTGCGGAATTTTTTAATTTTTGCTTTTGCTAGTTCAGTAACTTGTGGCCAAACAATGCTATTGAGCTTATTCAAAGCATCTCTGTTAGAAAAAACGATTGAGCCAAGAGCCTTCCGGTTTATCGTGCCGTTAGCATTTTTAATTTCATCTCCAAATGCTTGCAAAACATCTTCAAAACATTATGTCCCAGGTAAATATGCCCGATGACCAAGGGTATCGCACTCAACGATGCCAGCACCCAAGTTTTCAAGACGTTTCGCTATCGATGATCTGCCACTCGCTATCCCACCGGCTAAATCAATCACATGCTGATATATTGGAACATTATCATTCATTTGAAACGGTTTAATTCTAGTGCCAAGTTTCTTCTTTCGTAGAGAACTGGAGCTCATTTTATCTTCATCTCCAAGTTCTTTATTTGTGTCCTCGATTAGGCTTATTCGATGGAGTTTTAATGGTGAAAGACCCTTTTCTAATCGCTTCTCATTCACCCTTTGTCCTCCTTTGAGTGTCTCATCGCTCACAACAATCAATTCTAGGTTAGGATCAGAAATGGATGGTCCAAATGGATCATAAATTGGCACAATTTTCGTACACAGTGATGGTGCGATCAATTTTAAAAACTTCTTCACATACTCGATACGTTCGTTCACTGGTCTAATTAGCTCAAAAAGAGTCTTGCCTTCTATCATTGAGCCATCAGTAATACCAACTGTCAAAGAATTAGAGCACCTTAAGGCTGCTTCACTCAATAACAGCTTATGACCAACATGTATGGAATCAAAGGTTCCACCAAGAACACCATGGTTAACCTTATTGCTATATTGGAACTCATCAGGGTTACTAACAAGTCCCTTAACGTCTCCATCATACTGCAATTTTTCAAATTTTGTAAATATCGAAAATTCACAGCACTTTTTTGTTAGAACACTCATAAGAATATCACTGTTAGTCAAATCTATTCGAAATTTACAATGTTGATCAAAGCTATTTTCTAAGGGGATGGATAAATCATCAATATTATAGTCACCAGACAAAAATGTTCTCATATTTTCTATATAGAGATAAGAAGCACAATAGCTCTGAGGCAGGGAAGAGTAAAACTTTTTTAATAAATATGAAAAATAGAATACCATCCTTTCTTTTCCCACTTCAGAATTATTTTCTGGAACTAGATTTACCACTAAATTTTCATTTTTCGCATCCAAGCTTTCAACAAGCTTCTTGAGTAACTCCACTTTGCTTGACGCAGTTTTTTGTTTCATTTGAACAAGCAATCAAAAGATGGAATATTTTAGTTTGTTTCTTACCCTCCAGGAAAATGGGTGGTATCTCTTCCAGTTGATTTTTGGTAATAATTATATAACCACAGTAATTTATAATGATGACCTTTGGAAGATACTCAGGTCTCGAGCTAAGATTATTTTTACTATTTACACTTTCCTCGCCTCCTCTTTAGGCTAAACCATTTCACATGTTTATTCATTTTAAAAAGAAAGTACAACATTGACGTCACAACCTCAGTTAGAGGTAATTACCAACTCAAACAAAAATTTGCTACACGATACGCCTCAGTATCTCAGGAGATCAAATCAACCTAGAAATAATTGGAATACAAGAGGTAACTACACCAGCCGACAGGAACAATAATTTTGTCTCCGTCAAACATCCAATGGTATTTAAATTGACTTTTAGTAGAAAATATTATTTTAAGTTAAATTTTCCTATTAATTATATTAGAATTTGGGTTCAGGTGCAAGCTAATTGTCTACCACTTGTAACAAATTGGAAAACATGTCTATCACTGAGTTTGAAATTTTTATATCACAGCAGCAGCACAGTCAATAGCAGCTGCTTCATAAGTTCCGCATCAGCTTCTGCTTTTTATGCGACCTGAAGCAGAGTGACTCAGAACCAGTAACCCAGTCTCTTTCCCATAGTTGCATCAGAGTATTTTTTTTCTTGGAGGGGAGAAGACATGGTTCAAAACCTGATTAAGTTTATGTCTTCCTTAGTTTTCAGTTCTTCTTAGGAGTCCCTTTGGACCTATCTTTAGGAACCTTTCATTCAAAGAAGGTATGCATAAAAGGTATATTATAAGGTGCTGTTTAGTGTATTGCCTGTAAAAGCATGCTATACAGTTATTTAAGCATAGTAAGCTATGAATCTATTCCAGTTCATTGACTTGTATTAGATGTCATGCACTTGATATAAAACTTTCTGTGTATGAAAGCAACCAAGCCTGGTTTATAGATAGAATCACGTAGCCTGATGATGAAATCATCAATATTGATTGTCTTGTTTTAAATCCTTTCTAAAATAACACCTTAGTTCAAAACACAAAGGAGGATAGAATAGAAAAAAACAAGTGTTTTGAGGCAACTTATCTATGCTGAGTATTTAATAAAATCCTTTCTAACTATGATACAGGGGCAATAAATGATATCAGCTCAGCCCTTTCATGTCAAGATTCTTAAAGGTATTGTACACACTTGGTTAATTCCAGTTTTTTCAAAATTGTACAAAGGGTTCCTTTGTGACTGGTTTAAAGTTAAAAGTTGTCAATGCATTGATGTCTCACAGTTTGGTAATCTAAGAAGAACCTCCACCACCCCATTACCTTGTGTGCTTGATTCATACCATCCTAAGTGAACTGGAGAAACCAAATATTTGGCTAAACTTGGTTTTAGTCAATTTCCAAGAAGCATTTGACTTAGTTGACCACAATATCCAAATTCGTTTGCTACAGGATAACTTTGAAGTTAACCGTCTATTAATAAACATTGTTATATTGTTCTTTTCAAATAGATCACAAGTTGTAAAATACAAAAATACTTACTCTAGCCCCCTCCCTATTTACTGTGGAACACCTCAAGGGACCTTATTGGAACTACTCTTATTTCTTGTCATGATTAATGATATTGGCAAGGAATTCCCCCGAAGATGGAAATGTGTGGATGGCTTGTTGATCCTTGAAGTATGTCATAGGAATATTAAAAGTGACTTAGTTGAAATCCTAACCCAATGTTTAGATGAATCTAAAAATCTAAATATGACAGTAAATTCCACCAAATCACACATATTGACGATCAACTTCTTGAAATCTACTCCCGTTTTCTGTGACCTGATCCCACCCAAAATGCTTGTGAAACATGTTAAACTCCTTGGTGTTTCTAATGATCTTAAGTGGGGCATGCATATTTCCAATGTTGTTAAACAAGCAATTGTTTCACTATCTATGTTGAAACTGCTAAGCAAATTTAATTGTCCTAAGATACATTCTCTCTGTGTTTACTCATCCTTTGTCAGGCTGCAATTGGAATGTTCATGTCTGGTCTAGCATTCACAACCTTCAAGTGAAGTTAGTGACAAAACTGAGTTGGTCTAAAGTATGCGCTCAGGATCATTTACAAAGCAAGCAAATTCCATACTCCTTCCTCCTTAAAACTGCATGTATTAAAAGAAAGGAGAAAAATTTGCTTGCATTTGCACCTTAAAAGAAAGGAGGAAAAATTTGCTTGCATTTCACTAAATCAGTCATTTACAATCCCATACTGAGGACTTACTCCCTGAATTTCACAATCCCATTAGACCCCAACTCCCCAGTCAGCCTCTTTGGCAATCCTTACTTACTGTTGAATCCATGCTGTTACAGACAAGTTTCATAAAAGTTTTATCCCCTTTATTCTGGAGCAACTTAATAATCATTTGTGATTGTGTCCTTACCAAAATCAACTCCTTTGTCTCTCTCCCTGTTGATGGTGTATTGCCACAAGTTGTTCCCTTTCTCATCTATTGCTGTTTTTATTTTTGTTTATATGTAATCTTTTTATAATTTAACCCCTTCAGCAATTGTCAAGCTTCCTGATTTGCCCTTTATCTTTGATGATTTTGCCTTTTTCCATTTTAATGTCTAGACTGTTTATTTGACTTAATGTAACATGTTGAGTGTGTTAAGTTGACTTAATGTACTAACTTTAAATTTTATTTTCTTTACTCTTACATAGCATATAAAGCAAATTTGGCTCTTAGAGCTTGTGATAACCTTTTCAAAATAAATATCATCTTATCTTATATTTTAGGGATGATGGATCAAGAGAGACTATAATCTTGTCCACAGGAGAGAGAGACTTGGGGGTCATAGTTGATAAAGAATTAAAATTCACTATGCACACACCAACAACTTAAGCCAAAGCACTCTGAACCCTTGGCATTATAAAAAGAAGAATCACTAATAGGTCACCTATGGTGATGACTAAATGATATAAGACATTGGTCAGACCTAATTTAGAGTACTTACACTACTCATCCTGTCTGAAGAAACTGAAACTCCCCACTCTTGTCTACAGACATAAAAGGGGTGATATTATTATGATGCATAAGCTCCCTAATTATAACTCTCCATTAAACAAGCCATTTAAACTTGACTAATCTGCCAAAACTAGGGGGCATATTTGGAAACTATATCAGAAGAGAGCTGGCACTAGACTATGCAATAACTCCTTCACTAACAGAATTGTAAGTTTGTGGAATTTTCTGACCAAAGAAGCAGTCACTACCCCCCAGTACTGCTGCCTTTAAAGAGCTGTTGATGGAGAAGGGCCATCAAAGAAATGGCAAACTGAGTGGGATGCTGTTGAGACGTCCAACCATTGTCATCACTAACGAGCAGTCCTGCAGGATTTAATCCATCTTTATTTTACTGGGCAATACAATTTAAGGTAATTTAAGGTAGGAGCAGTGTTGAAAACAGTGTTTTGACAAAGATGGCTCAAGATTGGACAAAGCCTTCGTTCATACTGAAAGTCCCAGAGACTCCTTGCTGTCGGGTTTTAAGCTAGCTTGAGTATATTAGTATAGACTTGAGAATTTGTGCTGGTCCCCGTCCTGCACTGATAGAAATAGGCAGGTTGGTACAAATAGGGATAGATGATAACCTTCCCTAGGTAAATTTCGTGTAGGAAAAGAAAATAGTACTATTTGGTCACAAAATGGCCCTTGAGTTAACCTGGTGTTCACATGATAGTAAAACAGCCAATACTATTGATCGTGTTATTGTAAACTAAAGGGTGGCAGGATCAATACAATATGCTAGGGTATATAGGAGTGCGTTTATTGATGTTAAAAGTAAAGATTGCCGTCTGTGAAATACAGCCCTATAATTCTTCCTATAAATCTAAGATTTTGAAATCTGATTAGAAAATAGTGAAAAACATTCATTCCTGAAGTATTCAATACCTTAGCCAATAATATGATAATAAAACTAGCCTTTTAGAATCAACCAACTTTTGTGACTTAAGTGCACTTCGTCTTATCAAGATGAAGAGAATAAGAAAACAACATCTTATCAAGATGAAAATCCCAATACCCCAATATCAGTCAAGATTTCGGTAGATTTTTTTTTCACTGCACGTCTGATTTGTTTTCTTGGAGAACCTTTTGGGAATGGAGAGATGTCAACTAGTGCATAGAAGCTTTTGTCAGCCAATAGGTCTAAATCTGAAGGTAAGCCCGATAGAGATTGGGTAGCGCTGTCACAGTCGGTAGACTGGCTAGCCGCATCATCTTTACAGGAACCAGAAACTGGTGATGTAGGCAATAAGACATCCTGGTCCAAAGGATATGGTCGATCAGAGACATATGAGCTGAGATACTCATTATCTTTGAAAACATTGGGATCGAAAGCGGAAATTCCAGTGCAACGAAAACTGCTTATTATATTTTCTGGAGTCAGTGCTTTGGAATGCGCATTTCCGCAAAGCTCGAATACATTGTACACGGAAATCGTCTTGCATTTGTGCTGCGTCCTAAAAGTTGCAGATTCCCTGTTGTAGAATGCCTTCAAAGGATGCATAACTGACCTGTCAAGTGGTTGCAATTTATGCGTTGTGTGCGGAGGCACTGTCAGCATGACAACTTGATTCCCTTTCGCTAACTCAAGCAATTCACTACTGTAACGACTAATGTGATTGTCAAGAATTATAAGCACAGGATTATAAGTAGCATTATTGCTATAAGCCATCATCCAACTACCATTTCCCTGTACATTGTGATGATTTTCTCTTAATGTGATAAATAGTTTAATATAGGTTAAATTTCGGCTTTATATCCCATAGAGGAAGCAAGAGAAAGAAGCAATGAATCTCAGATTTGGACAAAAATTTGTAAATGATGGAGAAGAAACGCTATTTTTTTGTCTCCTTGCTCACTAATACGTGAGGAATCACATTTTTATATACGTAAGGAATCTCATCGGTGCATGAACCACGTCTGGTCTTACAAACAGATAAGTTTGAGCAGAATAATGGCGGTTAATGCAGCACTAGTTATATCATAGAAAAGAGTGAAACACGACTTATTTTCAACTTAATCTGAAAACGCATGTTTTAAGAAGCCTATTGTGTGAAATATTTCCGAATGAACGCTGATACAAAATAATAGCTATTATCTGATTTAAAAGAACAATAAACTGTCGTTATTGAGACAAAATTTTTGAGAATTCCAAAAGAAGCTAGAAACACCTCAAAAATGGTGTCAAATTGAAATAAAAATCACACTATTTTAATCGAAATTCTTGAAAATCGGTTGAGGACTTACAGGCCCACACATTGAACAAAAAGGAAAAGCACAACTTGGAACGATCAGTTTTTTTTCATGGTTGGTGCTTCCGCCACAACCACCACAGCAGCCAAAAATTTAAAACATGTTTGGAAAAAAAGCTGCCGAGGGAGGAGGAATCCAATCGTCATCTGAAGCTGATTCAGGAATATCAACTATTGTGTTTTTTTTCAGGGTTGATCGTACCGACTGTTGGTCACAAAGTATAAGAAGAAAGGCCATTTGAACAAAAATCAAAACATTTACTTCCCGGTCTGGTAAAAAAAAGAAGATAGGCTTATAGATAAAAAGAGATATACGAGAATTCGATCGTCCAGGTTCGCCAGGCCCTAGTTCGCCATTCCTAGGAATGGTGAACCAGGCCTGGTTTTTGTTGGCAAACATGGGTTTGTTCCCTCTTTTGAGAAAAAAAAGTGGTGATCAGTTATTACCATGGATGGCGTCACATATGCACCCATTATTGTTGCTAAGTTGCAGATGATCACATTGGGATCAAGAGTCCTCTCATACCTTTAAATTAAGCATTGACTTTTTTCATTTTCCATCAGGATGAAATCTAGTTTTATAGCACCAAAAAACAACTCACCGCATAGAATCTACGAAACGTGTTTTAGCATGCTTCTTAATCCACCTAAACTGTCGCTACTAGATAGTAATTCAAACACTAGATTATGGGATTCTCTCCGTGAATGGGCTGCAAGTAAAACACAAATGGCGAGCCTGGGCTGTGGTGAACTTCGGCTGGTCTCCCCTACTCTTAGGATTAAAAGGTCAGACATTGACATTTTTAAAACAAATCAAAGTTACATAGGCACAGAAGCCATTTCCACAGTGAAATCTATAAAACTACTCCAACAAGTCTTTCAAAAAAGATTCATTGACACCAGTTTCACAAAACGTGAGAGACTATTTACATAAAATTAGAATGTAAACAGAAGCACAATACAGTCCACGCGAAGGGGGAACGTAGTGAAAAAATAATGCCTAATGTATTCAAGTGGGGACTCAAACCTAAATTGTACTAGTTATTGATTGCAAAAAAAATATTGAAAATCTGGAATTAGCAGTGGAAGAAGTAGCAACAGCATGTGAAAAAAAAACTTTATTTTCTTGCAACACTAGAAACTTTTTTTTTTATGATGTCTTAAATTGTCGGTTTTTAATTTTTGTTCTTTCGTTGAGAAAGGCTCCCGGACGTGGGGCCGAAATATTCGGAGTATTTTTATTTTTTTAGTTAAAGTGTAATTTATATATTTTATTTTTGTTCACTGCTTTATAGAAATTAAACCAGTTTTTTCTTTACTCAATTTTTCGTAGTCTTGGTTTAAATTAACTTCCTGAAATTTTTCAAAGACTACGACTTTATTTGCGTTTTTTTAGCTGAAAAACGTCAAAGATTTAAACAATTTTGGCCTTCTTGAACAAATTGATGTGGTTAATAGGAGTACTGGCAATAAAGAGTCCTTAATGAAGAAGGACGTTTCGTAAGATCACTTTTTCTTATCTTCAAATTATTTTGGAATACGGACGAGTGAATATTGCTCCTTTTCGTCTAATTTAAACTATTAACAAATAAAGATTTATTCGAGCAGAGTTGAACTGAAATCAAACAAATAAATATTTCATGCTATAATCTCATTCCAAACTAATCAAGGGGGTTCGGCATTTCAATATATTTAATATCTTGATCTTAGCATTAAAATTTTGCTCAGAGTAATTTTTCTGGGAATTTCTCTTCTTCCTTTAGTTCCCATTCTTCTGTGCCATCTATCTACGCTAATTTTAAGGAACATATAGACTCATGATTATACCTTGGTGACAAACATTTTTTTTTCTCTTTTGTCACTCATAATTTTGCTTCTTTAAATCAAAATTTACACCTTTGAAGTTTTATTATCAAAGCTCTTAATGAATCCTCGAAACTTCAGCATGGTTGCAGTGGTAATTACAACCTAGCAAAGAATGAGCCACCGCCCGTAGTAACAGAAATTAAAAACATTGGCTAGTGAGAAACAAAAAATCATATTTGGCTGATTCAAGAATTGTAACTATTATACAGTCATAAAGATATTCCATTCAATAACAACTACAGCCCGAACACAAAACCTAAGCTATTTGTCATTGAAAGTTCAATTAAGCAATGTTAAATACATTTCTTAAGTTGAATAAGGTTGATAAGCTAATTTACACGAACCTTTTAAAAGAACAGCAGAAAAAAGCCCAAAAAGAAGATTCATTGCTGATTTTGATTTAATGTGATTTGTATCTATTAATTTAAATTTAAATCGCTTATTTGATTACCACTACTACTACTACTAACAACTTGCCACAGCACCATGCCGCCTGAGGCCAACAAATTTAGGTACGCTCCTCCTCCATCCCAGTCTATTCAAAACCTCCCTCTTTACACCCTCCCAGGAAGTTTTCATTTCCTTTAAATTTTCTTTGTGACATCCTCTCACCCAAAACGAGGACGACCTGCTTTTCGTTTAGCCCTAGACAGTTGGCCGAACAGCACAATCTTCAGTAATCGCTCGTCCTTCATCCGCAGAACGTGTCCTAACCATATTAACCTTTCTTTCATTATAGCCCTAGAAAGCGGGATTGAACCATATTTTTCGTACAGTCTACTGTTTGAAACACGGTCAGTCAGCTGGGTACCCAGAACAATCGGTTGGCAATTTTTCTGGAAAAGATCTAGTAAATCTTCATCCGCTTTTCAGAGCACTCATGCTTCAGAGCCATATTTGACTACAGTCATCACTGTACCTTCCAATATTCTAATCTTGGCTGATAGACTTATTTTCCTATTCTACCAAAACCCTTTTTTGACTGTGAAAAAAACAGCCTGAGTTTTGCCTATTCTACTTTTAACATCGTCACTGCTCCCACCGTCTTTACTAATAACGCTACCAAGGTAAGTGAAGCTACCTACCTGATCAATATTTTCGTTGCCCAGCGTCACATTTTCATCTTCACTTATTCCTAGCCTCAAATAATTGAAGAAAAAACGGGTTTAATTTTTTTATAAATGAAGCAGTGACAACAAAATAAAATAAAAACTACACTTTAACTAACAAAAAATAAAAATACTCCGAATATTTCGGCCCCACCTCCGGGAGCCTTTCTCAACGGAAAAAAAAAACAAAAAGGGAGAAAATTACAACAATTTAAGACTATTTTTAAGACATTTTAAAAAATGCCACGACAACTAAACCAAACTAAAAATATAAACAATCAAACATAAAAGAAACAAGAACTCACATTTTTAAAACAAACACTCCCGCACTTGACTGTAACTTTAGAAAAAACTGCAATAATTGTTTCTATTGGCACTTTCCTCTGCCACAATCGCTGTATAAATGGGGATCTATCAAAAATGAAAAATATAAATACTTGTAACAATACGAAAAAGAGGTCACCCAACCCCCAAATCCAATCAAAATCTTACAGGTTAATGAAACACAATTATGAATTATAAATTGAATGGATTTTTTCATTTGCTATTTTAGCTGCCGTCCGTTGACTTCTTACAGCATTGACCATGCTTTGACCTCCGTTCGCAAGGTTATTACTTGTTTCAGGACAATTATGCAACCCAATACTCATTGAAGTTTTTGACTGGTCTTTAATTAAACTATTATAAATTGAATTTATTTTAAATTCCCCCTCATCTCTATTGATACTAATACCCCCATAGATAATCTTTTTTATTTCTATAATTTCTCTGAAACTTTGTAAAAGTCCTACAGACTTATCAATAATTTTTGTCTGATCAAATAAAATACTATGATGAGGAAAATTATACACGTGACCAGCTATAGCGGATTCAAAAGTATCAGGTTTTTTATTTTGTCTTAGCGAGCAATCTATCGCATATTTGTGTTGCTGTAGCCTATTTTTTAAATTCTGCTGTGTTCTACCTACATAAAATTTACCACAAGAGCATGGAATTTTGTATACCCCCTGTTGTATATTTCTTGGAACTTTATCTTTTCCGTTATTTAGCCATGAGCTTATATTTTGTCCTGATTTAAAAGCTGTTTTTATATTATGTTTTTTTAATTCTTTCCTTAATTTCTGTGACAACCTTGGGATATAAGGCAAAGTTATGTAATTTGGTTTTTGATTTGATTCATTTTCTTCTAATTTTACAGGTTCCAGTAACTTTTTTTTTCCTTTTTTCAATTATTTGAGAAATCATATTTTCGGGATATCCATTTCCTACTAGAATATCCTTAATAAAAATTAATTCACTACTAATGTATTCTGGTGAAGCTAAATTTAACACTCTATCCACTAAAGAAATAACTACCCCCCTTTTTACTTGGATCGCGTGATTTGATGTGAAAGACAAATAGCGGTTGTTATTAGTTGGTTTACGGTAAATTGAAAACACTAGTTTATTATTCTTTCTATGGATCCAAATATCCAGAAACGGTAATTTTTTCTCTGTTTCATTTTCAATTGTAAAAACTAATTCCCCTCCCAAATTATTTAAATGTTCCAGAAAACCTTCAATTTGTGATTCCCCATAATTCAAAATAACTAATACATCATCCATATATCTGCCCCAAAATTTTGGTTTTAAAAAATATGTATCAATAGCTAAATTTTCTATATACTCCACATAAATATTAGCTAACAGTGGACTTAAGGGTCCTCCCATTGCTAATCCTCTAACTTGATGGTAAAAATTGTCTCTAAATTTGAAATAATTAGTATACCTGCTAGTTATTTTAATTAGATTTAATATAGTTTCTATCTCAATCCCTGCAAACAATTCTTCCATTTCACTTTTATGCACATCAAGTTTTTTTGATAAAACAAACACAGATTTATCGAAAGGTATATATGTATACATTGACTTTATATCAAAACTAAAAAGTCTAGAGTCACTTGATATTTCAATATTTTTAACTTTATTTTTAAAAAATTCTGAGTTTTTAAAATAAGACTTTTGGAGATATAATAAAGGTTTAAGCGTCTTTGCTACCCATTTTTCAATTTTCTCTGTTGGTGAGTTCCTTGTTGACACTATAGGTCTTAGAGAGATGTCTGTTTTATGTATTTTTGGCAAACCATATATTCTTGGGCAAACCGATCCCCTTGGAAAGAACTTATAGTACATCTGTGGTGTGATATTTTGATTATTTTTAAGGTCTTCTAAGTCCTTTCTTAATTTTGCAACATAAGATTCGGTTGGGTCTGAGTTAAGTTCTTTATATGTTGAAATATCCTTTAGAATTGTTTCTATTTTACTATCATAATCATCTTTTTCTAGGATTACTATCGTATTGCTTTTATCTGCTTTCGTTATTATTAGAGAATCATCTTTTTTTAATTCTTTCAAAATTTTTGTATCTTTGTTTTTAAGGTTTTCTTGAAAATCGCCAAAATCTTTTAAAATATTTATTACTCCCAATCTTAAATCATCCACATTTTTAACATCTTTTGAAAACATATGAATCCCTGTCTCAATCTTTGAAATTATTTCTTCTACCGGTACTTTTTTAGGAGATAGTCCAAATTTTATACCTTTTTCAAGGATATTCAATTGTTCTTTGGTTAACTCCTTTTTGCTTAGATTAATCACACTTGGTCCTGGGAAATGTTTAGATTTATACGTTGAAATATTTTGTTTTTTATGTTCCCTTTTTAATTGCAAAAATTTTTGGTTTAATCTTTCCCTTGATAACCTTAAAACATGTTCAAAAGAATTTTTGAAAATTCATATAATTTGTTGGAAATCATACGTATTAAGATACCCACAAAGTATATTTTTTAAGAAATCTATTTCTTTTACAATCTGTGATCTTTGAAAACGTTTATCCTTCAATACATGGTTTAAATTTAGTAAATTTACCTTTCTCGTGTGACTAGTCTCATTAAATGTATTTAAATGATACTTAAAACGAAATGATTTTGGAATGATTTTGTTTATTTTGCACTTTTCTAAAAACTTTTGTTGTGTAATTATATTGGCATGTTTTTTTGCTAAATTCAAAAATACTAAAACTGAATTGGTCTTTTGCCACCCGTAGGCTTGACGTAAATAATTTCTTAGACCACACTGCTTTTCCATTTACGAAACAAATAATTGAAGAAAAAACGGGTTTAATTTTTTTATAAATAAAGCAGTGACAACAAAATAAAATAAAAACTACACTTTAACTAACAAAAAATAAAAATACTCCGAATATTTCGGCCCCACCTCCGGGAGCCTTTCTCAACGGAAAAAAAAAACAAAAAGGGAGAAAATTACAACAATTTAAGACTATTTTTAAGACATTTTAAAAAATGCCACGACAACTAAACCAAACTAAAAATATAAACAATCAAACATAAAAGAAACAAGAACTCACATTTTTAAAACAAACACTCCCGCACTTGACTGTAACTTTAGAAAAAACTGCAATAATTGTTTCTATTGGCACTTTCCTCTGCCACAATCGCTGTATAAATGGGGATCTATCAAAAATGAAAAATATAAATACTTGTAACAATACGAAAAAGAGGTCACCCAACCCCCAAATCCAATCAAAATCTTACAGGTTAATGAAACACAATTATGAATTATAAATTGAATGGATTTTTTCATTTGCTATTTTAGCTGCCGTCCGTTGACTTCTTACAGCATTGACCATGCTTTGACCTCCGTTCGCAAGGTTATTACTTGTTTCAGGACAATTATGCAACCCAATACTCATTGAAGTTTTTGACTGGTCTTTAATTAAACTATTATAAATTGAATTTATTTTAAATTCCCCCTCATCTCTATTGATACTAATACCCACATAGATAATCTTTTTTATGTATAATTATTTGTTATATAATTTGTATAATTAGTATATTAGTAAGCCTGCGGGTGGCAAAAGACCAATTCAGTTTTAGTATTTTTGAATTTAGCAAAAAAACATGCCAATATAATTACACAACAAAAGTTTTTAGAAAAGTGCAAAATAAACAAAATCATTCCAAAATCATTTCGTTTTAAGTATCATTTAAATACATTTAATGAGACTAGTCACACGAGAAAGGTAAATTTACTAAATTTAAACCATGTATTGAAGGATAAACGTTTTCAAAGATCACAGATTGTAAAAGAAATAGATTTCTTAAAAAATATACTTTGTGGGTATCTTAATACGTATGATTTCCAACAAATTATATGAATTTTCAAAAATTCTTTTGAACATGTTTTAAGGTTATCAAGGGAAAGATTAAACCAAAAATTTTTGCAATTAAAAAGGGAACATAAAAAACAAAATATTTCAACGTATAAATCTAAACATTTCCTAGGACCAGGTGTGATTAATCTAAGCAAAAAGGAGTTAACCAAAGAACAAAAGAATATCCTTGAAAAAGGTATAAAATTTGGACTATCTCCTAAAAAAGTACCGGTAGAAGAAATAATTTCAAAGATTGAGACAGGGATTCATATGTTTTCAAAAGATGTTAAAAATGTGGATGATTTAAGACTGGGAGTCGTAAATATTTTAAAAGATTTTGGCAATTTTCAAGAAAACCTTAAAAACAAAGATACAAAAATTTTGAAAGAATTAAAAAAAGATGATTCTCTAATAATAACGAAAGCAGATAAAAGCAATACGATAGTAATCCTAGAAAAAGATGATTATGATAGTAAAATAGAAACAATTCTAAAGGATATTTCAACATATAAAGAACTTAACTCAGACCCAACCGAATCTTATGTTGCAAAATTAAGAAAGGACTTAGAAGACCTTAAAAATAATCAAAATATCACACCACAGATGTACTATAAGTTCTTTCCAAGGGGATCGGTTTGCCCAAGAATATATGGTTTGCCAAAAATACATAAAACAGACATTCCTCTAAGACCTATAGTGTCAACAAGGAACTCACCAACAGAAAAAATTGAAAAATGGGTAGCAAAGACGCTTAAACCTTTATTATATCTCCAAAAGTCTTATATAAAAAACTCAGTATTTTAAAAAAATAAACTTAAAAATATTGAAATATCAAGTGACTCTAGACTTTTTAGTTTTGATATAAAGTCAATGTATACATATATACCTTTCGATAAATCTGTGTTTGTTTTATCAAAAAAACTTGATGTGCATAAAAGTGAAATGGAAGAATTGTTTGCAGGGATTGAGATAGAAACTATATTAAATCTAATTAAAATAACTAGCATGTATACTAATTATTTCAAATTTAGAGACAATTTTTACCATCAAGTTAGAGGATTAGCAATGGGAGGACCCTTAAGTCCACTGTTAGCTAATATTTATGTGGAGTATATAGAAAATTTAGCTATTGATACATATTTTTTAAAACCAAAATTTTGGGGCAGATATATGGATGATGTATTAGTTATTTGGAATTATGGGGAATCACAAATTGAAGGTTTTCTGGAACATTTCAATAATTTGGGAGGGGAAATAGTTTTTACAATTGAAAATGAAACAGGGAATAAATTACCGTTTCTGGATATTTGGATCCATAGAAAGAATAATAAACTAGTGTTTTCAATTTACCGTAAACCAACTAATAACAACCGCTATTTGTCTTTCACATCAAATTTCCCGATCCAAGTAAAAAGGAGGGGTAGTTATTTCTTTAGTGGATAGAGTGTTAAATTTAGCTTCACCAGAATACATTAGTAGTGAATTAATTTTTATTAAGGATATTCTAGTAGGAAATGGATATCCCGAAAATATGATTTCTCAAATAATTGAAAAAAGGAAAAAAAAAGTTACTGGAACCTGTAAAATTAGAAGAAAATGAATCAAATCAAAAACCAAATTACATAACTTTGCCTTATATCCCAAGGTTGTCACAGAAATTAAGGAAAGAATTAAAAAAACATAATATAAAAACAGCTTTTAAATCAGGACAAAATATAAGCTCATGGCTAAATAACGGAAAAGATAAAGTTCCAAGAAATATACAACAGGGGGTATACAAAATTCCATGCTCTTGTGGTAAATTTTATGTAGGTAGAACACAGCAGAATTTAAAAAATAGGCTACAGCAACACAAATATGCGATAGATTGCTCGCTAAGACAAAATAAAAAACCTGATACTTTTGAATCCGCTATAGCTGGTCACGTGTATAATTTTCCTCATCATAGTATTTTATTTGATCAGACAAAAATTATTGATAAGTCTGTAGGACTTTTACAAAGTTTCAGAGAAATTATAGAAATAAAAAAGATTATCTATGGGGGTATTAGTATCAATAGAGATGAGGGGGAATTTAAAATAAATTCAATTTATAATAGTTTAATTAAAGACCAGTCAAAAACTTCAATGAGTATTGGGTTGCATAATTGTCCTGAAACAAGTAATAACCTTGCGAACGGAGGTCAAAGCATGGTCAATGCTGTAAGAAGTCAACGGACGGCAGCTAAAATAGCAAATGAAAAAATCCATTCAATTTATAATTCATAATTGTGTTTCATTAACCTGTAAGATTTTGATTGGATTTGGGGGTTGGGTGACCTCTTTTTCGTATTGTTACAAGTATTTATATTTTTCATTTTTGATAGATCCCCATTTATACAGCGATTGTGGCAGAGGAAAGTGCCAATAGAAACAATTATTGCAGTTTTTTCTAAAGTTACAGTCAAGTGCGGGAGTGTTTGTTTTAAAAATGTGAGTTCTTGTTTCTTTTATGTTTGATTGTTTATATTTTTAGTTTGGTTTAGTTGTCGTGGCATTTTTTAAAATGTCTTAAAAATAGTCTTAAATTGTTGTAATTTTCTCCCTTTTTGTTTTTTTTTTTCCGTTGAGAAAGGCTCCCGGAGGTGGGGCCGAAATATTCGGAGTATTTTTATTTTTTGTTAGTTAAAGTGTAGTTTTTATTTTATTTTGTTGTCACTGCTTTATTTATAAAAAAATTAAACCCGTTTTTTCTTCAATTATTTGTTTCATAAATGGAAAAGCAGTGTGGTCTAAGAAATTATTTCCTAGCCTCATTGAATTAGAGTTCTTAACATTAGTTTTCAAACCTATTCTAGAACCTTGAACTCACATAATTTCTAAAAGCTCTTTCATTTTCATCACTCTTTCATCTAGGATGCTTAAATCACCAGCATAATCTAAGTCCAGGGTAGTTTTTCCTCCCCATTTGATTCCGTGGTCTCCCATTGCCTTTCCTGTGCTCCTTAAGACAAATTCCAGCAAAATGATCCATATAAAAGGATAGAGAACACAACCCTGCTTAACTCCTGATATAATACAAAATCAGCTGCTAACCTTATTTCCTACCTTAAACGCAGCAGTGTTATTCTCGTACATAGCACTAATTACTTTAATTTATTTGTCTGGTATACAATACAAGGGTAAGACCATTGCTAAAGCTCTTCTATCAACATAATTAAACGCTAGCTCATAATCTATAAAACTGAGGACCAAAGGTGTTTTACAACTAGGCACTTCTCAATTATTAACCTACGAGTGGAAATTTGGTCGATATATCCCTTACCTAAAACCGAACTGTTCTTCTCTTAAAACTTTGTCTACAGCATCTCTCAGTCTAAAAAGTATCATATTACTAAGTAATTTGCTACCTAAAGAGACCAGACTAATGCCTCTATAATCACTCTCACTCAAATAATCACTATAATCACTCTAATCACTCAAATACATAGTTTGGGGTGAGGGTCAGTGGCGTGACTCTGTAAGCTCAGCCAGAGTCAACCCAGCTGTAAGTGGATCCTGGAGAAATCTGGTGAAGGTAAAAAGGTAGGGTGTGCGAAAATAGAGGATGGTTAGCCCCCAGCCCCCAATTGCACTTCCTCACTGAAGGTCCAAAAAACGGAGATCAGCACCACCGGTAGGGACTATAAAGTCTAATGTCGTATTCTTTACTTTTTTTTAATTTGAATTTTTCGATAAAAGTTAGCCGGAGGGGGGGGGGGAATAGTATTTCTGAAATGTTCACTTTAATATAAATATGAAATCTTAATGAGATTGTAACAGCAGGCTACTTGAAAAGCCTAGAAAAACCGTCCTAGAGAGAACTTACTATTATAATCGTTTCGAGCTGATGCTGTCTCGATCTGGTACGACTTGGAGAAGGAGTGGACGCTACGCGTGCAATCAAAAGGGTTGTTCGCACTTGCGTGTAAAACCACCTTTATCGACAGCAGTGTACTTTGGGGAATCCTCATCGTCTAGGTCTATTCTACCCAACTTGGGATGTTAATACTTTCCAAAAAAATATATCAGCTAAAATCTCATTATTCTGAAAAAAAAACTCTATACTAGAAAAAAAAATCAGAATACAATTAGATGAAAAAATCACTATTCTCTTTCAATAAAAAAATAATGCTCAACTCAAAAATAATATCTTCTTTTCAAACATACACAGGAATGTCCCTTTGATTGAAACTGACCAGTCGCAGACGGCTGAAGAATCTTGTTTCTTGAAGAGAATTTATTATTTGACTATTTTATCCAAAAAGATGTAAAAATCTATCTGAACTAGCTAGTGAGTCATAGTCCAGATTTTATTTCTTTTAACCTTAGCCAATTAGCAAATCTTAAAAAGGAAAATAATTGTCAAAGGAAAAAGAATGGAAGGAATAAGCTTAAAGGGAATAAATAAGTAATGCAAAAAAGACATTTAACTGATAAATATAACTGGGGCCCCAGGTCGAAACAGTGATTTTATTAATGTAAACAAATAAACTACTATATTGACATTTTATTGCGCTAGTTGTCAAAAATAGACATTTTCACACAACAAAAAGGATTATAAGCGGCAAATAGCATCAATTAACGTTAATCAGTAGAAGTAGATTGGTTAAGTAGATTCATGCTAGGATTGGAGTGAACACCTTGGTAGCACTGTTTACCCTCTCAAGCCTCTTAGAATCATAAAATCCAAATTTAGATTTTGACTAATCTTTGCTGCCAGAAAAAACTCATGTTTGACAGTCTTTTAAGGCATTGGTGGCAAATAAATAATTCACCTTATAAGACAAGATAAGATTTATTCACTACGAAACACACATACAATATTACATTTTACTATTCCCCCAAAGGCTCTTTGGCCTGTAAAGAAGGGGGAAAATAAACGAGTCACTTACTCAGAGAAGAAAACAAAATAATCACTTACTCACAGAGAGAAGAGCAAAAAAAGAAAAGAAAAGGAAATATAAATAAAATAAAAACTATAGAAAACAAAACTAAATAGACTAATAGATTGAATAGACTAAATTAATTTAGTAGATCAGTAGATAAAATAAAATAGACTCCAATGAAATAATAATAAATATATATACATTTACATATATACATATTCATATATATATATATATATATATATATATATATATATATATATATATATATATATATATATATATATATATATATATATATATATATATATATACATATACACATATAAAAATAGATAAAATAACTTCTAAGAAGCCAAAGAATTTTTAATAATTTTTTTTGAACAAACCGAATGAGTGGCACCTTCGAGCTGATTCGGGCAACTTATTCCATACAATATCACTCGCAATTAAAGGATTAAAGTCTGACCTTACACAAGGAGTAAAAGGAACTTGAATATGATTTTTGGTATTGCGAAGATTATAATTATTCTGATCAGAGGTGAAAGATGGCGGAACACTTAGGGGATGGGGTAGGTCACCATGAAGCTGAGAAAAAGTAAAACATTCACACAAAAGAATATACAGTGACTCGAGATCAAGTAATGGGATAACTCTTGAACGGTTAGTTTCCTTAATGAGGTTTCTAGCT
Source organism: Artemia franciscana (assembly GCF_032884065.1). NCBI lineage: Eukaryota > Metazoa > Arthropoda > Branchiopoda > Anostraca > Artemiidae > Artemia > Artemia franciscana. The sequence continues at coordinate 33,661,656 of NC_088882.1, read as the reverse complement.
TTATTGTAAACCTTAGAAAGTGGTTTTAACAATGAAGGAAAGGTTGACATCCATGCTATTGGACAGTAAGAAACGTAAGATCGGATCAAGGAGTGAAAAAGATTTCCAAAATTGATCCAGGGAAAATATGTATAAGTTTCCTTAAAATACCGAGACTAAAAAAAAAGTAAAATAAAAAAACAAAAAAAATGAAATGAAATGAAAAAGAAAGTGTAAAAAAAATGACCAGAGGAAAGCATACACATCAAGAAAATATATACCAGTCACATACTAATACATTCATGCAAATAATTTATTTTACGTATACGAGTTTCACCCGGAAATTCTGCTAGAACTTGTCCATGATCAGACCAAACACTTCTTGTCCTGGCCGAGTGGGCTGGTGCACTGGATTCGGGATCCTTTGTCTGAGAGAACGCGGGTTCGAATCCCAGTGTACCCAATTCTTCATTTTGGGACGGGGGTCAGTGGCGTGACTTTGTAAGCTTAGCCAGAGTCGACCCAGCTCTAAATGGGTACCTGAAGAAATCTGGGGAAGGTAAACAGGACGGATGTGCGAAAGTACAGGATGGCTGGCCCCCAGCCCGTCTTTGTATTTCCTGGCTGAAGGGCCAAGAAACAGAGATCAGCACCGTCGGTAGGGACTGTAAAGTCCAGTGCCGTATCCTTTACCTTTTTTTTTCCTTTTTTCAAACACTTCTTGGGCCAAAGATGCTACGAGCCACGTTTAATAGATCCTGACGCTTTTTACTTAGGTTTTCCAAAAGAAATACACCTGACTTTGCCAACTTACTTTTTGCTGCAAACACTTTACGAGCAATATCTAAACTTGAAAATTTTACCAGAACGGGGGCGATTTTCACATTCTCAGTTTGAGTAGCAGGCATGCGGAATCGATTAGCCTTTAAGAGGTTATTTTTTTGAAATCTTGCAAGCCCATTTTTTGTGTTATCACTCCATTAAGATTTTCTATCAGTTCTACATTGGGGTTTGGTTTCATACCGAAGAAGATTAGGGTTTCAAGTAAGGTATTCTGCTCTAGTTGGTCAAACCTGTCTTCTAATTTAGAAATTTATTTTCAAGCAAGTTCACTGCATTATAAAGTTTTTGAAGGGTTGTTTTAATTTTCTCAAATATGGCATTATATTCGAGGGAAATCGAATTATAAACTTCGTTCACAATATCTTCACTGATAGTTTCCGAAACTCGGCGATCTTTCATTGTATCTCATACGACACGAGAAATATCATTCAGTAGGTTAGACTTAGTGTTCATTAGTTCCTCTTGAGTTTCATTTATTATTTCTTTTAAAGTTGATACTGCTGCAGAAGTTGGGATGGTGCTAGGCTAGATTTTTCTTTAGTTTTAGTGGGTAGTAATAAGTAGGTTTTACTTAGGGTCTTGAAAATATCAGGGGATAAGCGCTGCTCTTCAAAAGCCTTATTCACATCTTTATCTCTCCTCGCACAAGCTTCTTTAAAGTGATCATTCCAGTTGCGGATATGTGCTTCAGCTATATTATGCTCAGTTTGGATACCATAATAAAAGACTAGATATCTAGCTTGGTTTTTCCGGTCTTTGGTGGTTTTAATAACTACTGCTGGCAATAAGGGGTATCCCTGAAATGAAGGTAGGACTAGATCGAACGGTTTGTATTTTGCCATTTTACGATCTTCAATCACAAAGGAGCGGGGACACTACAGGTAACGACTTTCAACAACAAAATTTTCTAATTTGCCGCCCAAAAGTACTCACGTTTGTAATATGTGCTTGGTTGTTCACGCAAGTTCATCAAATTTTCAGCAAGGACTGTATCCGATTCAATTGAAAACTGGTTTGATTATGTTGTTGCTAGAAATGACTATTTTCGTTAATGAGGTTAAAATTGAGAACAAGTGTATTGCAACACTAATATACAGCTTTCGAGTCTGTATATCTTGTTGCTCCATGTCCGTTGAAACAGTTCTGGGGGTGCAGTTGAAATATCTGAGTTTGATTCTTTTATTTTATTGTAAAAGTAAATTTTATTCACCCAGTTTTAGAGCGAATCTTCTATACTAAATCTACTGAAAAAAAACCCAATAGTTCTAAAGAAAAGACAAAAATTATGGGAGTTTGAAAACTAACCAATAAAATATTAAAAAGCATTAAATAGAAAACAATAATTTGCATTTCATTGCGTATTAATGTGACGAGGCCTTTTAGACCAGTCTTAGAGGTTGGATTCTGAATGTGCAGCCATTTATACGAATATTATTAAACATAATAACGGACACTCCTTAGCATCCATATCAGAAAGTCGTCTGTAAGATTGCTCAGATTCAACTGATGTAATAAAACTTTTGTAGGTATAGCATAAAAATCAATTACGAATCGACAATCCATAGTATTGCGCAAGTACCTTTTAACAAGCTATAATGATCAAACAAAATTTAGAAGAAATTTTTAATCTTTATATGACTGGCTGCTACCCTTCTTTCAGTATTTATAAATTGTTTGTAGGTATTTCCTTTGAGGCAAGTAATATTTCGTTGGTATGAGCTATTTAACTGAAATATACCAGAAAATTCAGGTTTGTCAGGATCTCTGAAGTGAATCTGAATGCTTAGACCGGTGTCTTGAGCCAAAACTTCGGTGATTCAACGTCCTTTTTGAAAAATAGATTTTTTTAGATTTGGATAGGTTGAATCAATCAAAATTCTTTTTGCAAAAGCTTCCATTTGCTGAAGCAGATTATTGAAAGATATTTCTGATAATTTACGGCTAGTTTACTATTTTGGACCTTGATCAATAAACCTGACTTCTAGATATGAATTTCTTTTATTTTGAGCTGTTTTGAGAGCAAGCTAATTGCCTCACAATATCTTGTACTTTTACGGTCGACTGGCAGATGCACAGACACTGGCAGATCTAGCCTTTAAAGAACTCATTGAAAGCTAGATGGTGGCACTGGCATTATTATAGTCCATATGTGAACTTTGGTGTTAGTAGATATGTTGAAGATACAAGGAATAAATAAGTTATGCAAAAATAACTGGGGCCCCAGGGGCCAACAGTGATGTTATTACTTTAAACAAATAAACTACTATATTGACAAAACTTTCAAAGAACTCTTTGAAAGGTATATGGTGATATTGGCTTTACTATAGTCCATATGTGAACTATGGAGTTTATAATAGCCGAAAAAAATTAATTTTTGTGAACACAGCTCTATCCAAAAGCATAATTAGTATGGCTTAGTGATGTGGCTAGCGAGGAGAGACTTGATCTTACCAAGATTAGCATTTATAAGGGCTGGAAAATAGAAGCTAGTTTCATATGCATAATTATTGTTACGATGTGCTAAGAATTCTTCTTACCTGTTCATAGTCTAAGTTTTGTATTAATATAGCTCATTATTTACTTATTTATCCATTTCAGGGTAGTAAATGTTTTCAAGGGAAACAAGTCCAACAGTGATGTTATTACTTTAAACAAATAAACTACTATATTAACAAAGATTTCAAAGAACTCTTTGAAAGGTAGATGGTGATATTGGCTTTACTATAATCCATATGTGAACTATGGAGTTTACAATTGCAGAAAAAAATAAATTATTGTCAACACAGTTCTATCCAAAAGCATAATTAGTATTGCTTAGTGATGTGGTTAGCGAGGAGAGACTTGATCTTACCAAGATTAGCATTTATAAGGGCTTGAAATTAAAAGCAAGTTTCATGTGTATAATTATTGTTACGATGTGCTAAGAATTCTTCTTACCTGTTCATAGTCTAAGTTTTGTATAATATAGCTCATTATTTACTTATTTATCCATTTCAGGGTAGTAAATCTTCTCAAGGGAAACAAGTTAGAGAAATTGCTCTCACTACTATGTGGCATGTACGGCAGAATAACGCCCTAACAACAAAATTAGACGGGTCAAAACGCTCATTCTTTATTCAATGCATTGCTCAGAGGAGGAGCTGGTGGACTTCCTTCGAACTTTAAAGCCAGAGAAAATATATCCGACTGCTTTTAACGACAAAGAGTATACTTTTGAAGAGGTAAATACATTTTCAATCTTTTGATTGAAGTATTTGATTGATCAATCCATTATCTTCTACTGCTGTTGCCAACTGTCCGCGACATTAATGTCCCTAGGCAGACTTAATGATGATTGCTCATCATCATCCTCCACTGGATACATAGTCTTGGTTTTAAATAATTTTTATACCACACTGCTTTTCCATTTATGAAAAATTGAGTAAAGAAAAAACGGGTTTAATTTCTATAAAGCAGTAAAGAAATCGGTTGACCAAAACTAAGAGAAAGCCATTTAGCCAAAAAAATAATTAATATGCAAATTTCATTTTAATAATTTATGTGTGGGGAGCCAAAATCAAACTTCAAAATCAAAATCAAAATTAAATATTAAAAAAACTAGTTTTTTTAACTGAAAATAAGGAGCGACATTAAAACTTGAAACGAACAGAAATTACTCTGTGTATGAAAGGGTATGTTCCCTTCTCCACGCCCCGCTCTTTACGCTAAAGTTTTTTTTACTGTTTAATAAAGTAGAATTGAGAGAAAGTCTCTTCTTACTTTCAGTTAAAAAAACTAGTTTTTTTTTTATTTATCTACACTAAAAGACCAGAACACATGGAAAACATCAGTCGTTTTCAGTTATTGTCTTGGTACGAACAGGAGCGTAAAGGTTCTAATGATAATGTGATGTTAAGTGAGATCTTTTTACCTCAGAAAAAGGCTGTTTAAACCGTGTGTCATACGGCACAGAAAAGTAAGCCCATTTAAGTCAGACGAAAAGAAAGAGGCATACTTTGTAGATCTTTTAAAATTGTTTAAAACTTGGCGAAATGAAAATGAATCGGTAGCTAGTGGAAAAAACAACTACGAAATGTTGAAGATGTAAGCTATCTCGACACGGTAACTTACCATGATTTTTTTTTTGTTTTTTTTTTTGTTTTATTTTTTTTCAGGTGTAGTGGTATCGACTCATTGGTCCTATAATGTCACAAGAGGCCTCATCCTAACAGAAATTAAAAGTTCTAGTGCCCTTTTGGTCCCCTCCCACGCTCACTTTTCCCCAAAGTCATCGAATCAAAATTCTGAGATAGCCATTTTATTCACCATAGTCAAAAAGCCTAATTAACTATGTCTTTGGGTATGACTTACTCCCCCGCAGTCCCCGTGGGAGGGGCTGCAAGTTACAAACTTTGACCTGTGTTTACATATAGTAATGGTTACCGGGAAGTGTACAGACGTTTTCAGGGGGATTTTTTTTTGGTTTAGGGGAAGGAGTTGAGGGGGGGCTACATGGGAGAATCTTTCCATGGAGGAATTTCTCATAGGGGAAGAGACTTTCAATGAAGAAGGCGCAGGATTTTCTAGCATTATTAAAAAAAGCAACAAGAAAATAAATATGAAATTTTTTTCTACTGAAAGTGAGGAGTAGCATTAAAACATAAAACGAACAGAAGTTATTACGCATATAAAGGGTTTACCTCCTCATAATACCTCGCTCTTTACGCTAAGATATTTTTAGTAATTTCAACTATTTATTCTACGGCCTTTATGATTCAAGGGTCATTCTTAAGGAATCGGGACAAAATTTAAGCTTTAGTGTAAAGAGGGAGGCATCGACGAGGGGTGAACCCCCTCATATACGCAATAAAAATGTACGATTATAGAAGTTAGTTACGTAGGTTAATTCGTAAGTTACGTATAATTTTTACTAATAAAAACTTTCGTACAAAATTAGAAGTTCTAGTTGCCTTTTTAAGTAATCAAAAAATTGGTGGGCAACTAGGCCTCCTCCCTCACTCCTTTTTTCTCAAAATCTTCCGATTAAAACTATGAGAAAGCAATTTAGCCAAAAAAAATTAATATGGAAATTTTGTTTTAATTATTTATGTGCGGAGAGCCAAGATCAAAACATGCATTAATTCAAAAAGTTGAGAAATCAAATGAAAAAAGTTTTTTTAAATGAAAGTAAGGAGTGACATTAAAACTTAAAACAAACAGAAATTACTCGGTATATGAAAGAGGCTTTACCTCCTCAACTTTCCGCTCTTTACGCAAAAGTTTTTTACTGTTTTAAAATGTAGAGTCAAGAGAAAGAGTCAAAGTTTAGCATAAAGAGCGAGGCGTTGAGGAGGAAAAGCCCCTTTCATATACGGAGTAATTTCTCTTCGTTTAAAGTTTTAATATCACTCCTTACTTTTGTTTTTAAAAAACTTGTTTTTTTTTATTTAATAACTATAAAAAGCTGGTTCTCCGATTTAATATTATCAATAGTTAGGCTCTTTTACATTCATTATTGCCAAGGATCGTTATTTACTTACGATTCATTATTATTAAGAATTTGATTTTTTTTTTTTTTTACAACGGAAAATAGATCAAGAAGAACAAAGTATTGCAAAAGACTCTAGGCCATTACCCCCCCCCCCCTGTTGATTAACCCCTAGGGAAACTAACCCCCTGTAAAAAATACTTTCCCGGAACCCCCTCCCCCCGGGAGTAACATACACCCCACGCCCCAAGAGGAAAATAACCCCCAACACCAAATACCCCCTACTTAGAAAATGCCCTCACGGAAAATTCCCCCTCCCCTTGGAAAATAAGATTTCCAAATTTGAGATTTATATTTGAGTTTTTTTTAGTTTTGTTAATAAGTGCCAAAGAATGGGAAAAAGAGGAATTTACAACGCAAATCCATTTGTGTTGAAAAGACTTCCATGTGAACTTTAGCAATTTTGGTTGTTGCGGTGGTTGTTTGGTGGTGCCAAATTAAAAAAATAGAAGAAAAAAATGTACACAAACAATCATCAAAATTAAGCTAAAAAAATATGGCACCAAAAAGTAAAAGAAAGCATAGCTATTCTTTGAAAGGATTGTTAACTTTGGGTGCCAGCAAATTCTTATTGTTTAAATTTTTACAACGAAAGAGATTTCAAATTCTACGAGTTCGTTTTTCTTATCTTCCAAGCGTAAAACTACCGCAAATCAATGAATTAATAAATAGTTAACAAATTATAATAACAATAATAATAAAAATAATAACAATTAATAAATAAATGAAACCCAAAACTAGCAGAAATTACAATAGATAGCCTAGTCAAACTCAAAACGAACAAAAATCAAAAGGAGTATGGCTGACAACACCCATGTCTTCTTTAGACCAAAATATAATTTGCACTTTACTTTAAAAAAAAAGAATAACCGCGTATTGTCAGTTTAATATACATATTATGATGTCTAAACCTTATAGTATTAATACTTCTTTATTTGTTAAAGTCAAAAAAGTTTTAAAAAATTTAAAAAGTATTTTGTTTTCAGAAAAGCGCAAATTATAAGGAGGTGTGGTTAGTGTCAGCCCTACTCATGTTAATTGTTGCTTGTTTTGAGTATGGATGGGTTATTTATTTATTTATTTGTTTGGGGGGGGGGGTAATTCATTTATTTATGGTGATTTGTTGTAATTTTATCGTTGGAAAATTATTTGAATTTACTTCTAATCATTTTTGGCTCAACGAGGCTATTTACTAGTCTTTGACAAACTTCTTTTGTGGAAAAAGTTTGTATATTAATTTCTGTTCATTTCTTATTGACATAGTCTTTTTCATATAAAAAAAAATATTTTATATCATTTTATTTTTTTCTATTAGACTCCAGAGTTTTTACTAAAGATTATTTGATTTATTTCCCCTCATTTTTGATTTAATGAGGTTCTTTATTCTTTAATACCTTATGTTTCCCATTAACAAATACTATCTGTAAGTAATTAAACAAGAAAAATGACTTTAAGTAAAGGAGTAACCAAAGTAAGGAGCAACATCAAACCTTAAAACTAACTGAGATTATTACATACATGAAAGGGGTTACCTCCCCCTCAACAACTCGCTCTTTACGTTAAAGTTACTTTTGTAGAATTTTTCAAACAAAGCTTATTGTTCTAATTAAACCGCCATTGTGTTTCAAGAATCGTTCTTAAAGAATTAGGACAAAAAGTCAAAACTTTAGTGTAAAGAGCAAGGTGTTGTCAATTCCTTTCATATATGTAATAATTTCTGTTCGTTTTGAGTTTTGATGTTGCTCCTTACTTTCAGTTGAAAAACCTGATCTTCTTAAATTTAATTTCTCATTATTTTTAAATAATACCGGGAAATCCAGCTCTCTCTCTCCAAGAAAAATTTCGGTACATGTGTGTTATACGCCACTCATTCTAGCTTACGATGTTTAAAACTCGAGAACAAACCGGTTTGTTCGTTACTTTAGAAACAAATTTGGGTTATATATTTGTACATTAGGGGGGGGGGGGTAAAGTATAGAAGGTCTGTATTCAAAATGTGATAGGTACAATCATTCTGCATATTATGAAGTAAAAATTGTTTTCTGAATTTAAACTGTCCAAATACTTACCCCCCCCCTTATGTGCAAATATACACCCCAAATTATATATTTCCCACCAATTCTGTCACTTAAATTTGTCTTGTCTCGGGCTAAGCTGTAAGAAACTAACGAAGAAACAACTTTTACATAGAGTAAACTTGGGGGAGTGATGTATAATACAGGAGTACGAAAATTCCTTCCCCCTACGGAAAGAAATTGAATAAAACTCTCAAATTTGGAAAGCCTCATTTTCCAAGGGGGGGATATTTTCCATGGCAGGTAGTTACCAGAGTGGTGTTTTCCGTGGAAGGGGGGTATTTTGCGGTTTTTCGAGGGGTTATTTTCAGTGGAGGATGAGAGGGGGGCAATTGCCGGGGAGAGGGTAAACGCCGATCACCATTGAAAAGGTATTTGATTCCCATCTTCGTGTTTTTATAGTAATACAATCATAAGCAAAGCAATAGCGCTGCCTTAGTAAACAGCAATGTGGGCACAACGTATTATTCATTTTTTTCATTTTTTTTTCCATTTTATTCAACATAGTTGAAAGTTTGGGAAATTGTGCCTGTGAGGATTGCACTCCCCCCAGCCCTCAGGGCAAGGCTTGTCAGTTATGCCCTGGAGGAATTTTGATGTTTAAATAGAAATGATGATCTATAAACTTCGGAGGGCACTCATTAGATTGCTAATCAGAGGTTTTAGTGGCGTTTTTGAGATTCAGAATGATGGTGATGGTAAAGTTGATAACCCCCAACGCACTTCTCGTAGGCTATTTTTCCGACGTGCATCTGATAGAAATTTTGAGATGACCATTTGTTGTCAAAGAAACTTCAAAAAGAGCTCATTCCATTGAAACTTGAAAGGGCTAGTGCCCTTTTTAATAGTCAAAAGTGATTGGAGGGCACCTAAACCTCCTCCCACGCCCATCATCTCCCCAAATACATCGAATCAAAATTTTGAGATAGCCATTTTGTTGAATGTAATGGAAAAATCTGGAAATTATACCGTTGAGAATGTCACCCCCTCACAGCCCTCGGGATGAAGGTTATAATTTACGCTCTGGAAGCATATAAGGTATATATAGAAAGGGTGATCGTAAAAACTCCAAAAGGCGCTCATTTGATTGGAAATCAGATGTTTTAGTCCAACTTTTAAAGTTCAGAGTGATCAGGGGGTGGATACTCCCTCCTCCCCGCACCTCGTACATTCCCAAAATGCATCTGGTAGAAATTTTGAGATGGCCATTTGTTGTCATAGAAACTTCGCAAACAGCTAATTCCATTAAAAATTGAAAGGGCCAGTGCCCGTTTTAATAGTCGAAAGTGATTGGAGGATAACTAACCCCTCTCCCACGCCCCCATTTTCCCAAGCACATTCAATCAAAGCTTTGAGATATCCACTTGGTTCAATGTAATTGAAAAGACTGGAAATTATGTCTTTGAGGATGACAACAATAACCCCCCTCCCCAGCCCTCAGTTAAGCTATGGGTATGTAAGACATATATAGAATGGGCGATAGTATAAAATTCCGAGGGGGCTCGTTGGATTAGCAATCAGAAGCTCTTGTGCCCTTCTAAAGAGTCATAGCGATCGGAGAGTGAATAACCCCTACCCCAAACCTCAAATTTTCTCGGAATGCATCTGATAGAAATTTTGAGATATCCATTTGTTGTAGGAGAAACTTCAAAAAAGGGTCATTCAATTGAAAATTGAAAGGGCTAGCGCCATTTTTATTAGTCAAAAGTGATTGGGGGGCAACGAGCTCCTCACGTTCTGTCAACTCCCAAAACATATATAATATAAAATTTGAGATGCCCGTTTTGTCCAGTGTAGTTGAAAGGTCCAGAGGTTATGTCTTTGACAACCCCAATACCTTCTCAAGGCCAGAGGGTGATTTGCACTTTACTGAAAAAAATGGTTGTGGAATGCCATTAGTATACATATACTGATATATATCCCTTAAGTTTTAATAGTTTTTGATTTATTAAATTTTTTAAAAAGTTAAAGCTTTTAAACGTATTTTTTTTTATTTAAATCATACAACAAATAACCGAGTCAAACCCAAAACGACCAAAACATCACAAGAGTGGGGCTAACAGCCCCTATAGGGCTGACAACCTCAAGAACAGAACGTAATTTGCACTTTATTTAAAACAAAATACATTTAAAATGTTTGCACTTTGTTTTTGCTTGTTTAAAATTTTTTTTCCAGATATATGAAGGGCGAAGTCCTCCCCCTTGCACTCCAATTACAGCGCAAATGTCAAGTACCCTTCCTAAGAGTAACAAGAGATTGAAGGGCAAGCAACCCTTCTCTCAAGCCTATTCATTTTCCAAACGCATTGGGTCAAAATGGTGTGACAGCCATTTTGCTCAGCAAAGTAGAACGGCACAACAACTATGTCTATAAGGATATTAGGCATGTCAACCCCCACAATTATGAAACCGGCCCATTATGCTTTGAAACTAGATGTTGTTTTAAAGTAAATCAAAAAGCATTTTGTATATGGTTCCCCATAAGACACCTCAGCAATATGTCGAGAACGACTGGGGGTATTAAGATTAAACTTCTGGGGGTGCTACTATTACTACTTCTGCTCTGACGATATAAATAAATAAAAAGTGTGTAAGTGAATCCAGGTTACCAAAGAGCATAGAGAGAATCTTTTGCTAGAGATACTAGCAAAGAGATTAATAAGAGATTAATTATTAATTAAAAAGAGATACTATAAGGAGATACTGTGGTCTTCTGCTCACTACACCAATAGAGTGTCAATTAAGAAAAGTGCCGAAGACAATATTAACGAAATGTTAAAGGTACTTGAACTTTGTGAGCAACGTAACGTTGAGCTGCCAGTCTTTGTGATAGTTGAACCTGACGAAGTCCCTATCTGTCCTGGTCAGATAGCTGCGGTAATCACCAGAAAAGTTACAGAAGTTTGTAATAAGCTAGAAAATTTTCTGAATAAGGACCCTCCCGCCCCCTCGATTGTTCCTACAGTTACTGAAACAAAGCCCTCATATGCAGTGGCACTCAAGAATTTGCCCTCTGACCTCACAAAGTCAGATTTGAGGAAAGACTTTTTGCAAAAAAAAAATGTGTGGCAGAGAGTGCTCTAAAATTGTCGAAGTTCAGCCCAGAAAAGATAATTGGCGAGTTGTTACAGCTAGCAAGGCTGATGCAGAAACTCTTGTCGGGGTCTTTCAGAACGGTGATAAATCTCTTTTTGCAACAATCAGGAGCCCCTCTCACCTCGGTATTGCTCGATTTGTTCCCAGCAATATAAATGACGATGAACTTGGCGCACTGATTCCTAAATTTGTCAGTTCAAAACAGATTGGCAACACCCGCTCGTTTCGATTGAAATTTGAAACCAAAGTTGATCTTATGAATGCCATAAGAAATCCCCCAGTCATAGATTATGAGAGGATAAAAGTGGCTGAGTATCTCTCCCTCCCGGTAAGATGTTTCAAGTGTCAATCTTCCGGGTATATATCCAGTAAGTGCAAAAATGAAGCTATTTGCGCAGTCTGCAGTGACCATGGTCATTCAAGCTCCAAAACATCTCCTTGTCAAAGGCCCAAGAAGTGTGCATTTTGCAAATCAGAGGATCATCCCTGTTACAGCTTCAAATGTCCAGTCGCCTTTTAAGGACTCTTAAGTAAGTTAAGTCAGCATAATGGCTAGAGCCTTAAGTCTCTTATCATGGAATATCAATGGCAAAGTGGTTGACAAAGGCCTAGTCCTCTCTGAACTTTCAAGTACAAATGAAATAATTTTTCTGCAAGAACATTTTTTGTCTGATGAAAGGAAAAATCTACTCAGCATTTCACAGAATTCTTATCTCTTATTTCACCCAGCGAAAATGAATAAGAGCCGTGGCCGACCTTCAGGCGGATTAGCTATCATTTCACAATTTCCCGTCAATCTCCTTGAGTCGAATGACCATTTCATTTCTGCCGAATTTTCGGACCTAATCTGTATAAACGTTTACCTGCCAACCAATTACTGCTCTTCGTAATCAGAGAATAAATACATAAATGCTTGCAAAAAGCTAGCGAGTTTTGTGAAGGGATTTTCAAAGCGTCCAAATGCTCAAGTTTTGATCGCAGGAGACTTTAATTGTAACTTAACAGACAGTTCATCGCCAAGAACCCAACTCCTTCTGAATTCCCTCCCCCCTTCCTACTCAGTTGCTGACAAAACAGAAACTTTCACGTTTATTGGTGTCCTGTCCGCGACTTCTAACCTTGATCATTTTATTGCATCTTTCCCCTATGAAACTGTCGAGGTAATTTGTGATGGCTTTTATTCGGATCACCTTCCAATAAAGTTGAAAATAAATGCTTCATTTCATGCCCCTAAACAGCCAGATAAAAAGTGGTTTTTTATAAAAGACTGAAAAGAAGTTAACTGCGAGATGTTTTGTTTTGAATGTGACAGAATATTAAATAAAATAAAGGTGCCCTTTCATTTGTTGTGCACGCGCTCGGGCCTTAGTGAAAAAGAAATAGCCATCGGACTTACCACCTATTTAGCTGAAATTAACCATGCATTAAAGTGTGCTGAAGCTTCGGCTGTCCCGTGCAAGCGTATTAGGAAAGGCTCTCAAGTTCAGGGTTGGTCGAAAAACCCTTCCCTTATTTCTGCGTGCGAGTCTTCTAAAATTTGGCTGAATATTTGGAAGGATTGCGGCAGGCCTAAGTCTGGGACTATAAATGGTTTGCAGCTACGTTCTAAACGTTATTTTGCTAAAGTGTTAAGAAAACAGTAGGTTGATCTTACTGAGAAAAACGCTCATAAAATTGCAGAGAACCCTTCGAAGCTCTGGAAAAAATTTGAACGCCCTTGTGAAAACATTAGTGCAAATAATATTCCTGAGCCTGAGTGGATAAATTATTATAAGCATGAGTTTTCTTCTCCCGATCCTGCTCTTGAGTCAAAATTTGAAAAAGAATTAAGTGCTTGTCTGAAAAAACACGAAACTTCGACATTTATAATTAAGCCAAGTGATGTATCGTTTTATTGTAAAAAACTAAAGAAAAGAAATTCCGCGGGAGTTAATGGAATTACTGCCAGACATTTTGATTATGCAAGTGCTCTTCTTTTTAATCATTTATCTCTACTTTTTCAAATGTCTATTGAAAACGGAGTTGTTCCTTATCAATTTACAGTTGGTCAAATAACCCCTATCCCGAAAAAGGGCAAAAAGGATTTTACTGCGTGTAATTCGTTCCGACTTATAACCGTTTCTTGTACTATTTTTAAATTGTTTGAGTCTTTGGATGAAAAAATTAATTGTTTAATTTTGGATGAAATTGTTTCTAAATGTTATGTCCCACCCCACAAGTTTGGTTACCAAAAAGGTATTAGCCGGGAGCATACCCTTTTTGCTTTAATGACTGTTCTTGCTGATGCAGAAAGAAGTAGATGCCATATTATCCTTTGCGCATTAGATGTTGCTCGTGCTTTCGACTCTTGCATTTTTTCCCAAGTTTTATTTGAAGCGTATAAAAGAGGGGTAAATTTTTGAATAGTAAAGTGCCTTCTGTATATGTACCATCACCTTAAGGCGAAGTTAAAGGGAGGATATTCCCTTTTTGATATTTTGAAAGGAGTCCGTCAAGGTGGCCTTACCTCACCTTCTTTTTTTAATAACTCTGTTTTAAATGCCCAAAATTCTGTTAATTTTAGTTGTATTCACCGTGGATTTAACTTGTCTTTAATAACTTTTGCAGATGACGTTTTGAATCTAAGCCGTACTTTTAGTGGATGTAAAAACCCGTTTAATCAGCTTTACAATGAATATAACAATATTGGGCTTTCTTTCAATGTTGAAAAAACTACTGTTGTAGCTTTCAATTTGAAAGAGACAAATGGCCCTATTTTTTTATCTTTAGCTAATTTTCAAGTCCCCCTTCCTCAAAAATTAGTTTACCTTGGAACGCCTATTGGAAAAAATATGATAGAAACTGTGAAATTGTCCCTTGAAAATTTGAAGAAAAAACTGAGAATTGCTTATGCTTCAGATGTATCTAATATTAAACACATTGATAAATTAAATCTTGCGAAAATTTATAATAGCCTAGTTGTACTTCATCTCCTTTCTCTTTGTCCGGTTTGGCAGTTTTTTAGTGAACCTCAGAAACTATCTGTTCGTAGAGTATATTTTCGTTATGCTAAATTCCATCTCAGTTACCCTCCTTGGACTAGAAATAGTTACTTAATGAACAAATTCCGCCTAGTTTCTCCTACATCTATTATTAATAAAAGGCTTCATGATTTTCGTTCTTCTATGTCGATAGTGTCTCACCCATGGTCAGCATTACTTATTTAATTGTTTGTTTGTGTTGATTTGTATTTATTTGTAGCTTCTTTTTATTTATTTTTTCTCTTATTACTCCATCTTAAGGGCGTTCCGCCCACTTTTTTGTAGATGGGTTATAAATAAATTGATTGATTGATTGATTTACGTAAACACATTCACAACCTCAAGCTTAAGAATTGTTATTACATTACAAGCTTAAGGTTTTAAAATTGAGAACATATTTACAAAACAAGATCATTCTACTCTTTATATAAAAAAAAAATAAAGGAATCCATGAATCACTATAATAATACCTTTATTTTGGCTCATATAAATTTATCACCAAGGTAAGATTCATTAAAACGAAATATATAGTGACTAATTAAGGTTAAAAGTGTTAAAAACCGAATTTAGTGTCCATTTAAAAGTATTTTATTTTGAGTGATCTTTATATTATTTTAGCACTCTCCCCTTGCAGGTAACCTAAGAACTCACACTGTAAAAAAACCTTTCGAATGTGATGCATGCAAGAAATGTTTTGCTATAAGTTCTGGTTTATCTCGTCATTAGAGAACACATACTGGAGAAAAACATTTCAAATGTGACATGTGTGAGAAATCATTCCACCAAAGTTCCAACCTATCTTCCCATCGAAGAATTCATACTGGAGAAAAACCTTTCGAATGTGACATATGTGAGAAAAAATTCAGCCAAAGATCCCATCTATCTCGTCACCAAAGAACGCATACTGGAGAAAACCCTTTCAAATGTGACATGTGTGAGAAATCATTTTACCAAAAATCGACCCTATCTTCTCATCAAAAAACTCACACTGGAGAAAAATCTTTCGGATGCGACATGTGTGAGAAAACGTTCCATCAAAGATGCAACCTATCTTCTCATCGAAGAGCTCATACTGGAAAAAACCTTACGAATGTGACATGTGTGAGAAAACATTCCACCATAAATCGATCCTATCTTCTCATCGAAAAACTCACACTGGAGAAAAATCTTTCCAATGCGACATATGCGATAAAAAATTCAGTCAAAACTCTACTCTATCTAATCATGAAAGAATTCATACTGGAGAAAAACCATTCAAATGTGATATATGCGATAAAGCATTTGGTCGAAAATCGACCCTATCTGATCATGAAAGAATTCATACTGAAGAAAAACCTTTTGAATGTGATATATGTAAGAAATGTTTTTCTTTAAGATCTAATTTATCTCAACATCATAGAACTCATATTGGCGAATAAAATATAAAATATCTGTTGAAAAAATAACCCATTTGAGTATGATGTGTATCATGGAACGTTTATTTTTAGTTACCAATCTTCTTGTCACAAAAAAAATCTGAGGGAGAACTGTTTGCTTATGTAAATGTGTAAGGGTGTTATACATTTATCCAGTGTCAAAATTCTCTTGCCAAGCTTAGGCTCTTTGTAATTCCAAAAAAGCAATTTTACATAGCTTTTTACATAGATATTTGCTTTTTTTTCTGGTGCAAGGATGAAGACGTATATACAAGTAGTGCGGTATTTTTTAGACCAACTCTTTTGGATTTTAAGTAAATTCCTGCTCAACTCATATAACTTATATAACTTATAAGTAAAAAGCGATATCTTGTAATTCCACATATGCTCATGTCATACTTGTCGAAAGCACCATGCTAGGGAACTTCTTTTCCTATCTCAGCATATGAACACTTTTTTTAAAGCCTCAGCAAATCTGAAGCATGTTTTTAAAAATGGAAACTTGAAAAAAGATATTACGGTCTTAAGAATTTTAGTAAGTTTAGTGTTATTTGTCTTAAAATCTTTTGGTTTAGTATATGAATAATTAGACAAGAAAGCGGACTTTTGAAATGGCTTTGCCTATAAAATTTCACGTTTGAACATATGGCATTTGGAGTGTAATCTGATGCTATGCTTAAGACTGGACAAGGTCTACAAACTGTTTTTTGTAAGCTATCTTCATTTCCGCTATTTCTGCTTAACTTTTGCTTAGGTCTCAGATGTTGTTTTTCTTTACACTCTTGTTGTAATCTGATCCGTTGTCAACCTTATTGTATTGTATTTTAATGTTGTTTTTATGTTTTTTTTATGGCACTTGGTATTTACCAATTGACATATAGCGATCGCAATTTCTGTCGATCTGTCCCGGTTTTGCTAGTTTGGGCACTTCCAGATACTCTGGGACGATGTAATTTTGTAGGCGTACTACGGACCAGACTAGATTAAATTAGAAATAGTCGTTTCCCGATTCGACCATCTGAGGGGGGAGTGGGGGGACTGTTAATTCGGAAAAATTAAAAAAATGAAGTACTTTTAACTTACGAATGAAATTTGATATTTAGAAGGATAATGTGTCTCAGAGCTCTTATTTTAAATCTCGACTAGATCTTGTGACATTGGGGGGAGTTGGAGGGTGAAACCTGAAATCTTGGAAAACAATTAGAGTGGAGGGATCGGGATGAAACTTGGTGGGAAAAATCAGTGCAAGTCCTAGATACGTGATTGACATAACTGGAACGAATCCGCTCTCTTTGGGGGAGTTGGCGGGGAGGTTTAATTCTGAAAAATTAGGGAAAATGAGGTATTTTTAACTTACGAAGGAGTAATCGGATGTTAATGAAATTTGATATTTGGAAGAACCTCATAACTCAGATCTCTTATTTTAAATCCCGACCGGATCCAGTGTCATTGGGGGGGGGGGGAGAAATCTTGGAAAACGCTTAGAGTGGAAAGGTCGGGATGAAACTTGGTGGGAAGAATAAGCACAAGTACTAGATATATGATTGACATAACCGGGCTGGATCTGCACTCTTTGGGGGAGTTTGGGGGGACTTAATTCGGTAATTCGGAAAAATTTGAAAAAATGAGGTATTTTAACTTACGAACGGGTGATTGGGTCCTAATGAAATTTGATTTTTGGAAGGACCTCGTGTCTCAGAGCTCTTATTTTAAATCCGGGGGGGGGGGTCGGAGGAAGAAACCAGAAATCTTGGAAAACGCTTAGAGTGGAGAGATCGTGATGATACTTGGTGGGAAGAATAAGAACAAGTCCTAGATACGTTATTGAAATAACCAGGCTGGATTGGTTCTTTTTGGGGGATTTTTTTTTTTTGGGGGGGGGGGGGTAATTCGGAAAAATTAAGAAAAAATGAGGTATTTTTAACTTACAAACAGGTGATCAAATCTTATTGAAATTTGATATATAGAAGGATCTTGTGTTTCAGAGCTCTTATTTAAAATCCGATCAGATCCAGTGAAATTGGTGGGAGTTGGAGGTAAAAACCCGGAAATCTTGTAAGCCGGAAATCTTGGAAAACGATTAGAGTGGAGAAATCAGAATGAAACGTAATGGGAAGAATAAACAGAAATTCTTGATGCGTTATTCACATAACTGGACTTGATCCGCATTTCTTTGGGGGAGTTGGGGGGATTTCCAGTGCTTTCGCGAGTTCGATGCTTCTGGACGTGCTAGGACAATGAAAATTGGCAGGCGTGTCAGGGTTCTGCTGAATCTGTCTTAATAACAGTCGTTTTCCCAATTCAACCATCTGGGGGGCTGCAGGGAGAGGAAAAATTGAAAAATGAGGTTTTTTTAACTTACGAATAGGTGATTGGATCTTAATGAAATTTGATATTTAGAATGATATTGTGTCTCAGAGCTCTTACTTTAAATCTTGACCGTATCCGGTGATATTGGGGAGAGTTGGATGGGAAAACGGGAAAATTTGGGAAACGCTTAGAGTGGAGAGATCGGGGTGAAATTTGGTGGAAAGAGTAAGCGCAAATCCTAGATATGTGATTAACATAATCTGACTGAATCTGCTGTCTTTTGGGGGAGTTGGAGGGGGGCTGTTAATTCAAAAAAAAATTAGAAAAATTGAGGTATTTTCAACTTACGAACGGGTGACCGGATCTTAAGGAAATTTGATATTTAGAAGTAGTCATGTCTCAAAGCTCTTATTTTAAATTCCGACCAGATCTGGTTACATTGGGGGAGCTGTAGGGGGAAATCGGAAATCTTGGAAAATGCATAGAGTGGAGAGATTGGGATGAAACTTGGTGGGTAGAATAAGCAAATGTCATAGATACGTGATTGACGTAATCGGACTGCATCCGCTCTCTTTTTGGGAGTTAGGGGGGTCCAGTACTTTGGCGAGTTCGGTGCTTCTGGACGTGCAAGGACGATATAAATAGGTAGGCGTGTCAGGGACCTGCTCAAATTGACTTGATAAAGTCGTTTCCCCCGATTCGACCTTCTGGGGGGCTGTAGGAAGAGGAAGTTTTAGAAAAAATTAGGTATTTTTAGCGTACGAATTGGTGATCGCATCTTAATGAATTTTGATATTTAGAAGGACCCCGTGACTCAGAGCTCTTATTTTAAATCCTGACCGGTATTAAGCCGCTGATTTTCCTTTTAAATCAATCTATTCTTAGAATTTTGCTAGACCTTATATCGTATGACCTCTTGGCTCTTCCGAATTCGTCACAAGTGCCATATGAGCTCAGCTCTTGTTTGTATGACTGCACCTTTTTTTTTTATTGTTGAATTCACCAAAAGCATAAACTTTAATCTTAGTAAATGTAAAGACACAAGTCATTTTCACTAACGTAATTTAATCCACTGGCCACAAATAATGATTATTTTTTTTTGGTAATTTTTTTCGGTAATGGTACAATGCCGAAAACTGGATGAGATCTACAAGCTATTTTCTGTAAGCTACCTTTATTTCCAATTTTTCTGCTTAAATTTTACTTAGGTCTCAGACATTGTTTTTCTTTACACTCTTTTCGCAATCAGTTGTCTTTGGCAAACTTGTGGTATGTATTTTCAATGTTGCTTTTATGTTTTGATTTAATGACTGCCTCCTTTTTATTGTTAAATTTAATAAGCATAAGCTTCAATCTTATTTACCGTAAAGAAACAAATTATTTTTACTAACGACTCACTGAACACAAATAGTTATTTCTTTGCTGATTGTCTAAAAAATATTTTGATTCGGTAAGAATGTTTGCAGTTTTGGTTCTTTAATTTGTACCCAGGAGCACACTACACCAATCTCTTTAGGAAAGGTTGTCACAGTTTAAAGTGAAATTCGGTAACCTATTTATGAAATTCGGTATGACATATATATGAATATATATGATATCTGTCAATATAAAAATAAGCTGTCTGTGTGTGTGTGTGTCAAGTGACGTCATGTTTGTGTGTCGACTGACGTCAAGTTTGTCGACTGACGTCATTATAAGGATTGAGCTGTATGCGTCATGAAGTTGTTTGTCGACTGACGTCATGTTTCTCAACTGATGAAATTACATACCGTGACACCGGGACACAAATGACGACCGGGACACAGGGAAAATAAATGACGACCGGGAACCTCAAAGAGAAATTACAGACTGGGACACCCGGACGCAAATCACGACCGGGACACAGGGAATATAAATGACGACCGGGACACAGGGACACAACTACAACGGGGACGCCGGGGGCACAGGCGGGATATATAAATGACGACCGGGACACAGGGATTGTTCGAATAAAAATTACAGACCGGGACACCGGGACACAAATGACGACCGGGACACAGGGAATATAAATGACGACCGGGACACTCAAAGAGAAATTACAAACTGGGACACCGGGACACAAATGACGACCGGGACACAGGGACACATCATTAGAATAATGAGGTATAGATCTGAATACGGATTGTTTTTCCCATGGACAACTATGTGTTGCATGTTCAAGAGTCAGTAAACCTGACAATCTATTTATATGCACATACAATGGGACAGCGAAGAATGTTGTATATTCGCATGTTTTACGTAGTTAAAAACATATATATATATATATATATATATATATATATATATATATATATATATATATATATATATATATATATATATATATATATATATATATATATATATATCTATATATATAAAAATAAGTTGTCTGTCTGTCTGTGGATGGATCAGGTGACGTCACCTGAAAAAACTGGATCAGGTGACGTCAAAACTGAAAAAACTAAAAAAAGGCAAAAACTACAAAAAAAACTAAAAACTAATAAAAAAAATAAAAAAGCTAAAAAACTAAAAAAACTAAAAAAAGGCAAAAACTACAAAAAAAACTAAAAACTAATAAAAAAGCTAAAAAACTAAAAAAACTAAAAAAAGGCAAAAACTACAAAAAAAACTAAAAACTAATAAAAAAAATTAAAAAGCTAAAAAACTAAAAAAACTAAAAAAACTAAATAAAGGTAAAAAACTAAAAAAACTAAAAACTAAAAAAAACTAAAAAAAAAGGAAAAAACTGAAAAATAAGCTAAAATAAAGGTAAAAACCAATAAAAAACTAAAAAAAAAACTGAAAAAACTAAAAAAAGGCAAAAACTACAAAAAAAACTAAAAACTAATAAAAAAAGTAAAAAAGCTAAAAAACTAAAAAAACTAAAAAAACTAAAAAAAGGTAAAAAACTAAAAAAAATAAAAAATAAAAAAAAACTAAAAAAAAGGAAAAAACTGAAAAATAAGCTAAAATAAAGGTAAAAACCAATAAAAAACTAAAAAGAAAAAAAGGAAAAAACTAAAAAAAATTTTCATCTAAAAAACTAAAAAAAACTAAAAAAGGTAAAAACTAAAAGAACTAAAAAAGAAAAAAATAAATGACGAAACTCAAAGAGAAAGCGACCAGGACAAAAGGAATGTTCGATTAGCAATCAACAAAGCACCGGGACACAGGGAGTATAAATGACGACCAGGACATAAGTAAAAAAAAAAAACTATCTATATATATAAAAATAAGTTGTCTGTGGATCTGTGGATCGTGGATCAGGTGACGTCACCTGAAAAAACTGGATCAGGTGACGTCAAAACTGAAAAAACTAAAAAAAGGCAAAAACTACAAAAAAAACTAAAAACTAATAAAAAAAATAAAAAAGCTAAAAAACTAAAAAAACTAAAAAAAGGCAAAAACTACAAAAAAAACTAAAAACTAATAAAAAAGCTAAAAAACTAAAAAAACTAAAAAAAAGGCAAAAACTACAAAAAAAACTAAAAACTAATCAAAAAAATAAAAAAGCTAAAAAACTAAAAAAACTAAAAAAACTAAAAAAAGGTAAAAAACTAAAAAAACTAAAAACTAAAAAAAAACTAAAAAAAAGGAAAAAACTGAAAAATAAGCTAAAATAAAGGTAAAAACCAATAAAAAACTAAAAAAAAAACTGAAAAAACTAAAAAAAGGCAAAAACTACAAAAAAACTAAAAACTAATAAAAAAGTAAAAAAGCTAAAAAACTAAAAAAACTAAAAAAACTAAAAAAACTAAAAAAAGGTAAAAAACTAAAAAAAATAAAAAATAAAAAAAAACTAAAAAAAAGGAAAAAACTGAAAAATAAGCTAACATAAAGGTAAAAACCAATAAAAAACTAAAAAGAAAAAAAGGAAAAAACTAAAAAAAATTTTCATCTAAAAAACTAAAAAAAACTAAAAAAGGTAAAAACTAAAAGAACTAAAAAAGAAAAAAATAAATGACGACACTCAAATGATGCGCCCTCGCGACTGAAACATTTATCTAAAGATATATGTTTTAAAACTCCGCAAATGGTCGGTGTTTTTGACCCTCTTTGGCCATTTTTTGATTGGAGGTAATTTATTTATGTTGTATGTCGTTATGCTGCTATGTTATTTATGTTGTTATGTTTTTTGTCTTGTTTTTTCTTTTTTTTTGTGTGTTTACTCCACAGTTTAATGTACTTTGTGGGTTATAAATAAATTATTTTATTATTATTATATATATCTATATATATATATATATATATATATATATATATATATATATATATATATATATATATATATATATATATATATATATATATATATATATCTATCTATCTATATATATAAAAATAAGTTGTCTGTCCGTTACGCCAGATTATATCTATCTATATATATAAAAATAAGTTGTCTGTGTGTGGATCTGTGGATGGATCAGGTGACGTCACCTGAAAAAACTGGATCAGGTGACGTCAAAACTGAAAAAACTAAAAAAAGGCAACAACTACAAAAAAAACTAAAAACTAATAAAAAAATAAAAAAGCTAAAAAACTAAAAAAACTAAAAAAAGGTAAAAAACTAAAAAAAACTAAAAACTAAAAAAAACTAAAAAAAAGGAAAAAACTGAAAAATAAGCTAAAATAAAGGTAAAAACCAATAAAAAACTAAAAAAAAAACTGAAAAAACTAAAAAAAGGCAAAAACTACAAAAAAAACTAAAAAACTAATAAAAAAAAGTAAAAAAGCTAAAAAACTAAAAAACTAAAAAAACTAAAAAAAGGTAAAAAACTAAAAAAAATAAAAAAAAAATAAAAAAAAGTAAAAAACTGAAAAATAAGCTAAAATAAAGGTAAAAACCAATAAAAAACTAAAAAGAAAAAAAGGAAAAAACTAAAAAAAATTTTCATCTAAAAAACTAAAAAAAACTAAAAAAGGTTAAAACTAAAAGAACTAAAAAAGAAAAAAATAAATGACGACACTCAAAGAGAAAGCGACCAGGACAAAAGGAATGTTCGATTAGCAATCAACAAAGCACCGGGACACAGGGAGTATAAATGACGACCAGGACATAAGTAAAAAAAAAAATTAACAGAACTAAAAAGAAGGTAAAAACTACAAAAAAACTAAAAAGAAAAAAAAACTAAAAACTAATAAAAAAACTAAAAAATCTAAAAATCTAAATAAACTAAAAAAGAAAAAAAAAGGAAAAAAATAAAGGAGAAAAACAAAACTAAAAAACGAATGTATATACAGACCGGTACACCGGGATACAAATGACGACCGGGACACAGGGAATATAAATGACGACCGGGACACAGGGACACAACTACAACGGGGACACCGGGGGAAACAGGGGGATATAAATGACGACCGGGACAAAAAAACTAAAAAGAAAAAAAAACTAAAAACTAATAAAAAAACTAAAAAATCTAAAAATCTAAATAAGCTAAAAAAGAAAAAAAAAGGAAAAAAATAAAGGAGAAAAACAAAACTAAAAAACGAATGTATATACAGACCGGGACACCGGGATACAAATGACGACCGGGACACAGGGAATATAAATGACGACCGTGACACAGGGACACAACTACAACGGGGACACCGGGGGAAACAGGGGGATGTAAATGACGACCGGGACACCGGGACAGGGAATGGTCGATTAGCAATCACCATCAACAAAGCTCAAGGGCAATCATTAGAATCATGAGGTATAGATCTGAATACAGATTGTTTTCCCATGGACCATTATATGTTGCATGTTCAAGAGTCGGTAAACCTGACAATCTATTTATATGCAAAGACAATGGGACAGCAAAGAATGTTGTATATTCGCAAGTTTTACGTAGTTAAAACCATATATATATATATATATATATATATATATATATATATATATATATATATATATATATATATATATATATATATATATATATATATATATCTATCTATATTCACAGGTGGGACATAGGGACACAACTACAATGGCGCGTAACTATTATTGCGCGTAACTACTTACGCGCGCGGGGGGGCTTGGGGGGGGCGCGAAGCGCCCCCACCAACTAGGTGTTGGGGTGGCGCGAAGCGCCACCCCAACAGCTAGTATATATATATATATATATCTATTCACAGGTGGGACACAGGGACACAACTACAATGGTGCGTAACTAACATGGCACGTAACGACTTGCGCGCGCTTGGGGGCTTTGGGGGGTGCGAAGCGCCCCACCAACTAGGTGTTGGGGTGGCGCTTCGCACCACCCCAACAGCTATTTCTACAGCTAGTCCAACAGCTAGTTCGCGCTACAGCTAGTATGAATATATATATATATATATATATATATATATATATATATATATATATATATATATATATATATATATATATATATATATTCATATATATAAATATATATGACATATATTTTATGACATATATATGAAATTCTTTGAGAAAGTATTCTTCACATCTGTTTTTCCATAGTGTCTGCAGAACAGCCCAGTAGAATGTTAATTTGTTATGCTTAACTCAAGTATAAATTATTTTGTGTCTTTTTCTTGGCTGTTGTAAGCATACACAAATGGTATTCGAAGATCATCATGGTATCTAGCCTAAAATATAATTGCCCAATATCCAATAAATGTAGGATTTGAAGAAACAAATGTTGCTTCTGGTTTTTCAAAATATTTTAATTATCTATGGCTTCAGTTTCAGTTTCACAGTCCCTGGGACTTTTTTCTTAATCAGAAATACAAATTATCTTCTTAGATAACTGCCTTTAGCTTCTATTATGTTTTGGTCATTCATCGCTCAGTTGTCATTAAGATCTCACCCCTTTTGTTGGAGTGTAACTTATTATTATACCTTTGAACCTTTGGTTTGTGATTATAAAATATTTCATACAAAAAATATAAACCATTTTTAACGTTAAACGTCTATTTCTTATCGAGTCTGTGCATTTTTGCAACTAACCTGTCATCTTTTTTTCTCTTTCTGTTCATTTTATGTAGAACCTTTTCTGCCATTTATACGGTTTTGTTAAGATTTTATAAATTTTAAGACAAAACTATGAAGTCCTAGGGCCAGCGAGATCTTAATGTACAAAAGAAATTTCGTCTTGAGGTGCAGGGTCCAAAACCGATTTTTTTTTTTTTTTTGGTATTGGTTCATTAAAAATGGAAATGAAAAGCTGCAAAATAAAGTTTTCCCGGTGAACCTAAAACATTTGAAGATCATTGCTTAAGCTAAGGGAATTAACAGTTTGATATGAAGAAAAAGGGTATTAAAGAGCCAAAAAACAAGGTTGAAAATTTTGACAATTTGTTTGTGACTTACATCTGTGAGTCCCTAGCCAATTGGAAACCTAGTCTAGAAAAAACTAATTTCAGGAATAATCCCAAGAAAGGGCAATAAACCTTTTTTTATGTGTAGTCTAAACTTTGACCCTAAAGTCCCTGGGTTAAGATAACTCAAATTAGTGACCAAGAATAAATAGAATATTCGTTCCCCTCAAATTCGGCCAAATTTTTTCTTTGTATGCCTTAAAACTTATCAGTAATATGAAGTAAACGAGCCCTCGTACACCAAATAATAAATTGCGGCAACGTGCCCCTGAGAACTGATATTCTAAGTTTCTTTTTTTTTTAGGAAAACCCAAAAATCATGCGAAGCATAATTGTGGAAAAAGTGTTTGCCTTAATACCAGACCAATAAGAGAGTCAATAAACTTCTCTTCTGAGCAGATAAAGACTTAAAGCCATAATTCTCTGAGGAAAGTTGACTCTAATGCATAGGACAATTTATTTTTTGAGACACGTTTTCATCTAGGAAATGGGCGAAAATCAGAGAAATTTTGTATTGGCTTTAAAATATCATGTATTGTTGCCTTGGCTGAGGAGATCACATATTTTCAAATGGAATAGTAATATATTTTGAGGAGGGGGGGGGGGAAATAGGTCAAAAACATTTAGTGTTTAATCAGTTTTAAGTTTAAAATCGTAATTCCTTTGGCCAAGGAGAATATAATATAAAAACAGCGTGCATGCAAGCCAACCCTGTTAAAATAGAACTAGTTAATTGAACCCTCAGTCGACACCATTCCTGTTTATGTCAACCTCCTTGAACTAAGGCTTCTACTTTCGATGTATTTTTTTACCAGAAATGCAGTAAAGATAGCAGGAAGCGGTATATCTGGAGTTTTTTTTTATGTAAATGGTGTAAAACAGGGTAGTACCCTATCACCGAGTCTTTCTGCTATTTTCAAAAATGATCTTGCCAAATACCTTGAAAAAAGGTAGGCACCAGTTCTACACCTTGGAAGTAATGTATTATCATTACTATTGCCGATGATATTGTCTTGGTCACCAGATCCCATTCGGAGCTGCAAACTCTTTTGGATTTGACAGCTGAATATTTAGAGGAAAAGAAACTGGAAATTAACACAAAAAAGACATATTATTTTGCCATAGACAATCAACAGGAAATAAACATGTAGAGAGTTTTAATTTGAAAGATGATGCTGTGAAGGTTGTGTCTCAGGCAAGATATTTAGAATTCCATCTAACATTGAGCGGAAGATGGGGCAATCATATTTCAAAGATGACAAATCGAGGAAAAGCAGCTATGGCAACGCTGTTCAGGAACTTGATGGGAATCGGTGACTTAAAGATGCACAAAAATGTGTTCAGCTGTAAAATAAGGCCAATACCATTTGTAGTACTTTTAAAGCCTTTGCTGGAATCCCATATGGTCTTGGCGCAAACCCAGCCCTAGTTTATTTTATGGCATCTACTATTTCTTCCCGCTGGATTTGGCGACAAAGGTGATAATCTTTTTGGGTATTCAGTGTGGTCACGAGAGGCAGTTCCGACTTCTCAGGCCAGTTATTCGATATCGGGTGGAGGCTGTTGTGTGCCAGATGCTTTACCTGCTCCTAGTTTCCCAAAGAACGGGGGGGGAACTCGTCCTCTTGCGGAATACTTTTGGGAGCAGTCATCTTTTTTGATGAGACTCTTTTCCAGAATTCCTGGGAATTTTTTGTCTTATAAAGATGCGCATATTCATTTTGTTCCCGCCATTGGAACTCTATTTTCTTCACTTTTATCATTAATTTATACTCTTTTCTTTTATTTCTATAATGTCGGAGCAACTCCAGTTTCTCGATTGCCTTTTCGGATTTTTTAACATATTGTAGCATGTGATTTAATTCTTCTCTTTCGGTTCACATTCATTGTCGAAAAACGTGATTTTTTGTTTCGGTATTTTCCTCAATCTCGCCTACTAGGGCATTCAACTGTTGTACCATCGGCTACGAGCAAAAATACTCTTTTATTCGGGTCGCACGTTTCTCCACCCATTCGCATAGTATTCTTGATTTTACCAAGCCAGTGTTGCTCGTTCCTGCTCCAAATGTCTGATTCTTTAGTTTTTTTCTTTGCTGCTGATTTTTACTGATATTTGTCGACTGTAAATACAAAATTAAAGGAAAATGGTCTGAACCTGCAAAATGCACTACCTCAAGGTTTAGGGATTCAGGTGAGAGCCTACTGTCCACCAAATCATAATTAATAACGCTAACATTCATTCCAGAAATACAAGTGAACTCATCACGTCCCGCATCCTTTCCTAACCTTCCATTTCCAATGACTAGACAATTGGCTCTCCAAACATAAATAATTAAAACGAAATTTGCAAATTAATTTTTTTTGGCTAAAGGGCTTTCTCATAGTTTTAATTGGAAGATTTTGAGAAAAAAGGAGTGAGGGAGGAAGCCTAGATGCCCTCCAATTTTGGATTACTTAAAAAGGCAAGTAGAACTTTTAATCTTTTACGAACATTTTTCATTAGTAAAAAATATACATAATTTACGAATTAACTTACGTAACAAACTTCTATATTCGTATATTTTTATTGCGTATATGAGGGGATTCACCCTCTTCGATACCTCGCTCTTTACACTAAAGCTTAAATTTTGTCCCAATTCCATAAAAATGACCCTTGAATCACAAAGGCCGTAGAATAAATAGTTGAAATTACTAAAAATACTTTAGCGTAAAGAGCGAGGTATTACGAGGAGGTAAACCCTTCATATGCATAAAAATTTCTGCTTGTTTTAAGTTTTAATGCTGCTCCTCACTTTCAGTAGAAAAAAACTTTTCATATTTATTTTGTCATTGTTTTTTTTCAATAATGCTAGAAAATCCTGCGCCTCTTCATTGAAAGTCTCTTCCCCCATGAGAAGTTTTTCATGGAAGATCCTCCCACGTAGCCCCCCCCCCACCTCAACTATCCCCCCAAACCAAAAAATCCCCTGAAAACGTCCGTAAACATCCGCGTAACCATTACTATATGTAAACACAGGTCAAAGTTTGTAACTTTCAACCCCTCCCACGGGGACTGCGGGGGAGTAAGTCGTCCCCAAAGACATCGTTATTGAGTTTTTCGACTATGGTGAATAAAATGGCTATCTTAAAGTTTCGATCCGGTGACTTTGGGGGGAAATGAGCGTGGGAGGGGGCCTAGGTGCCCTCCAACTTTTTGGGTCACTTAAAAGGGCATTAGAACTTTTAGTTTCCGCTAGAATGAGCCCTCTTGCGACATTCTAGGACCACTGGGTCGATACGATCGCCCCTGGGGAAAAAAGCAAACAAATAAACATGCATCCGTGATTTGTCTTCTGGCAAAAAATGCGAAATTCCACATTTTTGTGGATAGGAGCTTGAAACTTCTACAATAAGGTTCTCTGATACACTGAATCTGATGGTGTGATTTTCGTTAAGATTGTATGACTTTTAGGGAATGTTTTCCCCTATTTTCTAAAATGAGGCAAATTTTCTCAGGCTCCACTTTTGCGACAAAAACCACTTTTGCGACAACCACCATGGAGTTTGGGCTGGTATACGTGAGTGAAAGAGATCAAGAATCTTATCAGTTATTCCTATAAACATTCTTCATAAAAAAAAAATCCCGAATACCTATTTAAATATAAAATTGCACATTTTCAATATTCTGGTATTCATTTGTACCATCATTCCGGTATTCAGTTTCTTTAGCGGTATGCGGTAATCAGAGTTACATCAATATATTTTTTCATTCATTATTTGCTAACAGCAGAGCTTGCCAAACGACATAGCTCATTTGTGAGGATTGGAAACCTATTGACTGTATAACGAAAAATGATCGCTTCAAATACTCGTCGTATAACGCTAAGCAAGTGTTTTCAGAGCTGAAATCAGTGTTCCGAACATAATAGATAATGAATAAAATTTTGCTTGTTGGAATGTGGTTGCCTAGACTTTAAAAAGTATAACCGTTTCTTTTTGTTTTTATTTTTTTTACTTGAAAGATTTTAAGCTAAAAACTTGATTTCCGCTCCTTCCCCCTTATATCCATCATTGGCCCTGAGTTACTTGCTGACTAAAAAATAGCCTATTATAAAACTTTCAACAACATAAGAGATTAAATATAAGCTTCAGAGAATACTATAAAACCCAGTCTTAATTGTTTTAATAAGGGTTATAAGTAGTAATTACCTTGGGAAGCTAATTCATAAATTTTGCTGGACAGATTTTGCTGTGTCTTAATTCATTTATAAGAAGATTAAAAGAGATCAGATCTTACTTTCCTTTATTTGCCTTTTATTATTCCTTTTATTTTCCTTTATTATTCCATTTATTGAAAAGTGTTATATAAGTGTTACAGAGTCTGCTGTTGAATAGGTGGTATATTGTAAATAATAGCGGTATTTTCTTTTTGATTTTGAAAGAAGAGTTTTTGATTTGTGTAAAAATAGTAGAACACTCAATTTGGTTGATATTTTATTCCGTAAAGTGTAATATTATTTTAAATACTATGTTTTTGTTTTTCAAATTGGTTCCATAAAGGTGTAACATTTAGTACCCTCAACTATAAGCAGGATTTTGGCCATGAGAAGTTGTGCGAGCTGCGTTTTTGTTCCGTTTTTTACTTTTTTGTTCCCTCTCCGAAACAAATCATTCTGTATATGCCCATTATGCATATACAGGCAGTCATTGATGGCGTATTTTGCCCTGATGTCTTTGCCCAACGGCCTTGACGTATGATCATTCGCGTTTTTTCATATATGCTTATTCATTTGTTCATTCAGAGGCTCGATCATTCGGTCTCGATTATTTTGGTCCCTCGATCATAGAAACAACACAGTTGAATTTTAGAACTGATTCTATTAAAAATTATGATTATGGCTTTAAAACCAGAAGATTTGGAGTTTTATTGTGCTCTAACTTATGTGTCATTAAATCAACTTGGGAGAATTTTCAGGGCAGTTTAAAAAAAGAAAAAATCACAAAATTATTGCAAAATTACCCCAGCTTTGAGGGAATATTTAATACTACTGTATATTTATGTATTTTCTTTTTTATTGTATATTAATTATATAAAAGGCATCTAAAGGTTTTTAACATAAAACTTATTTCTTCAACTCCAAAGATTAGGTTTATTACCTGTTTTAATCAGGAAAAGATGCAGATTTAATCGCTAAATTTTCTTAGTACTGGAATATACCCTGACGGCCAACGAAATATTAAGATATTTCATAAATTTCATCCAACTTGCATTCTTCTGGTGTTTAACTTTTGTGATACACCCTTGAACAGCTGGATATGTCAATGCCATAGAGACACGATTTTTTGCATTAATCAATATGCTCTGGAGTTTTCAGCCCAGTTTTATTGAAAAGCAGCCCTTAAAATAAAACATTGGAGACTATTATTTACAAAAGAAAAATCTAAGCAAAATAAATTGACATCGTTTTGGGTTATAGACAGTTTTCACTTATCCCATGTTAAAATTTAGGTGGAATATGTACGCATAAAGTAAATGTTGGAAGTTTTTATTTTCTTTATTTCAAATTTAAAAAGTTTGAAAATTTAAAAACCCATTTTTAAAAAGTTTTCCAAATATTTAGTCAGTCCCTGTGAAATCGGAAATAGAATTGTAAGATTCTACGCAAAAAATATTGCAAAAATATCGGGACTTCTCTCGTTTGTCGAAGCTCCATTTTGTATTTGTAGCATCTAGTGAAAGGGGTATGTTAGTCCTGCAAAGCCCTTATATAACTTCTAATCCAAGGTCGTGATTGTGATGTGGATGCAGTTATACTGCTCATAAAGCAAGTCAGTTTTATAAAGCAGTTCAATGCGAAAGCCCCTCAAAATAGAGGACTTTCATCTATAGAGTTAGTAAATTATTAGCACGTTATTTTATTTGAAAGCAGTTTGACCAACTCAATGGTCAAACAGAATTAAACAGATTCTCATTAAGCTACGCCTTAGTTAGTGTCGTAGGGGTTATAAGAATTCTTCGCCTTAGAAAGCTTATTCGCAAATTTTGGAGAGTCGATTTTGGCGTATAAGGCGATTAGAAGAGATCACATCTTACTTTCCTTTATTATTCCTCTTGTTGCAAAGATTAAACCTCGTGTTTCATATAATCCTATAAATCTCTGTCCTAATTTCTGTAATAAGGGCAGTAAGGGTTTTACACCTTGGGAGTCTTATTCACAAAAAAGGTGCTTTAGTGCTACTAGCGCTATGGCACAGAAATGAAGGGTCTTTATTACCGTTATTTGTCAACGTAGCTAAGCTACAACACGAAAAACAAATAGGTGGCACCTAACATCCTTTTTGGATTATCTTTGCCGGCGATAAACATCGTCATGTGAATACCTTGCGTCTGACATTGTTGGCAGAAATTCCTGCTTCTTCTTTTTTCTGTTTTTGAAGCTGCGTTGAGTGGTGTAACCACGGTTGAGTGGTGGTCCAGAATTTTTTTTTTTTTAGAGGGGGATTTACAGAAGTTTTTTTTTCGGGAGGGGTTACAAAAAACTACAATATGTATCACTTTTTAATGTGTATTTTTTACGTTTTTACGAATCTGATTAATAATTAGGGGGGGGGGGGTTCAAATCCTCCTGGATACGGCCTTCGGTGTAACCTACATTTTAAAAATATAATTATATTTGTATATACATTGTAAAATTCCATGCAAACCTTTTTCATGTTTCTCTGGGCCTTTGTATTTTTTTAAATTTATGAAGGGTTAGGGGAGACAAAGCACCCCTGCTGGAAAGCACCTCTGCTGGAAAATACCCCTTCTGAGATTTTCCTTGGTGGTGCATTTCCTGCATGGTGGTATTATTTGACCGATACCCATATCTAACAGTAAGCATTTTAATTTCCGAAAATTTAATAAATACTGTTGAAATTCAAGTTAGAACGGCTGGTAAGTGCAGGGCATTGTGCTTATCAAGTAATTGATGGGGCTACGAGTCTTTTCATATATAAGCAAACGCAAAATAAATTTTGAATAATCTTCTCCACTGCCGATTAATCAGTTGCTTTCTGGACAAACTCTCTTCAATTTTTTAAATACAAGTAGGTGAGCCCGGTACATAATATTTCTCAGGACAAGGACATCATGCTTTCAGGATCCCAAGACATAATATTTGGCTTCAAAGTTTCATTTACCCGACATTGACGCAAATTCAGGAAAACTTAGGGAGGGGTTGGGGAACGGATTTTATTCTCTATTTTTAAATGAAAATACAAGAATTATTTTTCAAGATCAGAGGGATAAATGTTTTTTTTTCGAAAAAAATAAAATGATAATTGAAGCAAAGTATTTTTTTTATAAACTAAATGGGAGGGGGGGGGGGCAGAATAACACTTTAGGGAACTGGGGTAGCCCCCCTTTCCCAAAAGGTGCCCCTGTCACCTGACTGTTTGTTCCTTAGATATGAAAGCTTTTCTGAAAGTGATGTCTTACACAATTTTTGTTACGGTAAAATCAAATCCAGCAGTTTATTCACTTCCTCAGTGGGGGGGGGGAGGTCACAACCAAATCTTTAAAAACGTGTCAAAAATTTGTTTATATGTATTTTTGTCATGTTTTTGGGAGTCGGATATTTTTGGGGGGAGTGGGTCAAACTCCCTAATCCCTCCCCGTCCGTGGATATGGCCTTGTTTGTGTTACAGAAAAATTAACAAATACAATCTTGAAAACACTGGGTTTATGGCCAGCAAGGGGAGAAAAAAGTACAATCAAGCGAACATGTCTGTATATAACAAGCCTTCCTCAACGGTGATGCAGAAAAAACCTTAACAATGACAACATTGTGGAAGATATCTAAAAAGATTAAAGAAATAAGATCTAAGTAATATATGCAATAGCTACTCCATGAAGAATAATAACAGAAATAGAATACTGGTTATATACCAGTTGTTTTTTTAGATTGTCTTCTTTCGCTTTATCGTGGTAGGCCAATGTGGCTTCATATATTTTCTAATTTTATAGTAATTTGATTTTGACAAGTGAGTAGTTCAATTGTAGGTTATTTTTTCTTTTTCTTCCATGCATCACTTCTAATGAGACCTTGAATTTATTTATACATAAGCCTTTTCTTGATTGACATCATTCACCCTGTCAGCAGCAGGCTTAAATCAGACAGCCAATCATAGCTTTGAAATTTTAGAAGGCTGTCCAGTCATAGCCGGCTGTTCAAAAATGATCCACCTAAAAAAAGAATGTTGCTGATAGGGTGAATTATGTCAATCAAGACGATGCTTTAAAGCCTTGGACACACCATTGTATATAAATGATTAAGTCCTTGATTCATTGTATCCTTCGCGAATATAACGTTAAAACAAAAAATTGAAGGGCAATTTATATTATGGGTGCATTCCAGATGCCAATTATCTTTAATCATAATTAATTGTTCGTTATAATCTTCATCCCGAAGTAACCAATACATTTAAATTCATCCCCTTGCTTATAATAAGAGGTTAACATTTGGTCCTTTCTGCATTTATGGACTACTCGGACAAATATCTTCTACTGTCTGGAATTTTGGGAAACAAATAAATAATCAATTATAAATGATGATGATTGTGTTCTACAACGCCCCTTTTGTGTTGTTGTGCTCCTGTCAGGGTACGTTTTATTTAATTATTTTCAATTTTAAGTTGCATATTCTGAGCAGCTTTTTAACTTGTATTTGTGAGCTTAACATTTGGTCCTTTCTGCATTTATGGACTACTCGGACAAATATCTTCTACTGTCTGGAATTTTGGGAAACAAATAAATAATCAATTATAGATGATGATGATTGTGTTCTACAACCCCCCTTTTGTGTTGTTGTGCTCCTGTCAGGGTACGTTTTATTTGATTATTTTCAATTTTAAGTTGCATATTCTGAGCAGCTCTTTAACTTGTATTCGTGAACTTATTTAAAAAATAAAAAATTTAGAGATTGGCATAGTGAATATGATCTTTAATTTTAGATAAATTAAAATACGATGATCAAGCTAAGACAGTTAGTCTGAGTGAGAGGTAAACTTATTATAAACTTTTAAGATCTGTAAAAAATAATCCTTTTGGCTTATTGATGATCATTCACTTTAGGGTAACTTCCATAAAATGGAAGTTGATTGGGAAACAACACGTAGAATAGTTCAACAAGAAATTCTGTAAATCGGACCTTCCAATCTTTTTATAGCTCCACTCCTTTAAAATTTGTAGCATTATTACCAGTGGAGTCAATTCTCAAAAGTCAGAAGAAGAGGGCTAGCGTATTTTTCAATATCTGGGGGGCTAAACTGATCGTTTTTTCCATGGAAACACAAAAGGCATTTTCAGCGAAAATATTCTCCCAAAAAAGTGTTTTTCCAAAGCTAGGTGTAGCATGTAAAACTGTGTGTGAATTGTCAGTTGTAACCAACCCACCAATTTGAAACAAGTTTACATTACGGACCAGTACAAGAGGTCTAGCCTATTTACTCAACGTGAAACGCTGTTACGCTTTTTCAAGTCGACTCCCTGTACTTGTTATCCTTCTTGAATTTACTTAATTCATATTATGTGATGTATTTATTTTATGGAAGTTAGAAATTAATCATCTATGTCTCTTCATTTTGACTAAGCTTCAATATGGGTTCTGTGAGTGAAAACCCCCTTTTATGTTACTAAGTCTTTGTAGCATAAAAATTCACATTCATATGTTTACTGACACAATCGGTGGAAAGGTACAAAGGGGTGAGAACATCATGATTGCCATCAGGAAATTTCTCAGATGGGAAGGGACAAATGTTACCGGTGGGTTCTTGTGTAGATGGGGGTAGGGGCTATGCCTGAAACCTCAAAATGTGAATTTGTACTCTAAAAGTTATGATTCAGTAATAACAATATTTGACAGAAATCGATATTAGGCAATTCAAACATTGTACAATCAGCTTGTGTAAAGCTTTAGTCACTTTCCCACCTAAAAAATTAAAAAGCTAGGCTCATAAAGCAAGATTTTTGACAATTCAATTTTATTTACATAAATTTTTTACTGAGAACAAAATGTCTGGAAGGCACTGGAAAAAAATCTTGGGAATTTCACAATCTTGGGTAT
Source organism: Artemia franciscana (assembly GCF_032884065.1). Classification (NCBI taxonomy): domain Eukaryota; kingdom Metazoa; phylum Arthropoda; class Branchiopoda; order Anostraca; family Artemiidae; genus Artemia; species Artemia franciscana. Next base: position 33,625,953 of record NC_088882.1, on the reverse strand, counting down.
TTGGCACTTTGACAACCTAAAAAGTAAGAAGTTTTTTTTTTTAGCTGTGCTTTTTTTCTGTTTGAAGCATCCCTTAAAGACATATCTTTCCAAGATGGCATTATGAAGTCTAAAATAATGATACTAGCAAGTTGTATATTAATCTTAGGCTTCCCGGTTATACCTGGATTGCCTTGCTTTTAGAGTCAAAACAGAACATCGAAATTTTTTGTTTATTATTTTTAAGCCTTGGTACAAGATGATTTTATCAGTAGATAGGGGATATGACGGGAAGGCGGTTAAATATTAATCCAAAATACCCTAGGAAAATGTGGGAAAAAATAAGAACTAGAATTCGGTTTGAAGGATTTCCCCCCCCCCCTTTAGAATAATCTTGTTAATTCCATCTACTTTAGATTTTTATGACACTTGGTATTAACCAAGTGACATATAGCAATCGCAAACTCTTTCGGTCCCAGTTTTGCTACTTTAGGCACTTCCAGGTAAGCTAGGACGATGAAATTTGGCAGGCATATCAGAGACCGGACCATATTAAATTAGAAATAGTCGTTTTCCCGATTTGATCATCTGGGGGGGGGGCCGTCAAGTATTTTTAACTTACGAACGGTTGATCAGATCTCAATGAAATTTGATGTTTGGAAGGATATCGTGTCTCAGAGCTGTTATTTTGAATCCCGACCGGATCTGGTGACATTGGAGGGGGTGGGAGAGAGTTAGGAGGGGGAAACCTAAAATCTTGGAAAACACTCGAAGTAGAGGGATCGGGATGAAACATGGTGGGAAAAATAAGCACAAGTCCTAGATACACGATTCATATAACCGGAATGTATCCGCTCTCTTTGAGGTAGTTGGGGGGGGGGGGGTTAATTCTAAAAAATTAGAAAAAATGAAGTATTTTTAGCTTACAATTGGGTGACCGTATCTCAATGAAAATTCATATTTAGAAGGACCTCGTGACTCACATGTCTTATTTTAAATCTTAACCGGATCTTGCGTAATTGGGGGGGGGGCAGTTGAGGGGAACCGGAAATCTTAGAAAATACTTAAAGCGGTGATATCAGGATGAAACTTGATGGGAAGAATTAATACCTGTCTAAGACACATGACTGACATAATTGGACCGGATCTGCTCTCTTTTGTGGAGTTGGGGGGGGGGGGGGGTAATTTTGAAAATTGAGGTATTTGTAACTTACGAGAGAGTGACCAGATCTGAATGAAATTTAACATTTAGAAGAGTTTTGCGCTTTAAAGCTCTAACTTTAAATTCCGACCAGATCCTGTGACATTGGGGGGAGTTGGAGGGGGAAACCGGAATTCTTGGAAAATTTGAAAATTGGGGTATTTTTATTTTATGAATAGGTAATCGGATCTTAATGAAATTTGATATTTAGAAGGAATTCATGTCTCAGAGCTCTTTTTTCAAATCCCGACTAGATCTTTTGACATTGGGGGGAGTTGGAGGGGAAAATCTAGGAAAACACTTGGAGTGGAGGAATCGGGATGAAGCTTGGTGGATAGAATAAGCAAATGTCCTTGATACGTTTGACGGAACCGTACTGGATTCGCTCTCTTTGGGGGAGTCGGGGGAGGGGTTCAGTGATTTGGCGAGTTTGGTGCTTCTGGACGTGCTAGGACGATGAAAATCGGTAGGTGTGTCGGGGAGCTGCACAAATTGACTTGATAAAGTCGTTTTCCCAGATTCGACCATATGGGAGGCTAAATGGAGAAGAAATATTAGAAAAAATTAGGTATTTATAACATACGAGTGGGTGATCTTAATGGATCTTAATGAATTTTGATATTTAGAAGGACATAATGACTCAGACCTCTTATTTTAAATCCTGACCGGCATTAAGCCTCTTATTTTCCTTTTAAGCAATCTATTGATTCATAGAATTTTGCTAGTGCTCATACCATATGATCTCTTGGCTCTTAGCTCTTCTTGCCTCGTCACAAGTGCCATATGAGCTCTTAGCTCTTGTTGTAGATGCAATTGTACCCAGAAGAAAATATAGGCTTAAATGTTTTTTTTGAGGATTTTGAGGATTCTTTAAAATACGGAAAAGGTTCTGATACTGCAAAATGCATATTATTTTTGGACTCGGCCAAAGATCTATGCTGTTTAGTTGTCTAAGTTCACAGAGCACTCCAAAAAGAAATTTAGGCAAAACACTGTTTTAAGTTATGGGTTCACGTAGGAAATATTAACAAATATCGTGTTTAAAAAAAGAGTTATAAAAATACTTGCCGTAAATTCGGTGATCTCGCAGACTATGCAACAGGATAGAAACTACAGATGGCGAATTGAGCTCAAAATCAGCTTATTTTTTGCTGGAATGCATTAATTTTGGACAGCGGTTAGGTCCATTTAACGTCCTTCTTATGAGATTTTGTTAGGGAAAAAAGCAGGTAGTGACAGTAACCAGGTTTTTGAACAAGACTGAACTCTTATTCTCGCAAGACACAGGTTTTAAGGTTTTTATTATAATTATTTCCAATATGGTGACACCAATATTAATCTGTCACCAATTAATATTGTAATTAATTATAATATGCCTGTAGAGTATATTGTCTCATCTTGTATTTAATTTCGGTAAATGTTTACTTTCGTTCCAAGTGCATATTGCTGCATATAGAAAAAATTCTGATGATCGCAAATTGTTTCTTTGTCATTATCAGAGAAGTGCATTCTTTTTTTTTTAGGCTTCTGAAATCCCCCTCCAATAAGACTAAAAATGCGTAAAGTGGGCTTGCTTACAGATAACATTACCTATATAGCAAAGCAAATTAGTCCATGAGCCACGCGGGAAGCAGGGCGAGGTCTGTGTTCTATATTTATTCAACAAAGAGTGATAAAATTAAAAAAAGGAAAAAACTCTAAAAAAAATGGCCTCTTGTATGGGATTGGTAGGACTTATTCAGGTTGAGAAGACTAGATATTACATTGGAGAGTTTTTGAGTAAGCACCATGTCCCCTCGTTTGCAGCAGTGCACCAGAGAAGGTAGTTAGAGTTTTTTTGTGTCTTTCATCGTAGGGAGGTCTTTCAGCCCATCTATAACCTTGGTGGCACGCCCTCAAGAAGTCTCGTGTTGCCTTTATATTGGGAAGCGGCTATGCAGTTTCCAAAGTCAAGGTTGGGTCTTATGATGGCCTTATAAAGTTTGAGAAAGACTTTGGGGGATCTCCTCGTAATAGATGTGTTGAGTAGGCCAAGTCCTGTGTTAGATTTAGAAACCACATTCCTCATGTGGGAGTGAAACTTGAGCTGATTATCAACGAGTACACCTAAGTCCTTTTCTTCATTGTGGGTTTGAAGATCAATCCTTGTTCCCTTGTCAAGATCCCACATTGAGTACACTGCGTTTTCACTCTTTGGTCCAAAGTGTAACACGCAGCACTTGCTGATGTTGATTGACAGTAGCCACTCTTCAGCCAACTCATTGATATGGTCGAGATCGGCTTGGAGGCTTGTGCTGTGTGCCCAGATGCGCCATTTGAGCCAAATCTTGGGGTGGGCATGAACTCCATCTGGCCCCCCTCCCCCCACGATTCACTTTGTGCTGCGTAAGAAAAATCCGGATTTTGGCAGCACATTGATCAAATATTCTAAGTAAAAATGCATTTTCAGCACCCATGTGTTGCTTGGAAATGTACTATAAACAAATGTGGAACTCAGCCACACTGACCTCTAAGATCAATTATAACAACAAAGAATACAATCAACGAGGTTAAGTGATTAAACTGAAAATGGAAAATTCAACCAGACTACAGGCTGGCATTCCTCAGCAAGAAAATTTCTTATTTAAGTAAACATTACGTTGGTGAAAGTAACCTTCATTGTTATGCTGAGGGTATTAACAAAAATGCTCATTGCTTAGCTGTTGTCTCAGGAAGTGTGGCAGCAATACGAAGTACTTTAATTACTTCTGAGTAAGCCACTGGTAGTGCCTGAAGATGGTTGACAATGTCTGGGAAGTTTTCCGGCTTTTTCTCCTCATTGGGCAAGAAATGCTTGGCAATACCAGCTTGAGATTCGAGAAGAAAGCTGTCGATATCCAGCTCAACGCAAAGAGAGGAGAAAAGCTTGAGCAGCTCTGTCCATAAACTTGGTTGAGCTTGTATCCAAGGCCTTGAGCGTATTCAGCACTGGCAAGTTATCTGTGAACTTTCTGTCAAATTTGGCTAGTAGACGGTCAAAAGTTTTGAAGTATTCTTGCTTCATTTCATCTGCCAAAGTAGTAGTCCAATTTCCAGATTTGATGAAACTCTTTCTTAGCGTGAAAGTTGTCACAGCAGGTTCACAGCAGGTACTTTAATTTCGAGTTCTGTTGCAAACTCTTTAGCCTTCTTTAAAAGTAACACAAATGAAGCGTCTGAATGCAGGTTGGTGAGTTTGCTCCTTGTGGCCTGAATCAGGGTGCGCGATCGAGAAACAACCAAATTGACGGCGACAGCATGGAGTTGCCGAGACAGCAATTTCATCGCTTGCGTAATTGCTTCTATGTAGTGCAATTGGAAGATAACAAGGAAGGATTCCATCAAGAAATGATAGGCCAGGAACTGACTTATTTTAGTCTATCAACTTAGAGCAATTACTGCAAATATTCTGATTTTATAATATTAATATAATCATTTAGGAAACGGGCATTTGACAGAACTTGAGAATTAAATTATGTATCTAACTTGCTTTCAAAATTTACAATGGTTAATAGCAAATAGTGTTATTATTATGGCTGGCAAAGGACCCTTTTTGGTGGAAGCTAGGGCCCCCTGGAAAATCTGGGGTGGGTATTTGCCCACCCCTGCCCCACCCAAATGGCGCCTCTGTGTGTGCCAACCCAAAAGCTTAGAATCGTCGGCAAATAGTGTAATATTGTTGCTGACTCTGGTAACTAAGTCATTGATATAAATCAAGAAGAGAGTTGCGCCAAGGACTGTACCTTGTAGGACTGTACCTTGTAGGACACCACTAATGATATCGCAAAGTTTGGAGTATATCTTCTGACCACCTGATCTAAACAGTCTGACCCTTTGTGTGCGTTTAGTGAGAAAACACATGAGCTAATTGACCGTCGTCTGGTTCAGGCCTACAGAGAAAAGCTTTGTGCGGAGCCTTCTGGGGGGGGGACCCTATAAAACACTTTGACTAGATCAAGGAGAATCAGTTCAACAGGTACACCAGCGTCGAGGGCTTGGTGATGTTATAAGTTTCAAGTAGATTGGTTTCCATCGCATTATGCGGGTTGTAAAATGGTCGTGGGTTGCATCATTCACGACTATCCCAAGAAGCTTGGCAAAACGGCGGACATTAGGCTGATTGGTCTGTAATTTTCTGCTCTGGATTTGTCCCCTTTCTTGAAAATGGGAGCAACATGTGTCTCTTTCCAATCAGATGGAATAGTGCCGGAGTCAAGCGAAGACTGGAAGATGTTTGTAAGGGGTACAGCGATGATGCTTGCAGCTTCTATCAGTAACCTCGGATGGATGGTATCTGGTCCAGCAGATTTGTTGGCATCAAAGTTTGAAAGTCTCTGTAGTACGGCACCTTCGTCTACAATCATTCCGGTCATTTGACTAGTGGTGTTGGATAGAGGCACTGGTTGTAGTTGGCCATCTGATTCGGAATAAATTTAGAGTACAGACCACGCCCAGCTGTCTGCGGGGCTCAACGAATCAAAGTTTCATTGGTGCCCTCCCCCAAATATTCATTCTTTATCCGTCCCTGTTAATGACTGACGAATAGGCTAAGTAAAGAAATAAATTTCACATTTTTTTACTTTAAACTCTGTGTAGTTGTATATATATATATATATATATATATATATATATATATATATATATATATATATATATATATATATATATATATATATATATATATGTTTATATAATTTTTTATATATTTCTCTATTTCTATGTTTAATCAATTTTCTATGACCTTTCTTTAAATCTAACAAAACTCTCACTCTTTAAATTTAATCAAGGGATCTGTTCTTCGCAAGAAAATACTCAGATACAATCTTCTCTTTTGTATCTGAATTGACGTCAATGGAAGCGCAAACCTTTGAATTTTTGGCATAGATACGAAACTAGTTTATTCAAGCATAGTGAACGGGCATTATGGGTAGCTTTGTAAGCACTTTAATTACAATCATTAGCGACGCTAAATTTCAAAATTCCTTTCAAAACTTTTTTCCTTTACAACGAAAGCAGAAAATCCCAGCCATGACTCTGGATCAAACAGTTTGTGGAAACGAACTGTTATAGGGAGCGACTCGGCTCAATAGTAACCGAAACTCTAAAAAACGCAATTTGGATACAACAAGATACACCAGAAGAATTGTATTTTAATGCTGATTTTAAATATATAAGTTTCATCAAGTTTAGTCTTACCCATCAAAAGTTACGAGCCTGAGAAAATTTGCCTTATTTTAGAAAATAGGGGAAAACACCCCTTAAATGTTATAGAATCTTAACAAAAATCACACTATTAGATTAAGCATATCAGAAAACCCTATAATAGAAGTTTCAAGCTCCTATCTACAAAAATGTGGAATTTTGTATTTTTTGCCACAAGACAGATCATGGATGCGTGTTTGTTTGTTTTCCCAAGAGTAATCATATCGACCCAGTGGTCCTAGAATGTCGCGAAAGATCTTATTCTAACGGAAATTGAAAGTTCTAGTGTCATTTTGAAGTGACCAAAAAAATTGGAGGGAACCTAGGCCTCCTCCTACACTAATTTTTTTCCAAAGTCAACGGATGAAAATTCTGATATAGCCATTTTATTCAGCATAGTCAAAAAACCTGAAAACTATGTCTTTGGGGACGACTTACTCCCCCCAGTTCCCATGGAAGGGACTGCAAGTTACAAACTTTGACCAGTGTTTACACATAGTAATGATTATTGGGAAGTGCAGAGACACCTTCAGGGGGATTTTTTTGGTTGAAGGGGAGGGGAACTTTCCATGGAGGAATTTGTCATGAGAGAGGAAAATTTCAATGAAGGGGGCGCAAGATTTTTTTAAAAACAGGAATGAAAAAATAAATATGAAAGTTTTTTCAACTGAAAGTAAGGAGCAGGATTAAAACTTAAAATAACCAGAAATTATTACGCGTATGATGGGTTCACCTCCTCCTAATACCTCGCTCTTTACGCTAAAGTAATTTTTATTAGTTTCAACGATTTATTCTACGGCCTTTCTGATTCAGGGGTCATTCTTAAGGAATTGGGAAAAAATTAAAAAAAATTAAGCTTTAGTGTAGAGAGCGAGTTATTGACGAGAGGGAAAACCCCCTCATATACGTAATAAAAACATGCGAATTTAGAAGTTTGTTACATAAGTTACAAATATTTTCACTAATAAAAACGATCGTAAATATAGCTGCCTTTTTAAGAAACTAAAAGATTGGAGGGTAACTAAGCCTCCCCCACTCCTTTTTTCTCAAAATCGTCCAATCAAAACTATGAGAAAACTATTTAACAAAAAAAAAATTCGTTTTAATTATTCACGTGTGGAGAGCTAAAATCAAAGCATACATTCATTCAAAAATTTTCAAAAATTAAATAAAAATACAAGTTTTTTTTAATGCAAGTAAGGAGCGACATTAAAACTTAAAACAAACAGAAAATATTCTGTATATGAAAGGGGTTGTACCCTCCTCAACGCCTCGCTCTACTCTAAAGTTTTTCATTATTCTAAAAAGGAGAGTAATGAGAAAGAGTCAAATTTTGGCGTAATGAGCGAGGCGTTGAGGAGGGGACAACCCCTTTCATTAAGGAATTACTTCTGTTCGTTTTAAGTTTAAATGTCGCTCCTTACTTGCAGATAAAAAAAACTTGTTTTTTATTTATTTAATATGTAATTGAAACTGTCTCAAAATGGTCAGGCGAATGAGCAACGTCAATACACCCCTCAGCTATTTTCAAAAAATATGGAGGTGAATATTTGTCTTATCTCAGGAACAGCTAATGTTATTTTCAGAGAATATGGAGATGAATTTTAAACCAAATTGAAATATATAAGGTGCGTCAAATTTGTTAAAATAGGATTTATGCCATAACTCAGGAAGAGATTAGGACGTAAAACCAAACCTTGAAACCTTTAGTTTCAAGGAAAACTCTGAATCTTTTAAAATTTTAAAGTTTTAGGGAAAGTTAAAGGGGATTGTTTAAAGAATCCAAAAGTTAATCTTTGCAACCGTGTTGTCAAAAGGGCATAAACTCGGTTCAAGATTCGAAAAATATATGCGTGAAACAGAAATAGCACAATTTTAGCCCAACTAATACCTTTTGGCCGTAGAATCCTTATTTTTTTTATAAGATAAACCTTGAAGTGCAACACTTCTCTTTAGTAATGAGGGTTGGCATCTGTCAGCTATTTTGAAAGTACTTTTTATAGATGGCGTTTTTTTGACATTAAAAATGCTTTTGATGCAACAGAACATACAATTCTTTTTGATAAATTGGAAAATATAGGAATTCGTGGAATAGCTTTTGAGTTAGTGAGATCTTATATGTTAGAAAGAAGTTTAACAATCCAAGTTGGTGAGGAATCATCTCATATTTTCCCTTTAGAAAATATAGGGGTTCCACAAGGGTCTGTATTGGGGCCGTTACTTTTTTTATGTACATAAATGACCTTCCAAAATGCATGCCTTCTGACGATGAATTACCAATATTGTTTGCAGACGACACAGCAATTAGTTTGAAGGCTGGCAACGAGGAGGACTTACGAATGGCCCTCGAAACTGTTGCTTTTAATGTAAATTCTTGGTTTCATGCTAATCGACTAATACCTAACCTAGAGAAGTCGGAATTTGTGATTTTTGGGAGAAGTTTGAGAGCAGTGAAGCGTGTGTCACTTAAAACTATTCGTATTGGAACCTCCTCCATAAAAAAGTGGATGTATTTAGATATTTAGGTATGTACATTGACTCAACTCTGTCTTACAAGGCGCATATTAATAAACTCGAGGCAACAGTGTCCAGGAATCTCGGCTGTTTGCATGAAGTTCTTTTTTCCTTATTAAATAATGAGAAAATTATATTTTTCATTAGTGGAATGCTATTTTCAATATTGCCCGACCGTTTGGATGCTGACATTCCATTCACATTTACGAAGACTCCAAATTGTCCAAAACAAGGCAATAAGAATCCTGGACCTTTTTTTTAACACACTCTAGGAAAACAATAAAAATTATCTGAAACTAAAACATCATTTTTATTTCTTGATATTCTTCATTTACAACAAATTTTTCACCTTAATATAGCCATATGGTTTTTAGAAATCAAACGTAGGGATAATTTTTCAATAAAATGAAACTCTTGGTTGAAAATAAACATAGCCATTTATCAAGAGCAAGGAATAAGTTTCTTTTTTCTTTTATTAAAAATGAGAGATCAAGACTAAGAATAAGATATCAACTTCCTGAGATTGCCAATAAATATAAACTATTTGATTTAATAAATGAGTCACCATCACCCTATACCTACAAAAAGAAATTGAAAGAGATAGTTCTTTCTGCCTATAGTAGTGGGGACTGAATGTAAAGCGATTTATTTATAAATTAGTTTATAAGTCCCATCCGTGTCTACGAGTCGATTTTTTCCCGCTTCTTCTCTCTCTCTCTCTTTTTTATGTAGTCCGTGTGAGCTATTGAGGTGTAATTCCTTCTTCTTTTTTCTCTATTGTTAAAGGAGACAAAACGAGTTGCCTCCCTGTCTCCTTTGTAGAAGATTTATGTATATCGTTTCTTGTTTAATAAAGTCAAGTCAATCTAAAAGACCAATCTTAAGCAAAATTTTCCAATGTGCTGTACAGTAGAGTAGATTTTTCTTTCAAAACTAAAGCTATCAGATGGATTTGAAACTTTGGAAATTTCTTAGTCAAGTGAGTTGGCGATATAAGACAATGACTTTGTTTCCAGGGCTTATGCCATTAATAAATTTCCCCAATGACTTGACCTATCTAAATCGTTTTTTACATCAGTAAATGAAAAGTTTTGGCGAAAAATTATAGACATCAATAAACATACACATGAGACAACTTGATTGTTTTATAGTTACATTTGAGGTATTGATCAATCCTATTTATTTTACAATTACTGTTCAGTTAATTTGGCAGTTAAACTGACTAAAAACTTTTTAACGGGGGTGGCTTAAAACGGGGTAATGCATCCGTGTTTTATGTAATGCATGGAGCGGGGAAAGGGACTTCCCGTCTATTGTATAAAACACACTCAAAAACTGAAGTTTGGTTAATGGCAATGTAAAAAACAAAACAAAATAAGATGAAAACAGAATACTTTGTTAGCAAAATTGTGAAAATTACAACTTGGAAATATGCTCGCAGAAATGTCCTCAAGAATCGCGTCAAAATGAACTCGACGGCTTTCTGCCTCTACTGTCGCCCACCACAAGTTCTCTACTAAGTATGTGTGTAAATGATGGCAGGATGTACCTCGGAGCTGTTTGTTCCTCTACTTTGCAGAACCCCATATTCTATCTACTTTTTGGGTAGAGGCGCCGGTTTCTGGGTCGACACGGTTATTTTTGTGGTTTTCTTTCAAATGAGTGAAACCTACTTGTTCAAGCTCAGTTGTGTTGAAGTCCTACCAACATTCTGAAATGATTTTTGATCCTGACTCTATGTGAAGCTTAATTTATTAAAGTAAGTTTCGGCTCCTCGGTTGGGGATTTCCAATGAAAATCTTTCACCAGTTTCCCGGCATACTCCACGAAACACCCACTGTTGCAGTAAGATTCTCCCTGCATTATTTTTCCTTTTTGTAAACAAAGATTCACCTATTTCCATTATATGACCAATTCCTTCAATTTTTCTATAGTTTTTCGGTTGCACAGAAAATACCCATACTTCACGTTAATTTGAACATCCATGGAAAGACACTATATTCTGTCACTAGTCAAAGAAAACTAGCCGGTGTCCTTCAGAATCGCGTTAATAATGAGTTAAAATGAACTAGGTCAAGAATCGCGTTAATAATGAATTTTCCTTAGTCTTTGAGACGGTCAGCCAACGCCAAAGCTCCCGATTTAATAATTCACCAATGATCTTCACAATTTTGCTAATAATATATTCTATTTTCATCCTATTTCATTGTCACCAAGCTTCACATCTCGAGTGTGTTTTATATCACTAACAAGTACCATTTTTGTCCTTCAAACATTTATCGTCCTAAGCAAGTTCCCCTTTGTTTTCCGAGTTAAATTTTGAAACGTACTTATTCCAGGAAAGGGAGGGGATCTGGTAATATTTACTTTAGAGGGAGGTAGTGGATAAAAATAATTCCTGGCGAAGAATAAAGCTGCAGGGAACAATCTTTTCAAGGCCTCAAAAATGGGTCTCTATGTGACGAGAAAGTGTTTGAGAGCAGCCAAAGAGCTGCTGTTCAGTTTCTACCGTTGCAAGATTTGTGTGGTTCTATCCCTGCTTATCTCCCTTAGACGAGCCATTCTAATTCTACTACTTCTAATTCAATTCAAAATCAAGCTGCCAGAGGTCAACACAGCTACGCCTGCCCCTCCTCCCTCCAAATCTTTTTAAAGCATGCCTCTTTACAAGCTCTCAAGAATTTACCATTTCCTTATGACATCTTCCAACGCCATTCTTGGGTGACCTGGACGATTGCCCGACAAGGAGGATGTTGGACAGTGTGTCACCCTTCATCCAAAAAACACATCCTAGCCATCTTAATCTTTCTCTTAATATTGTCCTAGACAGAGGGATAGACCCACGTTTTTCACACAGCTAACTGTTTGAGATGCGGTCAGTCGGTGCTCATAGGCAAGTTTTCTCAGGAGAACATATAGTAAATCCTCCTCCGTGTTTTAGAGTGCCCATGTTTCATAACTATGCTTGACCCCTGTCATAACTTTTCTTTCCAACATGTTAATCTTGGCAAATAGACGTATTATCTTATTCTCACAAACTTTATTTCAACTGTAAAAAGAAACCCTGGGCCTTGGTTAGTCTACTTGTAACATATTCACTGCACCCACCGTCTTTAACATAGGTAAGTGAAGTTGTTCACTTGATCGATCTTCTTGTTACCCAGCGTCACCTCTTCAACTTCACTTAATCCTAAAATTTTGCGATTAAGTTTTCTTGAGCTTAATTTTTATACTTATTCTTGCATCCTGAACTGATACAACCTCTAAAGATGCATTCGTTTAGCAAAGACTTACATTTAAAATTCTTATATCATCAGCATAATCTGGAAGTCTCGAAGAATATTGCTTTCCCATTTGATTCCATGCTGTCCGTAGCCTTTGCTGTTTTCCTTAGGAGAAACTCTATAAGAATGCCCTTGCTTAACTCCTGACTGAATACGAAACTAAGCCACTAACCTCATTTTCTATCTTAACTAACGCAGCAGTGTTATTCTCGTACATCCAGCATTGCTTTTACTGCAAAGCTGACTGTCTTCTAACTTGTCCTGTTGCGAAGCTACAAAGCTTTATATTTTTCTGATAAGCAGTTTTCTACCGCTCGAGGGATACATCGAGTCCTTGACAAAATGTTATGCCACTTAAAACCACTAGGGTCCACAGTAAAACGATTCTTATTTTAAAATTCCTGAGATGCAAGTAATCACTCAATCTGGATCCAACTCTGAATGCTAACCTATATAAATCTATTTTTTAAAAGTAATAACTAAATTGAAACAATCCATTTAAATATAATCATGTTTATTTTTGAAGAAAAAAGTCTTGATTTGAAAGAACAAAGTTATAAGTTATTTTAAAGTCTAAAAAAGAGTAAAGATATATAAAAATGCACTGAGTTGGTTCTCCTTTTCGTGAATCCAGGATGATCTGTACATACTGATGATGGCGGAGGTGAAGTCTCAGTTTGGTGAATTTCTTGGCAAGTCGTGGAAAGCTACCCAAAAGGAAACTGTTTCACCCGAAAGAGAAAAATTGGAAATTAGAAGCCAGAGGAATATTAAGGGGAACAATGCCTTTTTTGGATTATCATTTAAATATTGAAAATAATCCCCCCCCCCCATTCTGTGTTTGAAAAATACATTAAAGTTTAAAAAAATCATATTAAGCTGCCTTTAGATTATACCCAGTAATTGTGTTTAACTTAGTAATCTATAACTCAAATTAAAAGATATAACCCAAATAAGGCGTTTTTTAAATGTCTTTTCCTGTTTCCTTCCGGAAGCTGCACAGCTGCACTAGAATGACCTGGAACAAAATTTTAATCATTTGCGCTTTTATTCATAATTTCAGTGCCACAACAACTTACTATGAAAATTGATTCCTACGCCACCCCTCCCCCAGAAACCAAGGACAAGGGTTGTAATTTTCCCCCCGAGGATATATAAGGTTTTCATTGAAATCGAAAGTCCTGGTGCCTTTTTTAAGAGTCAACAGTGATTGTAGAGCCAATGATTCAAATGATCCAAATACCCCCAACCCTTAGTGGGACATAGAAGAGAACCCAGACCGTATTTATTAAATAAAAAACAAGTGTTTTTAACTTAAAGTAACGAGCGACATTAAAACTTAAAACGAACAGAAAAAACCTCGTATATGAAAGGGGCTGCTCCTTCCTCAACGCCCCGCTCTTTACGCTAAAGTTTGACACTTTCTTTCAACTGTAATTTTTAAAACAGTAAAAAACTTAATGTAAAAACTTTGGTGTAACTATTGGTATCAAAATTCCGTTTTTTAGCGTTTCGGTTACTATTAAGCCGGGTCGCACCTTATTACAGTTCGTTACCACGAACTGTTTGATAAGGACCAACTTTTGCGGAAAATATAGTGAAAAAATCAACGATGTTGTTTTGGTATTACTTGTCCAATCATATTGAAGAACTCACTGACAGCAAAAATAATTTGGCGTTTTTCATACCCTTGTGTGGAAAGACGGTTGATATGAAATGGTAAATATAGACACATAATTTTGAACGAATCTGGTGTTAAACCTCAAATCGCTCATTTAAACCTGAGCAAGTTGATCAGGTTTTAAATCTGGCCATTAAATCTTATTTGTTTGTTTGATCGGTTTAAATTGTCTTTTATGTTGTTGATATACACCAGGAAAATTGTGGGTCCCAGAAAGCTACCCAACCTTTACTAGAATTTCAGTGGAAGTAACTCATCCAGAACTAAATAAAGGGTACTGTTTCACAGAAAATTCTTAAGAGCTTCAAGTCAACGACCTCTTTTTCCATACACTTAAATTTTTTTCAATTCGCCCTTGTGCCACACTCTATTGGAAGCTTTCTTGTTATAAAAAGATTGGACTCTTGAATTGTAAATTCAGCGCACTCCTGGTGCTGGCTATTGAAGCAGTCTAGTATTGAGTTTTCATACTGTCAATAGTGTTCACACAGTATGAATTCCAGTGGAATTCATACTGTGTATATTTAGTAAGTCTATTTGGCTCTCGGTATGTATAAAAAGTTTTATAGGAAATAACCTCACAGACTTTGCAAGTGCGAGAGAGTGTGCCTGTATGAGCCAGTAGGGCTGGAGTCGCTGTTGGTCTTCAGAGCAGGGATAACACGGATAGATTTTCATACCTTTAGGAAGAATCAAGAAAAAACGCCAGAGCCCAAAAAGTAATGACAGAGATAAAGTTCGACCTGATGATTTTGTCATGAAAAGGATCTTTAATAGGTTGTAGCTACTGCTGCATTCATCATGGCACTAAAAATAAAGAAATCAAGAAGGGACTGTGACTTGCCCTAAAAAAAAAAGTTTCAAAATACGTTCACATATAGAATTTATGTGGGGGGGGGGTATGCTTGCTTTGCATTTTGAAACGTTTTTTGTATTGTCTTTCATATTAACTCTTAACTTATTAAGATCTGAATTTTGTCCGACTGTAGGCTATAAGCTTATTTAGGTATTAGCAGTATTTTTTTTTATCTTCGAATAGAAATGGATGATGATAAAGTGGAATTGTGGAGCAAACGATGGGGGAACAAACACCTCATAGACTTTGCCAGTGCGAGAAACCAGTGCTCATACCCTTGTGTGGAAAGACAGTTGATATGAAATGGTAAATATCGACACATAATTTTGAACCAACCTGGTGTTAAATCTCAAATCGCTCATTTAAACCTGATCAGGTTGATCAGGTTTTAAATCTGGCCATTAAATCTTATTTGTTTATTTGATCAGTTTACATTGTCTCTTTTATTTTTGATATACACCAGGAAAATTGTGGGTCCCAGAAAGCTAACCAGCCTTTACTAGACATTTAGTGGAAGTATCCCATCATGAAGTAAATAAAGGGTACTGTTTCACAGAAAATTCTTAAGAGCCTCAAGTCAACGACCTCATTTTCCATGCACTTAAATTTTTTTCAATTCACCCTTATGCCACACTCTATTGGAAGCTTTCTTGTTATAAACAGACTGGACTCTTGAATTGTAAGTTCAGCGCACTCCTGGTTCTGGCTATTGAAGCAGTCTAGTATTGAGTTTTCATAGTGTCAATAGTGTTCACACAGTATGAATTCCAGTGGAATTCACACAGTGTATATTTAGTAAGTCTATTTGGCTCTCGGTATGTGTAAAAAGTTTTATTGGATATAACCTCATAGACTTTGCCAGTGCGAGAGAGTATGCTTGTTTGAGCCAGTAAGGATAGAGTCACTCTGGCCTTCAGAGCAGGGATAACACGGATAGATTTTCACACCTTTAGGAAGAATCATGAACAAAGCCAGAGTCCAAAAAGTAATGACAGAGATAACGTTTGACCTGATGATTTTGTCATGAAAAGGATCTTTAATGGGTTGTAGCTACTGCTGTATTCATCATGGCACTAAAAAAAACGAAGTCAAGATGGGACTGTGACTTGCCCTAAAAAATAAAGTTTCAAAATACGGTCACATATAGAATTTATGTGGGGGGGGGGTATGCTTGCTTTGAATTTTGAAACGTGTTTTGTATTCTCTTTCATATTAACTCTTAACTTATTAAAATTTGAATTTTGTCAGACTGTATAAGCTTATTTAGGTATTAGCAGTATTTTTTTTTTATTTTAGAATAGAAATGGGTGATGATAAAGTGGAATAGTGGAGCAAACGAAGGAGGAACAAAGACATTGGTTTTCATAAAACTGGTGTTAACGATTTCTTGTCCAATCATGTTTAAAAACTCACTGACGGCAAAAACAATTTGGCGTTTCTCATACCCTTGTGAGGAAAGACAGTTGATACGAAATGGTAAATAACAACACATAATTTTGAACAAATCTGGCGTTAAATCACAAATTGCTCATTTAAACCTGATCAAGTTGATCAGGTCTTAAATCTGGCCATTAAATCTTATTTGTTTATTTGATCGGTTTACATTGTCTTTTATGTTGTTGATATACACTAGGAAAATTGTGGGTCCCAGAAAGCTACCCAACCTTTACTAGACATTCAATGGAAGTAATCAATCAAGAACTACATAAAGGATACTGTTTCACAGAAAATTCTTAAGAGCCTCAAGTCAACGACCTCATTTTCCATGCACTTCAATTTTTTTCAATTCGCCCTTATGCCACACTCTATTGGAAGTTTTCTTGTTATAAAAAGAATGGACTCTTGAATTGTAAATTCAGCGGACTCCTGGTGCTGGCTATTGAAGCAATCTAGTATTGAGTTTTCATACTGTCAATAGTGTTCACACAGTATGAATTCCAGTGGAATTCATATTGTGTATATTTAGTAAGTCTATTTGGCTCTCTGTATGTATAAAAAGTTTTATTGGAAATAACCTCATAGACTTTGCCAGTGCGAGAGAGTATGCCTGTATGAGCCAGTAAGGCCAGAGTCACTGTTGGCCTTCAGAGCAGGGATAACACGGATAGATTTTCATACCTTTAGGAAGAATCATGAATAAAGCCAGAGCCCAATAAGTAATGACAGAGATAACGTTCGACCTGCTGATTTTGTCATGAAAAGGATCTTTAATATGTTGTAGCTACTGCTGTATTCATCATGGCACTAAAAAAAAAGAAATCAAGAAGAGACTGTGACTTGCCCTAATAAAATAAAGTTTCAAAATACAGTCACATATAGAATTTATGTGGGGGGTATGCTTGCTTTGCATTTTGAAACGTTTTTTGTATTCTCTTTCATATTAACTCTTAACTTATTAAGATCTGAATTTTGTCTGACTGTATAAGCTTATTTAGGTGCTAGCAGTATTTTTTTATATTAGAACAGAAATGGGTGATGATAAAGTGGAATAGTGGAGCAAATAATGGGGGAACAAAGACCTCATAGACTTTGCCAGAGCGAGAAATGGATGATGATAGACTGGAATACTGGAGCAAACGATGGAGGAACAAAGACATTGGTTTTCATAAAACTTGTGTTAACGATTTCTTGTCCAATCATATTGAAGAACTCACTGACAGCAAAAACAATTTGGCGTTTCTCATACCCTTGAGTGGAAAGACAATTGATATGAAATGGTAAATATCAACACATAACTTTGAACAAACCTGGTGTTAAACCTCAAATCGCTCATTTAAACCTGATCAAGTTGATCAGGTTTTAAATCTGGCCATTAAATCTTATTTGTTTATTTGATCGGTTTAAATTGTCTTTTATGTTGTTAATATACACCAGGAAAATTGTGGGTCCCAGAAAGCTACCAAGCCTTTACTAAACTATCAGTGGAAGTAACCCATCAAGAACTACATAAAGGATACCTCAAGTCAACGACCTCATTTTCCATACACTTAAATTTCTTTCAATTCACCCTTATGCCACACTCTATTGGAAGCTTTCTTGTTATAAAAAAAATGGACTCTTGAATTGTAAGTTCAGCGCACTCCTGGTGCTGGCTATTGAAGCACTCTAGTATTGAGTTTTCATACTGTCAATAGTGTTCACATATTATGAATTCCAGTGGAATTCATACTTTGTATATTTAGTAAGTCTATTTGGCTCTCGGTATGTATAAAAAGTTTTATTGGAAATAATCTCATAGACTTTGCCAGTGCGAGAGAGTATGCCTGTATGAGCCAGTAAGGCTAGAGTCACTATTGGCCTTCAGAGCAGGGATAGCATGGATAGATTTTCATACCTTTAGTAGGAATCATGAACAAAGCCAGAGCCCAAAAAGAAATGACAGAGATAACGTTCGACCTGATGATTTTGTCATGAAAAGGATCTTTAATAGGTTGTAGCTACTGCTGCATTCATCATGGCACTAAAAAAACAAAATCAAGAAGGGACTGTGACTTGCCCTAAAAAATAAAGTTTCCAAATACGGTCACATATAGAATTTAAGGGGGGGTATGCTTGCTTTGCATTTTGAAACGTTTTTTGTATTCTCTTTCATATTAACTCTTAACTTATTAAGATCTGAATTTTGTCCGACTGTATAAGCTTATTTAGGTATTAGTAGTATTTTTTTTTATTTTAGAATAGAAATGGGTGATGATAAAGTGGAATAGTGGTGCAAACGATGGAGGAATAAAGACCTCATAGACTTTGCCAGTGCGAGAAATGGACGATGATGGACTGGAATACTGGAGCAAACGATGGAGGAACATAGACATTGGTTTTCATAAAACTGAGGTCTTTTATGTTGTTGATATACACCGGGAAAATTGTGGGTCCCAGAAAGCTACCCGACCTTTACTAGACATTCAGTGGAAGTAACCCATCAAGAACTACATAAAGGGTACTGTTTCACAGACACGTCAATGACCTCATTTTCCATGCACTTAATTTTTTTTCAATTCGCCCTTATGCCACACTCTATTGGAAGCTTTCTTGTTATAAAAAGAATGGACTCTTGAATTGTAAGTTCAGCGCACTCCTGGTGCTGGCTAATGAAGCAGTCTAGTATTGAATTTTCATACTGTCAATAGTGTCAATAGAAACGCCAAATTGTCTAGTGCTGTTCCATAGTGACGAAAACCTCTTGGCCGTGCGAATTGCCGATTTAATACTTATTAACGTGTACTTTCCTTGTGATCGTAAGTCGGTTCAATCACTGAATAAGTTTGCCAAGACCTGTAGTGTTTTGAAAAAAAGTGACAGAATCCGCATCTTCTCTCGGTTATCAATTTGTTGTCACCGGGGATTTTAATGCTGATTTACTGAATTCAAATATTCGGTCTGATATGGTTTTCGATTCTTTTTATCTGAGTTTAAGCTAGTGGATAAGAATCGTCTGTTTTCATACATCCATCATTCTGGGAGCCTTACTAACATTGATCATGTTCTTTGCTCTCCCAATTTATCTGTTTCGACTGTTTCTGTACATGAAATAGGAAGCGATATAGACCACCTACCAATTTCCTTCATGCTTTGTATTTCTCTTTCGCAAGATAGTTCTAATAGACGTGGGAATCGTAGATGATTTACCAGACGAAATTGGAATAAGGCTAATTGGGCTCTTTATATTTCTACCCTTACAGCTTTTTTGTCTAGGATAAAAGTTCCTTTTCAGCTACTTCAGGTTGGATCTAAATTTGTAAATGATGAGAATTTTCTGAATAAATATTATTTTGATATTATATCATGCATGAAGGAAGCTGAGAGGGTGGCTGTTCCCGAAGAACGTGTTAAATTTAATACGCGGAAGCCTGAATGGTCTTGGGATCCGGGTCTAAAATCAGTGAAAAATAAAGCCAAACTTTGGCTACTTATTTGGGTTTCTTCCGAACGACCGCGTAGCGGTGTAGTATTTCAGCTTAAACAGAAAACTAAATTAGAGTATAAAAAGTATTTACGGTCTGAAAAATCTAAAATGTGCAAATTCCCGTCAAGTAATTTCGATTGGAAAAATGTGGTAAATTCAAATAAAATCGATGACTCTTCGTCAACAAGTAGCCCAATTAGTCCTGCTGCTTGGTGCAAATATTACGACCAGATTTTCAACACTATAAACCATTTTGTTCATGCTACTTTTATGAGGTTTCTTATTTCTGCGCTTCCCATATCACTCCGCCAGAACCAAATCCTCCCAGTTAATTTAGTTTCGGTGGCACAAGCTATAAAGAAGCTTAAGTCTAGCTCTATTGATTGTGATGGTATAAGTGTCAAACACCTAAATGTTGATGGTCCAGCTCTAGTCCAACATTTACAACTTCTGTTTCAAATGTGCTTATACACCTCGGTTGTGCCTGAAAGTTTTTGTGTGGAACAGTTACTTCAATCCTGAAAAGAGGAAAGATTCCGACTGAGTGTGCATCTTACAGGCCTATAACAGTTTCCTGCAATATAAGCAAAATGTTTGAGTATTTTCTCCTGCCATCAGTTAATTCTTCGGCATATTTTGGTGAGAATCAGATTGGGTTTTCAGCTGGGGTAGGTTGCCAGCACTGCTGTCACTTACTTGAAGTACTTTTACTTGAAGTACTACTTAAGTAAAATTTTCCATTACTTGTACTTGTACTTAAGTAAAAACTCTATGGTGTACTTATTACTTGATACTTAAGTAAGATTACGAAATACTTATTACTTAAGATACTTTTAATGTACTTGTTTTTCAAATGCTTTACCTCTGACACGAAAATTTTATGTGTGTGTGCTTCGGCAATGTACAAGAAAACATCACCTTTAGATTTAGAGCAAACTCAGATATAGCTTTTGTGTGTCCGTGCTTTGGCAATGTACAAGAAAACATCACCCTTTAGATTTAGAGTAAACTCAGATATACCTCCATGCCCTATTTTTGGATATGAAACAAGGTATTTGTTTTTGACAAAAAAATATTATAGTATTATTAACACTTGGTTTAATTTTTGTTTAAAAGCTATATAAAAAAGAAAATTGAAATTATTTCGCAGTTCACTGGTCTACAGTGAGCTAAAATCCTTTGTTTTGTGCTAAATGTTGCATGCTATAGTCCATTTGGGCTTATATTTCTACCATTAATGTTTAAGTTTTGTCATCTCGTCAACTGAACCAGATTTCTACCATTTCATCATCTTCAGGACCATATTATTGGTAAAACTACTGAATCTATGAATCTTTGCCCATCTAAATGCTGTCTGGAATAAACAAGTCTAGGTAATTCTAGCAGGATCCAATGCAGTGGTATTTTGTCAAATTCGTTTCAGCAAATTCAGGTATTCAGACGAATCTGACTTCAGATTTGTCACTCCATTCCTAAGTTATAGGCCCTACTAGATTAAAGGAAAACTCAACTTTCTTAAGACTTGAGACCCTCTCCCTCTCGCCCTATTTGAGATAGGGTTTGTGATACCGGAACTTGATATGAGCCCTGATGTTAGGCATGTTTGGTCTAGTTTAGATTCAAATCCGTTATTCCATTTGCAAGTTATGCTAAATTAAACAGAAAACTTAAATTTTTCAGGAATTAAAACCCACTCCACCTTGTTATATTTAAGCTAAGGTTTTTATCTCAAAACTTGATATGTGTCATGGTCTTAGGCCTCTTTGGCTCAATTTTCATTCAGATCAATCACTCCATTCGCAAGTTCCTCTGAATTAAACGAAAAACTGTTTTTAGCAGGTAAAGCCCTCTCCCCCCTGTTTTATTTGAGCTAGGGTCTTCATATTTCAACTTGATTTATCTCATGATCCTTGGCACCAAATCTGGCCATCAAAATTTTCATCCAAATCCAACCAACTTTTCTCCCCCTATTCGTGATTACACAGACGGACGGACAGACAGACAGACGGATTTTACAGCGTCTTAGGTAGCCATGTTGGCTAATTGGATCCAAAACAAGAAAAACAATGGCATATCATCATGCAGTTATCATCACCTATTTGGACAGTGGAAAATATCCATCAAGATAGGTTTTTGAGATCTGTCTGTCTGTCCGTCCGTCTGTGCAATCGAGTATAGCGGATTTGTATTGAAATTGAACTATTTGGATTAAAATTGAGCTTAATTAGGGCGATGGGGCTTTAAGTGTTAAAAAAAATTCGAGTTTTTCATTTAATTAACTGTAACTTGTATATGGAGATGAATTTCGATGAAAATTGAATAAAGATGCCTAAGTGTATGATATGCATTGAGTTCTGGGATGGAGGCCCAAGCTTAATTAAAAGTTGAGTTTTTCACTTAATTCAGTGTAGCTTGCGAGAGATTGATGGATCTCAGTGAATATTGAACCAAAGTAGCCTAAGACCGTGACAGGCATCAAGTTTTGAGATGAAAACCCTAGCTCAAATAGAACGAGGGAGAGAGGGTTTAAGTGCTGAAAAAAGTCAAGCTTTTGGTTTAATTTAGTATAACTTGCGAATGGAGCAACGGATTCAAATGAAAGCTAGACCAAAGATGACTAGGATCAGGGATCATATCGAGCTCTGGTATCACAAGCCATATCTAAAATAGGGGGAGGGGGTTTCAAATTTTAAGAAAGTCGAGTTTTCCTTCAGTTTAGTAGGGCCTATAACTATTTCTACCCATGGCTTGCCCAAAGCCTGGAAATAACCCTTTTCCAAAATAAGTCATACTGAAGCCAATCTTCAACCAAATATTCCGTCCCCAGAGAAAAATTATTTTGTATGGCACTTCGTATGTACCAAGTGACATACAGTGATCGCAAATTCTGTAGGTCTGTCGGTCTGTCAGTTCCGGCCTTGCTAGTTTAGGCTTTTCCAGTTAAGCTAGGACGAAATTTGGCAGGCGTATCAGGGACCAGACCTGATTAAATTTGAACTAGTTGTTTCCCCGATTCAACTATCTGGGGGGGAGTGGGAGGACGGTTAATTTGGAAAAATTAGATCGGATCTTAATTAAATTTGATATTTAGATGGATATCATGTCTCAGAGCTCTTACTTTAAATTCCGACCGGATGAGGTGACATTCGAGGGGGGAAACCTAAAATCTTGAAAAATTCTTAGAGTGGAGGGATCGGGATGAAACTTAGAGGGAAAAATAAGCACAAGTCCTAGATACGTGATTGACATAAAGAGAACGAATTTACTCTCTTTTTGGGAGTTGGGGGAGGGTCAATTCAGAAAAAGTAGAAAAAATGAGGTATTTTTAACTTACGAAGGAGTGATTGGATCTTGAATTTCATCGGATGAAATTTCATAGTAGAAGGACTTCGTAACTTAGATCTCATGTTTTAAATCCCGACCGGATCCAATGTCATTGGGGGGATTTGGGGGGGGGGGGTGGAAATCTTGGAAAACACTTAGAGTGGAGTGAAACTTGGTGGGAAGAATAAGCACAAGTCCTAGATACGTGATTGACATAATCGAAATGGATTCGCTCTCTTTGGGGGAGTTGGAGAGGGTGTTAATCCAGCAACATTAAAAAATTGAGGTATTTTTAACTTGAGAGTGGGTGACCGTTCGTAAGGTATTTTCGACTTTGATATTAAGAAGGAACTCATGTCTCAGATTTCTTATTTTAAACCCCGACCAGTTCTGGTGACATTGGGGGAGAGTTGGAGGGGGAAACCGGAAATCTTGGAAAACGGTTAGATTGGAGAGATCGGGATGAAACTTGGTGGTTAGAATAAGCAAATGTCGTAGATACGTGATTGACGAAACCGGACTGGATCCACTCTCTTTGGGGTAGTTAGGGGGTCCAGTGCTTTGGCTAGTTCGGTACTTCTGGACGTGCTAGAACAATAAAATTGGTAGGCGTGTCAGGGACCTGCACAAATTGACTTGATAAAGTTGATTTCCCCGATTCAACCATCTGGGGGGGGGGCTGAAGGGAGAGGAAAAATTAGAAAAATGAGGTATTTTTAACTTGCGAGTAGGTGATTGGATCTTAATGAATTTTGATATTTAAAAGGACCTTGTGTCCCAGAGCTCTTATTTTAAATGCCGACCAGCATTAAGCCTCTGATTTTTCTTTTAAATTAATCTATTTATTCTTATAATTTTGCTAGAGCTCATGCCATATGAGCTCTTGGCTCTTCTGACCTCGTCACAAATGCCATATGAGCTCTTAGCTCTTATTTTATTCCTTTTTTCTCAAAAGATTTTCGACTTAGTGTCATGGTCTTTGCCACTTCATAGTGTAAAAAATGCTGCTAGAAATAGATAGGTTGCAACTTCTGCCGTATTGTCTTCTAGTATATTTAAATGTGTGCTTGCATCGTTCCTGTGTCCCCTTAAAAGTTCTGTTTCTTACGGTAATATTGGTTTGTCTTCTGTTGCATATGCAGACAACGTTCTTCTTTCTTTTTTTTGAGAGAAAGATGAGTTAATTAATATAAATAACAAAACAAAACAAGCAAATGGCCCTAAGCAAAGCTTGTTTGGGCTTAAAACCCCAATAAACATACAAATAAAACAATACGAAAAAGAAGAAAAAATAAAAAGAAAAGAAAAGGAAAAGAAAAAAGAAAGAAAGAAAAATCAATTACCCTGCATTTCAATCGAAACGGATTTACACTTCAAAAAAGACAAAACAGAAAGAAACTAAAACACTTTACCAGTATCGCCAAAATCAAAACCAACATCTTGGCTCCACTTGAGGTTCACTCAACTATCAAAACCATAAATATTAAGGCAAAATATCTTTAATTCCCGCCGAAATTCAAGAAAACTATCTATGTTTCTCAAAGTCATAAGTAAACAACTCCATGCATGGGGTCCTAGATGCCGAATA
The DNA here is from genome assembly GCF_032884065.1 of Artemia franciscana. Taxonomy (NCBI): domain Eukaryota; kingdom Metazoa; phylum Arthropoda; class Branchiopoda; order Anostraca; family Artemiidae; genus Artemia; species Artemia franciscana. Next base: position 33,601,403 of record NC_088882.1, on the reverse strand, counting down.
GAGAATTGAGATCTACGGGTAATAGTAAGCGGACGACGAATTATATCGGACTGTCTCGTAGAATGTGTATGAATATCACTTCCTAATTCAAACAAACTTTTAAAACATATTGGTAGCAATTTTGAAAATATTTATATATAAACAGGCTTCGATAAAAAATAATAAGTCCTGCTAAAGGCAAGATTTTGTATTCTATACAGGATAACATGGATGGACTTTCATACCTTTAGGAAGAATCATGAACAAAGCCAGAGCCCAAAAAGTAATGACAGAGATCGACCTGATGATATTGTCATGAAAAGGATCTTTAATAGGTTGTAACTACTGCTGCATTCATCATGGCACTAAAAAAAAAAGAAATCAAGAAGAGACTGTGACTTGCCCTGAAAAATAAAGTTTGCTTGCTTTGCATTTTGAAACGTTTTTGTATTCTCTTTCATATTAACTCTTAACTTATTAAGATAAGTTAAGCAGAGAAGGGGTAACACGGATAGATTTTCATACCTTTAGGAAGAATCATGAACAAAGCCAGAGCCCAAAATAAAGGAGCTGCAGTAAACGTATTCAATGGCTCAGCGACAAACTTATTGATAACAGAATGTGATGATCGTTCTTATAGTCAAGAAGGTCTATTTAATCTATATAATTCCTTATTGTCTAGCATAATCCAATTAGTTTCTAAGAAAAAAAATCTTTTAAGTTTATCAGAAAGATAAAACTAATGTTTTAGCTGACAATTTTCAATGTAATAATGCACTAAATTATTATGAAGTAAACGATAATATTAATCTGCAAGATTTTAAACCATGTGCAGTAGCTTTGAAGAAAAAGCTAATACTTCTCCAAGGCAAAGTAGGCACACCAACATCAGATCGATCGTCAATCATGTCTCTTTTCTATATCCATCCATATCCAATAAGTTTCAAAAAGAAGTTACACGTTGAATCTTCATTGGTCAGTCCAGAGTAGCTTCATCGAGGTGATATGAGAACCATACTTTTCGCAGACCAAACTTCTCTTACTTCTTTTAATATTCATTCATCCATTTTCAAAACTTCCTTTAAGCATTATTTACGCAGACAAGGAAGTCATTGGCTTCCCCTGCAGTATCCAAATAGTTGAACTATTCCTATCGAAGTACATCTTAAATAATCAATCAAACAACTATGAAACAACAGTAAATAAGTTATCTAGTTATCTCCATACATAGCTGTCACATCCCAGGTTTTACATTGAGCTGTCTTTACGCGTTTGATCCTGATTTACTAATTTGATCCCAATTTACCTATTTGATCCTGATATACGGATTTGTTCCTGATTTAAGTATTTGATCCTGATTTACAAATTAGTTCCTTCTGGTTCTCCTAACTTCCTGCTGTCATCGAAGAGTAACCTCTGGTCATCGAAGTTCGTTTACAAGGGAAACAGTGATATGGTATATATTGACTGTTCTAGTGTAGGTCATGAACTCTTGGTCAGTTGTGGTGATAAGCCGGGGTGTCAAAAACTTTCAGTTGCGTGTCATAATAAGCCAGTCGTTTGCATTCGTACTTCAAGATTTCTCCAAAAGATAATATTAAAATTGACATTTTTAAGCGCTAGCTGCGCAAAATGGACAGAAGTGATTTAAATCGTAGATTGTATATCTTTGAAATTTTAAGATGCTGCTAAAAAAAATTTACTTCTTATTAGTTTGAACCGGGGCGGTTCAATGTAGGGAGGGGGTGTTGTACGCTAGAGTTTAGTTTGGGTTAAGTAGATTCAAGATAGATGCAACTGTCACTTTCACTTTAGTCTCTGTGGTGTTATATCCTTTTATCATTTTTCCGGGAATATCTTGTGGGTGTTATATGGGTATATGTCAGTTTGGGTATATATAGAATAGGGGAGTAATTTAACCAGTTTAGTTAAATTTCAAGTCTAGTGAAAAAAAGCTAAGTAAAACTAAGTTGAGTGTATTTTGGGTATGTATATTTCTATTTTAGTTATATAAAACTAAATATTGTAGTAGCCAAGCTTTTGCTTCCGTTAAGGCGTAGGAATGTGAACCAAACAAAGGTACTGTATTACCAACAAGACTATAGTACATAATAATATTCTAATATTGCTAGCAAATTGCTTTAAAAGAATATGACTTTTTAATCTAAAATTGTTATGTACATAAAATTGAACGTTCAGTTATCATTCATCATTCAAAGCAAAAGGACCTAGGTGTGATTTGTATTGCATTCTCAAAACCTGTTTCCTAAAACAGCACATTGACCTATTGAACGAAATTGAATATGACCTGTTGGACATAATAAATTGCTAATGAACTTGATATTGAGTTAAATTGGATACGATCTTTGGATGTGAGGGCTTGATTGCCTGAGTTTTTTTAAGCGTTATAAGACTGATTGGACCGATTATAAGGTGATTGCCAAGCTCAAGTGGGCCTACCTATTCAAAGTTAATTGCAGTTTTTTATTTTTATTTTTGATAATACATTTCAATGGCTCAGTTCACAAGGGATACTGTTGTTCTAGCAAAATTCAAAAACTATCCACCATGGCCATGTCGAGTGTTGGATATAATTCAGGCCAAGAACAAAACAAATATCCAATGTTGTGTTTTGTTATGGAAGCCATGAAATTGTAACAAAAACAGCCTCACAGCTTTCGGCCTTTGTTAGCATTTAAAAGAAGGCCAAGACGAAAAATGAATTAGGCGTTGCGAACGCTTTTGCCGAATTAGCTGATTCTCCTGATAAGCATCTCGAGACTAGTGGTCCTAATTTACCAGATCAATCGGCGAATTCAATAAATTCTACATTATCGGACTTGGACACGCTAAAATCCAATACCCGAAATGATATTGAAAAAGAAGTACGTGAAAAAGTTGGGTTATCAAATAGTGCAGATATAATTGAGTCTATTGTTTCTCAGATTCATGACTCTATACTTGTCCAGTATTCGATCAAGTTTGATGAGATTGAAAACAAACTACGGGCTCTCCATAACGCAAAACTAGCCCTAGAAAAAAGGATTGAACAGCTTGAAACCCATCTTGATGATATGGAGCAGGAAAAACGACAGAGTCAGCTTGTATTTCATGGTGTTGAACAAAGTGGGGGTCTTCCCATCTCTGAGTGAATATTGGATGTGATTACGGATAAAATGCAAATTTCTGATTTTTCTTCGACCGCAAAAGTTTCTGCATTTAAATTCCGAGCAAATTTTACTGATTCGGACTCCATTGTAAATGCAAAAAAGTGTCCTACGCCTGTGTTGGTTGTGTTCAAGTCTGCTGAAACTGCAAGAAAAGTGTTTTCATGTAAGTCAAAACTTGCTCGGTCGGAAATATTTGTTACCGAGTACCTAACTTCAAAAAAGAAACAGATTCTTGACTTGGCTAAAAGTAAGCTAGAAAACAGAAATGTTTGATCGAACAACGGGAAAATTTTTGGAAGACTCAGCAGGAAAGATCCGTAAAATTAGAGCTGTTACTGAAGTGGTCCGTTTGCCAAATCCGACTGCATAATTTTGAGTTATGAAATTATGTTGGTGCATTACTTGTATGTTTGTTTCCTCTTTGCATTTTATAGCCAAAATGTCAGTTTCTTTCATGTTTATCTGTTTCTTTTTCCTTCTTCTTTCTGCCTATCAGATTTTTTTTCGTATTAAATAGTCACCTTAAATGAGTATGAACAGATATGATGACGCTTTGAATGAATTTGAACAAAATCGGTTTATTCTTGGAAGCCAAGATTGCGACACAATTGCGGGAGATGATGAATGCATCAATAAGTTTTCGTTGAATTGTCGCCCAAGTAATTATATGAATCTGAATAATCTTTATGAGTATTAAAAACCTGTGAGTGCAGATGACAGAGCGATCGTTTTCTGGAATTGTCTAGGCCTAAGAACGGAATATTCTTCTTTATGTGAGATTGTAAGTTTACTAGATAAAAACCGTGCATCATAGGCCTATGTGAGACATTTGCTTCTAGCAAGTCACTGCCCTGGGATTTTTCTTTTCCGGGATGTGTTTGCGAGCGAAGAGAACGGACAACCATGGAGCGGGGTGGTCTATGTATTTTGATAAATGAAGGTACCCAATATTAGGTTAGGGATGACCCCTTCCTGTGGCTGGAAGGTAGGATCGAAACCCTTTTCATCAAAATAAAAAATAAGGCGAAAAAAAAATTGATTTTGGGATTAATTTACAAAAATCGGTTTTTTATTGATGAATTGGAATTGTAATTAGATAAAATTAACAATGAAAATAAAAATAAATTTATGATGGGAGATTTTAATATTGATTTACTAAAAAAGGCGAATAGCTCAGATTTTGTTAATATGATGGAGTCACATGATAATTTTCCTCTTGTAACTATTCCAACTCGGATTTCGCATCTTTCTGCGTCCTTAATTGATAATTTCTTCGTTAATGGTGGATTACTTGAAAGATCCCAAGCAGATGTGATTGTGTCCGACGGGTTGGATCAACTTCTTTTAATAAGTAAAATAAAGGTGAATCAGTCAAAGGAAAATAAACGGTGTGCAAGGGCATCGTTTTACCGTGAAATGAAAGGTAAAAGCCTAAATAGTTTTGCAAATAAGATGGATGAAACGAATTTTTCGCGTGTAATAGAGGAAAAGTGTCCAAATACAGCATATGACCTCTTCAACGAGAAAGTGAATAATGTAATGAATGAAACATGTCCCTTACGAAGAATCAACTCTAATAGAAATTTTCCTAAAAAACCATTGATAACAAAAGCCATTCTAGTTTCAATAAAGCAGAAAAACCTACTTTATGTGAATTTTTCAAAAGGATCGTTCAAATCATAATTTTACAAAATTCAAAATTTCGGAATATTTTAAATTCAGTAAAACGGAAAGCTCAGAAACTTCATTTCCATAATGAATTTCAAGAAAATCAAGGGAATATGAAAATTATATAGAAAACAATAAATAAACTTTTGGGCAATTTTCACAGTAGGGAGGAGGCGTGAGCCATGGAGACGATGGAAGGTCGTCTTACTGATTCTCAACACATAGGTGAATTTCTGTGTGATTATTTTGCAAATGAAGGAAATAGACTTTGCGATCAAGCGTGGGCTAGCTTATTTGTGAGTTCACATTTGTGAGTTTTGGATCTGTTTTTGAAAGACCTGCTGCAAGTGAGAATTCCTTTGAATTTACAAGATATGGAACGGGAAGTGGCACAATTCCTGGCTACGATGAAGTCGAGTTCTAGTGGGATGGATGAGTTTTCACTGAAACTCATAAAAGCCGCAAAAACGAGTTTCTTACCTGTCTTGACGCACCTCATCAACCTTTCTCTGAATCATGGAGTCTTCCCGCAAGCACTCAAAATTGCAAGAGTGGTTACTCTTCATAAAGGAAGGAAAAAAGATGACCCATCGAATCGAAGATCTATATCTATTCTCCGATTTTTCGCTATGTTATATGAGAAAGCTGTACATGCCCAGTTAAGTTATTATATAGAAAAGAATAAAATTCTAATGGAATACCAATTTGGGTTCAGAAAAGGGCTATCTACAGGTATGGCAGTTCTAAAATTGGTTGATTGGATTAATGATGTATTTGAAGCTGGTCTTATACCTGCAGCTGTGTTTTTGGATATGAGAAAAGCGTTTGATATGGTGGACCACCCAGGGCTTATTCAAGTTCCTGCCTCGAGTGGAGTGAGGGGTTGAAGCCTTGAGTGGTTTTCATCATATCTACACGACCGAAATCAGATAGTACAGAATGGATCATTTTATCTTCAAAAAAGAAAATAGAGTGCGTTGTCCCACAAGGTTCAATCCTGGGATTCCTCCTTTTCATCATTTTTCTTGATCGAATGAAGCATTACCTGTCGGAGGCTGGTGTCATTCTATTTGCAGATGACACTTTGCTCCTTCTAGCTGCACCTTTAATGTTTTGTATAATAAAATTCATAATGCTGTCTCTGAATTTCTAACTTTTTCTCAACAAGATTTGTTAACCCTAAACTTTTCCAAAACTTGATATTTTTCTAAAACTGATGTTATTTTCTAGACTTTAGTCAAGTGTGGCAAAGATCAAATCATGGTTCGAGGAAATTTGATTTTTAGAGTAGAAACAACAAAATATTTGGGGTTAATTGATGAAAACCTGTCGTGGAAAAACCATTCAAACCCTATAGCTGAAATATTAAGCAGAGCTCTTGGGGTGATGCGAAGAGTTAAAAATCTAGTCCCAAAAAAGATTCTAAAAATGATTTATTTTTTTCCATATTTTGTCTATACATTAGCTACGGATGCTCTACATGGGCAAGTAATTTTGTGACATGTTAAAAAAGAGTACAAAAACTTTATAATAGAGCTGTTAAATTATTATCGGAATTTTATGATTCCGATGATGTTCCTGCTCATGACTATTTTAGGAAGAATAAGTTAATGAATGTATCCCAAATTCGAGACTACCAAGTTGCGATTTTTTCGTATAAATATTTGAATCGCCTGCTCACCCCTGCTTTTGAAAATCTTTTTGTTTTTAATAGAGACCGTCATAATCATAATACAAGAAAAGCTAATAACTTTACTCATGAGTTTAGGTGTACTACTCGGGCATCTTTTGTGATTCGCCATTATGGTCCCCATGTTTGGAATATTTTGCCAGAGGGTGTGAAAAATGTGCCTAGACTTCCGACTTTCAAGTCACGGGAAAAGAAGTTTCTTTTATCTCGTGAGTAATTTTGATTTATGGCCCGTTCCAGGTTGTCATTCTATTCAAGGCATTTCCCTGATTTACTTACTGTTAATTTTTTTCTGTTAATTTTTTTTACTGTCTTCTTCTTGTCTTTTTCCTCTTTCTCTTTTTTCCTTTCTTCCTTCATCAGTTAAGTTTCTTTTGTATTGAGTAGCGTAATATGAATGTGGTTTTAATTAGCTGATGGTGACAACCTCACTTGCCCTTACAAGCTTACTGCCTTAATTGGCAGGCGAATGGCAAATACGGTTTGTTTTATTTTCTTAATAAATATATATCTCATATCTCAATATTCTAATATTGCTAGCAAATTGCTTTAAAAGAATATGACTTTTTAATCTAGAATTGTTATGTACAGTCAAATAATTGATAAAAGAACATATTATTCCCTATTATAGTGCTACAGGTTAAAAACAACCAATAACTGCATTAATGAGTAGTGCAGCCCTCATGGAAAACGGAAGTCACCCTTCCCTAGTCCCAAACAAAAAACTTCAGCTTTAATTGTTGACAATTTATAATTTTTTAACAAAAACAACATTAATGAGTATTTTATCCCTAAGCGCACTGGAAGTCGCCCGGCTCTAGTTCACACCAATAAAAATTCAACTGAGGTTGTTGCTACGATTTATGATGTTTAAGCACACAATTAATTAAATTTATATTCTTTTACCAATGATTGATCACTTCTAGAAATTGTGCTTCTTACAAATTTGTAAACCATATTGCTTTTAATCTCTTACCCTAAAACCAAACAAAGTAAAGGCTGTCAAAAAAATTCGAATGTTTGGTTAAACACTACAATTAATTTGAAGATTGTTCAATAATTGAGATTAAAAAATAGAATATCTTTCAAAAGTAAATAATAAAAAAATATAAAGAGAGAACCTTCCGAAAGTATTTTGTCAAGAACCCCAATACTCAACCAAACTTGAGATAATCCTGTATTTTATTTTTAAAGGTAACTTAATAATGCTGAAATAAATTTTAGACCATAAAATCTTAGGAAAATTTTAATTTTTAAATAAGACCAGAAATTTTAATGTGTTAAAAATCAATATGGGTTATTCTTTCCAAATTCCTGGAACAATATAATAATATCTTGAGTTCCTCTTTTGCAAACAATAAGAGCTTGGTCAACATTGGACATTCGAATCTAGGTATTTGTGCATTCTTAAAGCCATAAAAAAAAGACCCAAACATGAGATGATTGACGCACAAAAGATGCATCAAACAAACCCCACTGCTCGCGATGACATCTAAGCCGTAAAAACTGTGAGGAAATCACAGTAAAAGAAAATTAAGAGGCTTTCTATTGTATTTAACAATATACAGTCCCCATTATAAATAAATATTGCTAATATATGGTTTGTCGGCTATGACAAAATAAATTGTGTTTCTTTATTTATGTTTTGCACAACTTATGTTTTTAACAGTAATACATCAGTAATATAAAAGAGGTGGCAGAAAAATCGATGTAAAATCAGACCTCTAACATTTAAGAAGTAGTTGGCTATTTTATACAAGGATGTCCTCGTATGCACCGCCACAACACTATTATTGGAAGAGAAGCATTAATTCTTAAAATATTACTGATTATGTATTATTTACAATTTTGTTGTAATGAATATATTTCTTTATGTGCTGTTTTACTTGTTCAGAATGTGATTCTGTCAAGAAATTTTTGTTTAAGAAACTGGCATACTGTAGCAGTAACTGACAACTCCTTGTGGTCAAAAATCAAACCACAAGTAACATCTATTGTCATGATATAACAACTACCAAAGAATGCCCGAAAAACAACACGATTGATATTTCTCACCCTGCAACCATCAACAAAGACAAGAATGCCTTGATAATCCCAGTCATAAAGTAAAAATTCCAACTATGATTATTCAATTATCACCTTCAATCTACATTCTTAATACGAAGACGTTAGACCAAGTCGACCTAAGAAGAAAACGTATACAGCTGAAAAATGTACACGAACTGATATCGGGTAACACTAGAAGCAGTAGCTCAAAAACTAAGATATCTGCCACAGATACGGTAGTACTCTGACAAGAACCATGAACGATTGTTTAATTTACGTATATTAAATTTATTAGTGGAATGGGTATTTAATGAAATCGCCAAATTTAACCAAAGTTCATTGCAGCCCAAGAGATGCCAAACATGAGTGGGAGTCAATGGGTGATAATGGTTCGCCAATAACATCATTTGACATAGAAAGAAAGAAATACGAGTTTTGCTCACATTCTTTTGTTAAAATTTGTTTATGGGTTCGCGGTTCAAAAAAAACTTTTACTGTAAGTATTTATAGCTAACTTCACTTTCAAGATTATTCTTGCGACGCTCAATCTAAAGTTGAAAGTTTGTTATAAAAACTCCCTATGATAAAATAGTTAGTGACTGAGCTCAGTTACCGCTGTAATGATAACTAAGTAATTTATACTTGAATGGTGGTCTTAAAGCCACAGTCTTACAAATAAGTATGTTCTGTTTAATATTCATAGATCGGACAAATTACTACGATGTCAAGGCTTGCTCAGATATTACTTTAAGGTGTGGCACTAAGATTTTGCAAAAAAAAATGTCAAGAAACTGGCTCTTGTATATAACAATATTTAGTTCCCATTATAAATAAATATTGCTAATATGTGGTTGGTCGACTATGACACGATAAATTGTGTTTCTTCATTTATGTTTGGCGCAGCAAAACATAAATGTTTGATAAATCAGACCAATATATGTTTGGCCGCAGAAAATCGATTTAAAATCAGACCTCTAACATTTAACAAGTAGTTAGCTATTTTATACAAGGGTATTCTTGTATTTACCGCCACAACACTATTATTGGAAGCGAAGTATTAATTCTTAATATATTGCTGATTATATAATATTTAAAATTTTGTCGTAATGAATATATTTATTTATGTGCTGCTTTACTTTTTCAGAATGTGATTCTTTCAAGAAATTTTTATTTAATAAACTGGCATACTGTAGCAGTAACTGACCACTCCTTATGGTCAAAAATCAAACAACAAGTAACATCTATTGTCATGATTTAACAACTACCAAAGAATGCCCGAAAAACCACACGACTGATATTTACCACCCCGCAACCATCAACAAAGACAAGAATGCCTCGATAATCCCAGTCATAAAGTAAAAATTCGAACTATGAATACTCAATAATCAACTTTAATCCAGATTCTTAATACGAAGACGCAAGGCCAAATCGACCTAAGAAGAAAACGTAAACAGCTGAAAAATATACATGAACTGATATCGCGTAACACTTGAAGCAGTAGCTCAAAAAGTAAGATATCTGCCACACCTATGGTAGTACTCTGACAAGAACCATGAAAAATTATTTAATTTACATATATTTAATTTAAAAGTGCAATGGATATTTAATGAAATCGCCAAATTTAACCAGCCTTCATTGCAATCCAAGAGATGCCAGCCTTGGGTGGGAGTCAATGGGTGACAATGGTTCACCAATAACATAATTTGACATGAAAGAAATACGAGTTTTGCTCATATTCTTCTGATAAAAATTGTTTATGGGTTCGCGGTTCGAAGAGAAATTTTACTGCAAGTATTTACAGCTAACTTCCCTTTCAACATTATTCTTGTGACGCTCAATCTAAGGTCGAAAGTTTGTTCTAAAAACTCTCTATGATAAAATTGTTAGTTACTGAGCTCAGTTATCGCTGTAATGATAATAACGTAATTTACACTTGAATGGTGGTCTTAAAGCAACATTCTTACAAGTATGTTCTTTTTTATATTCATAGATAGGACAAATTACTATGAAGCTAAGGCTTCCTCAGCTATTACCTTAAGGTGTGGCACTAAGATTTTGTACTAGATAAAATAAAAGACGAGACAATTTAAGGGATCAACGACGAGAAATATTTCCAGGGAATGGCAACCCAAGAGATGTCATTCTTTAGTAGGTTATAACCAGAATTTCAGCAAAACGAGGCTTGGCTTTCCTTCTCCTGTGAATACTGTGTTGAAAAGGGGGTTTTGGAAAGAGGTAATTATGTCGTTAACTTTCTTAATTACCTTTTCTTTTTCAGATGTACCCAACAATAAAAAAATGGAAGACTTATAAATGTTGACGAATTTAGTGAAGACCGTAAAAGGTAATATAAGTGAAAGTGGAAAAATAAAATACTCGAAAGACATCTACCACACATACGGCAGTGCTCACAAAAGAATGATGAACAGACAACAGATCGCCTAGACCCCAAGCGATAAAGAAACCCAAAACATCAACATGTTCAGCAATCAGGAACACAAGAAATGCCTGACGTTAGCTGCAATGTTGTAACTTATTAATCGATATATATTAAGCACTCAATTGGATCACTTTTGACGTTTATTAAACTGTGGGTTGAATTTATTATGGTTAGACCTTGCCTGAAGTATGATAAAATCCTTCAGACATAGAATATGGGTCATTCAATCGAAGGTTTTCTTCTCATGTGGACTGCTAACTAAATTCTTGACCTTAAGTCAATGCATACATTGACGGCCATCAGTCTTAATTGTCACTTAACCCCAAGTGAGAAAATACCATTTTATCAATATTCTACATAAGTAGAGCAATTAAAACCCTTAAGATCTTTTTTTCACTGAGATCCCTGATGAGTCAACATGCAAGCTTTTAAAACCTGATACGAAAGAAATTTTTATTCCAAAACAAACTTTTAAACAAGATGATAGACCAATGCAAAGAATAATCCTAAGTAAGAAGATTCTTTCCAACTTAATAAATTATATAATAATTAATATTATATCAAAATAATAAATTCTCTACCTTCTATCTCATCTGCTCTTATAATAACTGATAAAGAATATTTGATTATGATAAAGAAAAGTTTTACTGCTGATGATGAACACTGTATACGTATTCAAAATTTCCAGCTAAATAATTTTATATCTATTCACCGTCAATAAAAAGGTATCATCCCTATTTTGAACTGTTTTAATTTACTCACTTCTAGATATCGTGCCTAATACAGATATCTAAATCATTCCTTTTAGTCGGCTGCCGTATAACCAAACAAGAAAAAATAATCAATCAAATGATTAGTCGAACACTATGACTAATGATATAAATGGTAAATAGTTACTTAATGAGTAGTACATTTCTCAAAGTAGATAATAAAACATAAAAAGAAGACTATCTTCCAAATATTCTATATAAAAACTAAAATACAATAATAAACAGTATAATTCAAAAATTACTTTTGAACATAAGAGAACAAAAATTACTTTCAGATATTTTGGATCTCAGAAAAAGAGAAGAATGCCGAAGACATGAATTCCGTGCAGTCGAGGGATATGAAAATAACCCGTTACAATATCAAGGGAATCCATTCAGGGGACACTACCCCCGCAAGGGAACGAGGCCAAGTCCAACCCCGAGAAAAGTTGAAGACACAAGTTTTAGACATGATTAGAGACCACAAGTTTTAGAAAGGATTGAAGACGAAAAATCTTATCAACAAATTTATCTTTCCATGGAGTATCAGTTTTCGATTCTGGTATTCATGCCCATATACTAGAATGTGCTTATTGTAGCGGAGTTAGTTCGTCTGCGATTAGAGTAATAAGAAATTAGTACAATAAGCTGAGTAATAAGGTGCAAGAGTACTACATCAGGGACTTGAAAATTTCACACCCCCAATCCCTATTAAGAAAAGTATCCGACAGGGAGCAGTGACTTCCCCACCAGTTTTCAATAATATGGTTTTTACATCCCAAGAGAATGCACTCACGATTCGAATACTAGATGGAATAAATATATCAATGGCTATTTATGCTGACGATATTCTAAATATACGCCATATAAAAAGGGGTATTGAATTAAATTCACTTATTCTTTATGCAGGGTAGGGAGAAGTAGGTTTATGGTTCAACAAAAGTAAAACTGAAATAATGATTTTTAATCCTAGTTCAAATGAGCCTATTGAAATTGACATTGGTGGCCAGCTACTAAAATCCAAGGATTCTTTGATAAGTAAAATCGTAAAGCGTATTACGCATTATTAAATGAAATTCTAAATAAAATTCTAAATATTAAATGAAATTCTAAATTTCAAGGGATTGTGGAAAAACAGATATTATCCAGTATCTTTGATATTAAAACAACAAATAAGGACATCAATCGTCAGCAATGATTCTTTTCTACATCCATCCATATCCACAAAGTTCCAAATAGAAGCTGCACTTTGAATCTTCGTTGGTCAGCCATACTTCTCACAGACGAAACTTCTCTTGATAGTCATTTCTCCATTTTCCGAAACCTACTTTGAAGCATCAAGTAGGCAGAAGAGGAATCAACAGGCTTTGCCTGCACTATCTAAATAGATGAACTATTCCTATCGAAGTACATTTTAGGTAGTCCTTCAAACAGCAATCATCTTTGTATGCCGTAAATCTGTAAATAATTCATCTAGTTATGTCCAGACGTAGCAGTCAGATGCCAAGTTTTACATTGAGCTGTCCTTATGCTTTTGATCCTTATTTACCTATTTGATCCTGAGTCACGCATTCGACCGTGATTTACGTATTTGATCCTGGTCTTGTTTACTAGTGCTAATTTCGACAATGAACAGTTAGAAAAAGCAAACTTCACATTCTTCAAACTTCACAAACTTCACAAGAATGCCGAATATATGAATACCGTGGAGTCAAGGGGTATACCCCGTTACAATATCAAGGGAATCCATTCAGGGAACAGTAACCCCGCAGAGCAACGAAGCCGAGTCCACCACCGAGAAGGGTTAAAGACCACAAGTTTTAGATACGATTGGAGACCACAAGTGTTAGACAGGATTGAAGATCACAAGACCACAGACCACAAGACAAGAAGGACTGCCTATTGGATCCAGTGTTCATGCTATTCGTCAGTTGCTGAAAAGCTTTTTTGCTGAAAAAATCCGTAAAGCATATATCATCCTTATAGCATTAAATCATAAATTTTGTAGAACCATTCTAGTTAAACGAAAAAATAAACATAAAGAAGCTGTATTAAACGCTTTCAATGGCTCAGCGACAAACTTATTGATAACAGAATGTGATGATTGTTCTTATTGTCAAGAAAGTTTATTTGATCTATATAATTCCTTATTGTCTAGCATAATCCAATTAGGTTCTAAGAAAAAGATCATTTTAGTTTATCAGAAAGAAATAACTAATGTTTTAGCTGACAATTTTTAATGTAATAATGCACTAGATTATTATGAAGTAGATGATGAAATTAATCTGCAAGATTTTAAACCATGTGCAGTAGCTTTGGACAAAAAGCAAATACTTCTCTAAGGCAAAGTAGAAAGAATAAGTTTCAATCAATTTATGCATCCATTTCCCGATTCATTATAGATAAATATGCATTTGCTAATCTTGTTCGAGGTAAAGACATAAATATTGGTTCTCAACTAAAAGATTTAGGAGAGACTAAGGACTATAATATAGATTGTAAACCCCATCAAGTAGAAATAAATACGAAAATAGAAAATGACAACATCAATTAAGGATAAGATTGTTAATACAAAGGAAAGTTTTGATCTGTTTTGTGAAAGAAAACCTAATGCTATCATCCATTGGCTAAAAAGTAAGCCTGGGAAATTAATTTGGCAAAAATCAAAAGGCTCCGTATCTATATCGCGTAAATATATCAAGTCTGGAGGAAGTTAAATTGATCAATATCTAGAGTAAATTCTTAGATCAAGTTAAAGAGACTAAAGTAATAATCATTTCCGATACAGCAGGGATGGGGAAGACGACACTTATGATTACTCTATTAGAGAAAATAATATATAAATATTACGGTAGATATATGATAAGAATTGGTTTAATCAAGCATACTGATCATTTGGACAAACTAAATGACCGGGTTAATAGTAGCCAGTTTAATGGGGATCAAGCAATAGATTTTTTGCTCAACAGACTATTAAAGCTTGATGATGGTTTAGAGAAGAAATTATTAAACAATAATCTTTCTGTAGATGGGGTGCAGGTAGTAATCCTAATTGACAGTTTTGATGAAATTGCCCTAGACTATAAAGATATAGTAATTAATTTGCTTGCTGAGTTAAAAAAGACTAAACTGGAAAGATTGCTGGTATAAACTAGGCAAAATATGAAAACAGGTTTAGAGAGTTCCTTTCGTGGTCTTGGATGTGATCTAAAGCCATTTTGTAAAGATTCAGGTCAAGTAAATTTTTTTAAGTAAAATTTTAGAAACAAAAATTCAAGCAAGAAAAAGTTGCTAAGGTTGATGACCAACAGCTAGAAATTTACAGCAATGAATTAATTGCACAATTTTCTGCATCAACTAGCAGCAAAAAAACAAAATTTACCAGAACTCCGTTGCAAACTTAGATGGTAGCAAACATTTCTTATGAGAAATCAGAGAAAGCAAACAAAACAATGGCAAGGGTGTAAAGACTTTTTAAATACTACTAAAATTCTGAGTAAAGAGCCAGCCCTACCATATCAACTTAGCATTGCAGATTTATATGAACGTTTCGTAGAAACAATATTCTATTATATGAATTTTGAAAAGAAACAAGAAATAGATTTCACAAAACCAGGGAGTAAAGAGTTACTTGGAAAAAAGCTTCCCTTTATTTTAATTTTTTGATAAGTAATTGATATTCACCATACATCTAGATGCAACGACCTACACGCGAAGGCACACCAACACCACATTGATCGTCAATCATGGTTATTTTCTACATCGATCCATGTCCACTAAGTTTCAAAAGAAAATTGTACTTCGAATCTTCATTGGTCAACCCAGAGTAGCTTCATTGACGTGATATGAGAACCATACTTTTCGCAGACAAGACTTCTCTTACTATTCATTTCTTTATTTTCCAAACTTACTTTGAAGCATCACGTAGGTAGAAGAGGAAGCCAAGGGCTTTACCTGCGGTATCTAAATATTCTAACTAATCATATCAAAGAACATCTTAAATAGTCATTCAAACAACTAATATCCTTGTCTGCTGTATGTATAAATACGTCATCTAGTTATCTCCAGCCGTACCTGTCAAATCCCAGGTTTTACATTGAGCTATCTTCATGTATTTGATCCCGATTTGTGCATTTGATCCCGATTTACCTATTTGATCCCGATTTACGCATTTGATCCTGACTTACGTGTTTGATCCGGATGTAAAAATTTGATCCTGATTTACCAATTTGATCCTAATTTACCTATTTGATCCTGATTTAGGTATTTGATCCTGATTTAGGTATTTGATCCTGATTTACAAATTACATTCTTCTGGTTCTCCTAACGTCTTGCTGCCATCGAAGAATAAGATCTGGTCATCGAAGTTCGTTTATAAGTGAAACAGTGATATGGTGGTAACTGACTGTTCCAGTTTGGGTCATGAGCTTTCGGTCGGGTGGGGTGATAAGCCGGGGTGTCAAAAACTTTCGGGTGCGTGTCATAATAAGCCAGTCGATTGCAATCCAACTTCCAAGATTTCTCCAAGATAAATAATATTCTAATATTGCTATCAAATTGCTCTGAAAGAATATGACAAATTAATCTAAAATTGTTATATACAATAAAATACTTAATAAAAGAACGAACTATTCCCTACTATAGTGCTACAGATTAAAAACAACCAATATCAGTTTTCGGGTTCGGGGAACTCAGGCGTGATTGATTATATTATGGTTGATAGGAAGTTATGGGAAAATTGTTTGGATTTTTATCCAAACACCTGCTAAGGTTGATGACCAACAGCTTGAAATTTACAGCAATGACTTATTTGCATGATTTTCTGCATCAACTAGCAGCATAGAAACAGAATTTAACAGCACTCCGTTGCAAACTTAGATGGTAGCAAACATTTTTTATGAGAAATCAGAGAGAAAGCAAACAAAACAATGGCAAGGGTGTAAAGACTTTTTAAATACTACTAAAATTCTGAGTAAAGAGCCAGCCCTACCATATCAACTTAGCATTGCAGATTTATATGAACGTTTCGTAGAAACAATATTCTATTATATGAATTTTGAAAAGAAACAAGAAATAGATTTCACAAAACCAGGGAGTAAAGAGTTACTTGGAAAAAAGCTTCCCTTTATTTTAATTTTTTGATAAGTAATTGATATTCACCATACATCTAGATGCAACGACCTACACGCGAAGGCACACCAACACCACATTGATCGTCAATCATGGTTATTTTCTACATCGATCCATGTCCACTAAGTTTCAAAAGAAAATTGTACTTCGAATCTTCATTGGTCAACCCAGAGTAGCTTCATTGACGTGATATGAGAACCATACTTTTCGCAGACGAGACTTCTCTTACTATTCATTTCTTTATTTTCCAAACTTACTTTGAAGCATCACGTAGGTAGAAGAGGAAGCCAAGGGCTTCACCTGCGGTATCTAAATATTCTAACTAATCATATCAAAGAACATCTTAAATAGTCATTCAAACAACTAATATCCTTGTCTGCTGTATATGTATAAATACGTCATCTAGTTATCTCCAGACGTACCTGTCAAATCCCAGGTTTTACATTGAGCTATCTTCATGTTTTTGATCCCGATTTGTGCATTGGACCCCGATTTACCTATTTGATCCTGATTTACGCATTTGATCCTGACTTACGTGTTTGATCCGGATTTACCGATTTGATCCTGATTTAGGCATTAGATCCTAATCTACCTATTTGATCCTGATTTAGGTATTTGATCCTGATTTAGGTATTTGATCCTGATTTACAAATTACATTCTTCTGGTTCTCCTAACGTCTTGCTGCCATCGAAGAATAAGATCTGGTCATCGAAGTTCGTTTATAAGTGAAACAGTGATATGGTGGTAACTGACTGTTCCAGTTTGGGTCATGAGCTTTCGGTCGGGTGGGGTGATAAGCCGGGGTGTCAAAAACTTTCGGGTGCGTGTCATAATAAGCCAGTCGATTGCAATCCAACTTCCAAGATTTCTCCAAGATAAATAATATTCTAATATTGCTATCAAATTGCTCTGAAAGAATATGACAAATTAATCTAAAATTGTTATATACAATAAAATACTTAATAAAAGAACGAACTATTCCCTACTATAGTGCTACAGATTAAAAACAACCAATATCAGTTTTCGGGTTCGGGGAACTCAGGCGTGATTGATTATATTATGGTTGATAGGAAGTTATGGGAAAATTGTTTGGATTTTTATGTTATGGATGTTGTAGGATCAGACCATCAGCCAATAGAGGTAGTCATGAAGGCAGGACAGGCGAAGAAATGGATGAATGAGATGGAGGGTGAGAGATATAGTTGGAGGAATAAGGGAAAGATGGAAGATAAGGGTAGGAAGGCAATGAAGCAGCAGATCAGGGTAGATTGTATGGAGAAAAACCGTTTGAAAAAATTGTTGGAAAGTGAACAGATGCAGAAAATGGCGAAGAAATGCATAAATATACTGGGAGAAGGGAATTTAGAAGAAGCCGTGGAAGAAATATCAGAGGAAGTATATCAGAAAAGCAGTGGAATATCAAATAAGAAGGATATGGTGAAAAATAAAACTGAATTCTTTGATGAGGATTGTCGGAGGCTGAAAGTAAACCTTGTTCAACTTCTCAAGAAAGTGAAAAGAGTACTAAATGACCAGGAAATGAATAAACACTTATTGGAGTACCGAACAGAGAGAAAAATCTCAAAGAGGCTAATAAAAATGAGAAAAAAACAAGTAGAAGAGATTAGGGCCATAAAGATCAGCGAGGAATACTTGTCAAAAGACCCAAAACAGATTTGGAGTGAAGTAAGGCGGGAATTCAAGGCCAACGACAAACAACGACCTCCAGCTGAGTCGGGGAAAACATACCTGGAGCAGGACACTAGCAAAAGGGAGCAATATGTAAACGGTATAGGGAGTTTAGAAGAGGAGCTACAAGAGCAGAATGGTTTCCCCTTAAGACAAGAGGATTATATTCTATTAGAACCGATCAAGGTAGAGGAAGTTTGGGCAAGCCTAAAAGGAATGAAGGGATCTTCGGCGCCGGGGGTGGATGGAATACCAGCAAAGATTTGGAAAATAGGGAAAACAATTCTAGTACCAGTTTTAGCAGTAGTTTTCAGTTTTGTGACTGAAAAAAGGAAATGGCCTGATCAGTGGAATGTGTCAGTAGGAATACCAATTTTTAAAAAAGGTAACAGGCAGGATCATAGTAATTATAGAATAATTAGTTTAGGAAATGTGATGATTAAGATTTTCTGCAAGGTTATAGAATCAAGATTAGAGAAGTGGTTGGATATAAAGGAACTGTTATCCCTTTTTCAAGTAGGGTTTAGAAAAAACCATAGTGCAGTAGATCATATTTTTACTTTGAGAATTTTGGTAGAGAAGTATAGGAAAGGAAAAGGGGTAAAGTTTTTTGCAGCTTTTTTAGACCTAAAAGGAGCATATGATAACATCGATAGGAACCTGTTAATGTTAAACCTGTTATCTTTAGGACTGCCTCACTATTTTGTATTGTTGCTGTGTGAAATGTATAAGTACGTAAAGTTAGGAGTGAAAGTGGCGGGAAAGTGCTCAACTCCAGTGCAATCTTTATTGGGACTAAAGCAGGGATGTGTGCTGTCACCGAAATTGTTTAGCCTTTATTTACATGATGCCAATGAATTTTTCGTTAAGAACAAAGCACGAATGATATCGATAGATGTGCTTAAACTGTGCTTACTACTATTTGCTGACGACATCAACTACAACAATTATTAGAGATTACGGAGGTTTATTTGGAAGAGAAGAAGTTAATCTTGAACACATCGAAGCCAGTGGAGATGATATTTGGTCGTAAAGCCATGGAAAGTGAAGATGTAAATTTTTTCTTTAAAGGTGAAACTATACCAGTGAATAATGAATTTGTTTATCTTGGGGCAAAGTTTGCTAGTAATGGGCAATTCAGTGGGCATCTGGATCTAGCGAATGCAAGGGGGAGGTATATTAGCGGTGAAATAGCGAGGAGTAGTCTTAGACGGGTGAGAGATATTAGAGTACATAAGAGGATTTGGACAAGTAAGATAGTACCGGCGATGAATTATGGAGCAGAGATCTGGGGCTATCAGAAAGGTCCAAAACTTGAGTGGTTATGATGAGATATTATAAGAGGATGTTAGGACTATGGGATTCGTTTAGTAATTTGGTAATCCAGGGGGATTTAGGGCTAGTATCCATGCGATCTATGAGGCTACTGACCATGGTGAGATATTGGGTTAGGATACTGGGTATATAGAGATTTACGATAGTAAAGGCAGCATACTTAGAGGCGTTGAGACAGAATAGTAAAACAGGGTGGCCGACGGAGATTAAGGATATCTTAGATAAGTGTGGATTAGGGGAATGGTGGAATGAAGGAACGGGGATTATGGGTATGGAGGAAATAGTATTAAGGGAGGTACAAGAGAGGTTGAAGAAATAAGAAATACAGATATGGTGGGTAAGTCTGGATCGTTCAGGGTCGTTAAAATTGTATAGACAGATAAAGGGTAGTTGGGGGAGGAGGTATTTTGGAAGGCTGGGTTAAGTAGTGAGGATTTGAAGGCTTATTTGGATTGGAGGGGAAATGGATTTTTGATTGAGGATAAAAGAAAGTATGAAGGAAGAAGAGGGGAGAAGGTAGAATTTATTGCTTGTCCTATGTGTGGATCTCAGGATGAAAGTTTAATACATTTTTTGTGTGAATGTGTCGAATTGAATGATTGGAGGCGAGAGATGTATGGTAAAGAAAAATTGAATGAGATGTAGATGGTAGATAGAATGAAAGAGACAAATTTCCTGAGTATTAAAATGATAGCAAGATTTGTAAGGATTGCAGCGGCACATCGGGAGCGTTTTCTTTAAATAGTATTAATTTAATTTAGTTAATTTGTTGTTATGTTATGTTTTTTTATGTAATTTTCCTATTGCCTACGAGCTTTTTCTGGAATAAATTATTATTATTATTATTATTATCAGCAATAATGAGAAAAGTAGCCCTTATGAAATTGGAAGTCCCCATGCCCCAGTCCTCAACAACCAAAATTCAGATTAGGTTGTTGGCAATTAATAATGTTTTACCAAAAACAACTTTAATGAGTAGTGTAACCCGAATGGCACTGGAAGTTAGCCGGCCCCAGTCCAAACAAATAAATATTCAACTGACGTTGTTGCTACGATTTATCATTTTTTTACATAATTAAACAAATTTATATTCTTTTACCAATGATTGCTCACTTCTAAAAATTGTCCCTCTTACAAATATGTAAATCATATTGCTTTTAGTCTCTTACCTTAAAACGAAACAAAGTAAAGGCTGTCAACAAAATTCGAATATTTGGTTAAACACTACAACTAATGCGATGAATGATAAATAATTATAACTAAAGAATAGAGTAACTTTCAAAGTAAATAATAAAAAGGTATAAAAAGACTACCCCCCAAAGTTATTTCGTCATGCACCCCAATGCTCAACCAAACTTGAGATAATCCTGTATTCTATTTTTTTAAGGTAACTTGCTGAAATAAATTTTAAAAGGTAAAATGATGAACATATCATATTTGATGAGTATTTACAGTATTCATTCAGTTACTCAGGAATCGTGACTTGCGACGACCAGAAATTGGAGTGCGTTAAGAATCAATATGGGTTATTCTTTGCAAATTCTTGGTACAATATCAATATATCTTGATCTCCTTTTTTTCGAACAATAAGAGCATGGCTAACATTGGACATTCAAAAGCAGGGATTTCCGCATTCTTAAAGTCACGAAAAAAGACCCGAACATGATATGATTGACTCACAAAAGATGCATCAATGAATTTCCACTGCTCGCGATGACATCTAAGCCGTAAAAATTGGGAGGAAATTGTAGTACAATAAAACTAAGAGGTTGACTCTTGTGTACAACAATATTCAGTCCCTATTATAAGTAGATATTGCTAATATATAGTTGGACGGCTATAAATTGTGTTTCTTCATTTATGTTTGGCACAGCCTTACATCAGTAATATAAAAGAGGTGGCAGAAAAATCTATGTAAAATCAGACCTCTAACATTTAACAAATAGTTAGCTATTTTATACAAGGTTGTTCTTGTATTTACCGCCAAAACACTATAATTCGAAGCGAAGTAAGAATCCTTAAAATATTGCTGATTATGTATAAATTGCAGTTTTGTTGTAATGATTATATCTATTTTATGTACTATTTTAATTGTTGAGAATGTGATTCTGTCAAGAAATTTGTATCTAAGAAACTGGCATGCTGTAGCAGCAACTGACCACTCGTTATGGTCAATAATCAAATAACAAGTAACATCTATTGTCATGATTAATCAACTACCAAAGAATGCCCAAAAACCACACAACTGATATTTCTTACCACGCAACAATCAATGAAGACAAGACTGCCTCGATAATCCCAGTCATAAAGTAGAAAATGCCAACAATGATTATTCAATAATCACCTTCAATCCCCATTTTTAATACGATGAAGGCAAGAACAAGTCGACCTAAGAAGAAAACGTATTCAGCAGAAAAATATAAACGAACGGATATCGGGTAACACTTGAAGCAGTAACTCAAAGAAGCAAGACATCTGCCAAACATGCGGTAGTCCTCTGACAAGAACCATGAACAATTAATTTAATTTACATATATTAAATTGAATAATGCAATAGATAATTCATGAAATCGCCAAGGTTAACCAACGTTCATTGCAACCCAAGAAATGCGAGCTTTAAGTGGAAGTCGATGGGTGATAACGGTTTACCAATAATATCATTTGACATAGAATTAAAAACGAGCTTTGTTCATAATTCTTCTGATAAAAATTGTTTATGGGTTCACGGTTCAAAGAGAACTTTTACTTTAAGTATTCATAGCTAACTTTACTTTCAACATTATTTTTGTGACGCTCAATCTCAGGTCGAAAGTTTGTTATAAAAAAACTCCCTGTGATAAAATAGTTAGTTACTTAGCTCAGTTACTGGTGTAATGATAATAACGTAATTTAAACTTAAATGGTGGTCTTAAAGCAACATTCTTACAAGCAAGTAATGTGTTGTTTTATATTCATAGATCTTACAAATTACTACTAAGTTAAGGCTCCCTATATATTACTTTGAGGTGTGGCACTAAGATTTTGGAATAGAGAAAAAAAGATGAGACAATTCAAGAGAACAACGACAAGAAATATTTCCAGTGAATGGCATCCCAAGAGATGTCATTCATTAGTAGGTTATAACCAGCATGTCAGCAAAAAGGAGGCTTAGTTTTCCTTCTCCCTGTGAATACTGTGTTGAAAAGGGGGATTTGGAAAGAGGTAATTATGTCGTTAACTTTTTTAATTACGTTTTCTGATTCTCACAGAAGTACTCACTAACAGAAGTGGTTGTTTTAGTTTAGTAGTAAAAGTTCTTGTGGTAGCAGTAGAAGCAGAAGTAGTTGTAGAAGTAATAAAATTCAAATACTGCCTTTTTGGTCAATTGATCATCCCCCTTATCATTTCCTGAAAATTTCAAATTGATATTGTAAATCATTCATGAGTTACACCCTGTTGACAACTCATATAAACAAAACATGTTTTGATGTAGTTCAACATTCCCCTTAACATTTCCTAAAAGACAAATCTTAATACCCTCAGTAAGTTTGGAAAGTAGAATTCAAACATGCATATCTTTACTCAATAACATATACAATATGTAAACAAGGAACAAATTACGTAAATTCAACAACAAACAACAACAACAACACCCAGGTGAGCTTCCAGTAAAGCTGTTATGTGAACTCAACATTTTTCTTGCTAAGCCACTCTCTTTTATAATCAACCAGAGTTTCTGTCAGCAAGTATTCCCTAGTGCTTTGAAAAGAGCATATGTCCGCATTTTTCCAGAAGTAAGATGTCCAAAATCTTGTGATCAACTCCGGTCTATATCAATAACTCCAAAACTTTCTAAAGTGGCAGAAACGTTTATTTACTGCAAACTTATGCCACAGGTCCCTGCACATTTATACCCGTATCAGTATGGATACTTAGGAGGCAGCAGCACAACTGTTTATTTAGTACGTATGTACCATCTCATTGTCGAGGGGCTCGACTGAGGAAGTGCTATTGTCGACCTTCTACTCATAGACTACATGAAGGCTTTTGATCTTATTCGCCATTCCGTTGCTATCACAAATCTACGCACCATGGGTGCACACAAACATATTCTCCTTTTAGTGATCAATTTTTTACAAGCCCGCTATCAGTGCGTTTACATTCTTTTGCCAGGAGATACCGACTCGGAATGGGTCGAGCTTACATGCGGAGCCCCACAAGTTACGAAGCTCCCAATTCTACTGTTTTTGGCAGTGATAAATTTCATCCTTTCCGGCTATGAAGAAAAATTTAAGTATGTAGACGACTTGTAAGTCTTACTGAAGTAGATTGTTGAGAAGTCTGAGGCTGTTCCCCAATTCTGTAACGAAATAACCAAAAACCTTAAAGAAAAATATACTGCTAACAGCGTTCATATCAACGAAGGAAAGACTAAAAATCTTTCGCTTTAATCCCCTGAAGAGAGACTTTGTGTGCCCTACTCCTCCCAATCCTAGTAAATCTTCGGCAGTAGTGCTTGGTGTCAAGTTGTCTTGGTTTCTCGCAGACAAAACTTCTCATACTATTCATTTCTCCATTTTCCAAACCTACTCTGAAGGATAATGTAGGCAGAAGAGGAAGCAACAGGCTTTGTCTGCAATATCTACATAGTTGAACTATTCCTATCGACATACATCTTAAGTAATCCTTAAAACAACTATCATCTTTATATGCAGTACATCTATAAATAAGTCATCTAGACGTAGCTGTCACATACAAGAATTTACATTGAGCTATCTTTACGCTTTTGATCTTGATTTACCTATTTGATCCTGAATTATGCATTTGATCCTGTTTTACGTATTTGATCCTGTTTTACGTATTTGATTCTGATTTACGCATTTAATCCTGATTTGAATATTTAATCCTGATTTACCTATTTGATCCTGATTTACGTATTGGATCCTTATTTACATATTAGACTTTTCTGGTTCTCCTAACGTCTTGCTGTCATCAAAGATTAACATCTGGTCATCGAATTTCATTTACAAGTAAAACAGTGATATGGTGGAAACTGACTGTTCCAGTGTGGGTCATGAACTTTCAGTCGGGTGTGTTGATGAGCCGATCTGTCAAAACTTCCAGTTGCGAGTCATAATAAGCAAGTCGTTTGCTATCCAACATCCAAGACTTTTCCAAGAGAGAGTAAAAACTAAAATTTTTCAGGGAAAGCTCTGCAAAACAGACAGAAGTGATTTAAATCGTACATTGTACATCTTTTAAATTTTCAGATGTGTCTATTCTTTGGCAATTTTTTTTCTTCTTTTTAATTTGAACCGGGACGCCTCCATGTAAGAAGTAGCGTGTTGTACGTTAGGATTTAGTCCAGGTTAAGTAGATTCTAAATAGATGCAACTGTCACTTTCACTTTAGTCTCTGGGCTGTTGTTTCATTTTATCATTTTTTGTGAATGTCTTGTGAGTTCTGTTTTGGCATATGCAAATTAGGGGAGCTATTTAACCAGTTCAATTCAATTACAGGTCTAGCAAAGTAAAGCTATGTAAAACCTAAGTTGAGAATATTTTGAGTATTTATATTTGTAGTTTAGTTGTATAAAATTAAATATAGTAGTTGCCAAGCTCTCGCTTCCGTTCAGGCATAAGATTGAGAACCAGCCAAAGGCACTATATTACCAACAAGACTAGAGCACACAATACTCCTTTTCTTACCTCAATCTTAAATAGAATAGTAGAATATTTACCGACGAAAAGAGTAGCCTCGGATAAAACCTAAGGCCTCAGACGAAGAGAAGGAAAATGGATAGTGAAGATGCTAATAAGAAAAAATATTTTAAAGAAACTTTAGTACAATATTTGTCTTGTTTACTAGTGCTAATTTTGACAATGAAAAGTTAGAAAAAGCAAACTTCACATTAAAAAAGGAAACACCTTTAGACATTTTAGATATTTTTGACTAGTCGCCAGTAGGACCCAAAAAAAATAATAACAAAAACTATAAACAGCTAGAAGCAATAAGTGATGGATTAAAAATGAGGCTATTGCAAACAATTTCTGATTTTGAAAGTCATAATAAAGACCAGTAACGTTTGAAAAAACTCGAACATAAAGACAAAATAAATAACTTTTTTAAATCGGTTAGTTTTTGTAATTAATCAACCTAAGGTAGATTTATTAGATTTGGAACTTAGCGGTCGAAATCAGCAAGAAATATTTAAAGGTACTTCTTTTAATGAAGTACTTGGTAATTCATTTAAACAGTATCAACAAAATCTAGAAGAAGGCCTATTTAAAAAAGGGGGTAGTCCTTCTGGATTGATTGATGGGGAAAAAGCCGTAAGTTTCTTCAAAGAATTGGAACACAACATTCAAACGTTAGTAATAGTAGCTAGCATAACTATAATGTATAACAAACAAACTCTTTCGTATGGTTCATATGAAAGCTCACATATATTAACTGGACTAGATCAATCTCTAGATGATGATAATGGACATGTATTGTTTCTACAAACTTCAGAACCCCCATTCAGTAGTATAAAACTTTTGCAGTACCTTAACATCGGAAACGACTATAGTTTTGAGAAAGGTATTTCCGTAGCCCTACATTTCCGTGACCGTAGAATTTCCAAAGCCCTAGAAGACGTTTTACGAAGCAATAAACATAGAAAAGCTGTAGTGAACATATTCAATGGCTCAGCCACAAACTTTTTGATAATAGAATGTGATGATCGGTCTTACAGTCAAGAAAGTCTATTTGATCTATATAATTCCTTATTGTCTAGTATAATCCAATTAGGTTCTAAAAAAAGATCATTTAGAAAGAAAAAACTAATGTTTTAGCTGACAATTTTCAATGTAATAATGCACTAAATTATTATGAAGTAGAAGATGAAATTAATCTGCAGGATATTAAACCATGTGCATAGCCTTTGAAGAAAAAGCTAATACTTCTCCAAGGCAAAGTAGAAACAATAAGTTTCAATCAATTTATACATTCCATTTCCATGAGACATTATAGAGATAAACATACATTTGCTAATCTTGTTCGAGGTGAAGAGATAAATATTAGTTCTCAACTAAAAGATTTAGGTGAGACTAAGGACTATTAAATAGATCGTAAATTCCATCAAGTAGAAATAAATACGGAAATAGAAAATGACACATCAATTCAGGATAAGTTAGTTATGTATATATGTCCAGTCTGGGGGAAGTTGTATTGATCAATATTCAGAGCAAATTTTTAGATCACATTAAAGAAAATAAAGTAATAATCTTTTCTGATACACCAAGCATGGGGAAGACGACAGTTCTGACTAGCCTATCAGGGAAAATAATAAATATATATCCCGGTAAATGGATGATAAGAATTGGTTTAATCAAGCATACTGATCAATTAAAACACTAAATGACCGGGCTGATAGTAGCCAGTTTAATGGGGATCAAGCAATAGATTTTTTACTCAACAGACTATTAAGGCTTGATGATGGTCTAGAGAGGAAATTATAAAAGAATAATCGTCTTATTGGTTCTGTAGATGGAATGCAGATAGTAATCCTAATTGAGAGATTTGATGAAATTGCCCCAAACTGTAAAGATATAGTAATTAATTTGCTTGCTGAGTTAAAAAAAAAACAAGCTGGTAACTACCAGGCAAAATATGAAAACGGATTTCGAGAGTTCCTTTCGTTTTCTTGGCTATGATCTTAAGCCATTTTAAAAAGATTCAGATCAAGTAGATTTTTTAGTCAAGTTTTTGGAAACAAAAATTCAAGCAATAACAAATTGCTCAGGTTGATGACAAAAAGCTAGAAATTTATAGCAATGAATTAATTGCACGATTTTCTGCATCCACTAGCAGTAAAGAAACAGAATTTACCAGCATTCCGTAGCACACTTAGATGGTGGCAAACATTTTTTATGAGAATAAAGAGAGAAAGCAAACAAAACAATGGCAAGGATGTAAAGAATTAATAAATACTATTAAATTTCTGAGTAAAGAACCAGCCCTATCAAGTCAACTTAGCATTAGAGATTCTTAGGAGTGTTTCGTAGAAACAAAAGTTTCTATTATATACATTTTGAAAAGAAACAAGAAATAAATTTCACAAAACCAGGGAATAAAAAGTTATTTGGAATAAAGCATCCCTTTATTTTTTTTTTATAAGTAATTGATAGTCACCATACTACTATATGCAACGACCTACACGCGAAGGCACACCAACACCACAACGATCGTCAATCATGGCTATTTTCTATATCCATCCATATCCAACAAGTTTCAAAGAGAAGCTGCACTTTGAATCTTCATTGGTCAGTCCAGAGTAGCTTCATCCACGTGATATGAGAACCATACTTTTCGCAGACCAGACTTTTCTTACTTCTTTTACTATTTATTCATCCATTTCCAAAACTTACTTTGAAGCATCATTTAGGCAGACGAGGAAGCCACGGGCTACCCTTACAGTATCCAAATAGTTGAGCTATTCCTATCGAAGCATATCTTAAATAATCATTCAAACAACTATGAAACAACAGTATGTAAGTTATCTAGTTATCTCCAGACGTAGCTGTCATATCCCAGGTTTTACATTGAGCCGTCTTTACGATTTTGATCCTGATTTACTAATTTGATCCCAATTTACCTATTTGATCCTGATATACGTATTTGATCCTGATTTAAGTATTTGATACTGGTTTACCTATTTGATCCTGATTTAGGCATTTGATCCTGATTTACGTTTTTGATCCTGATTAAAGTAATTGATCCTGATTTACAAATTAGATCCTTCTGGTTCTCCTAATGTCCTGCTGTCATCGAAGAGTAATATCTGGTCATCGAAGTTCGTTCACAAGTGAAACAGTGATATGGTATATACTGACTGTTCTAGTGTGGGTCATGAACTTTCGGTCGGGTGTGGTGATAAGCCGGGGTGTCAAAAACTTTCAGTTGCATGTCATAATAAGCCAGTCGTTTGCAATCCTACTTCCAAGATTTCTCCAAGATAGAATTGAAATAGACATTTTTAAGCGCAAGCTGCGCAAAATGGACAGAAGTGATTTAAATCGTAGATTGTATATCTTTGAAATTTTCAGACGTTGCTAAAAAATTTTAACTTCTTTTTAGTTTGAACCGGGACGGTTCAATGTAAGGAGGGGGATGTTGTATGCTAGGGTTTAGTTTGGGTTAAATAGATTCTAAATAGATGCAACTGTTAGTTTCACTTTAGTCTCTGTGGTGTTTTATCATTTTTCTGAGAATATCTTGTGGGTTCCACTTGGGTATATGTCAGTTTGGGTATATATAGAATAGGGGAGTGATTTAACCAGTTCAGTTAAATTTCAAGTCTAGTGAAAAAAAGCTAAGTAAACCTAAGTTGAGTATATTTTGGGTATGTATATTTCTAGTTTAGTTATATAAAACTAAATATAGTAGTAGCCAAGCTCTCGCTTCCGCTAAGCCGTAGGAATGAGAACCAACCAAAGGTACTATATTACCAACAAAACTATAGTACATAATAATATTCTAATATTGCTAGCAAATTACTTTAAAAGAATATGACACGTTAATCTAAAGTTGGTTTGTACAGTCAAATAATTAATAAAAGAACATACTATTCCCTATTATAGTGCTACAGGTTAAAAACAACCAATAACTGCATTAATGAGTAGTGTAGCCCGTATGGAAAATGGAAGTCACCCTTCCCAAGTCCCCAACAAAAAAATTCAGCTTTAATTGTTGGCAATTTATAATTTTTTAACAAAAACAACATTAATGAGTATTGTAGCCCTAATGGCACTGGAAGTCGCCCGGCCCCAGTTCACACCAATAAAAATTCAACTGAGGTTGTTGCTACGATTTATGATGTTTATGCACACAATTAATTAATTTTATATTCTTTTACCAATGATTGATCACTTATAGAAATTGTGCTTCTTACAAATATGTAAACCATATTGCTTTAGTCTCTTACCCTATAACCAAACAAAGTAAAGGCTGTCAACAACATTCGAATGTTTGGTTAAACACTACAACTAATGCGATGAATGATCAATAATTATAACTAAAGAATAGAGTAACTTTCAAAGTAAATAATAAAAAGGTATAAAGAGAGTACCCCCCAAAAGTAGTTCGTCATGCACCCCAATGCTCAACCAAACTTGAGATAATCCTGTATTTTATTTTTTGAAGGTAACTTAATAATGCTTAAATAAATTTTAAAAGCCAAAATGATGACCATATCATATTTGATGAGTATTTACAGTATTCATACAGTTACTCAGGAATCTTAACTTGCGAAGACCAGAAATTTTAATGTGTAAAGAATCAATATGGGTTATTCTTTGCAAATTCCTGGTACAATATCATAATATCTTGAGTTGCTCTTTTGCAAGCAATAAGAGCTTGGCCACCACTGGACATTCGAATCCAGGTATTTCTGCATTCTGAAAGCCATGAAAAAGGCCCAAACATCAGATGATTGACATACAAAAGATGCAGGAATTAAACCCCACTGCTCGCGATAACATCTAAGCCCTAAAAACTGTGAGGAAATCGCAGTACAAGAAAATTCAGAGGCTGGCTCTTGTATATAACAATATCCAGTTCCCATTATAAATAAATATTGCTAATATATGGTAGGTTGGCTATGACACGATAAATTGTGTTTCTTCATTTATGTTTGTAACAGCCATACATCAGTAATATAAAAGAGGTGGCAGAAAAATCTATGTAAAATCAGACCTCTAACATTTAACAAGTAGTTAGCTAATTTATACAAGGGTGTTCTTGTATTCACCGCCACAACACTATTATTGGAAGCGAAGTATTAATTCTTAAAATATTGCTGATTATGTATTATTTACAGTTGTGTTGTAATGAACATATTTATTTTATGTGCTGTTTTATTTGTTCAGAGTGTGATTCTGTCAAGAAATTGTTATTTAAGAAACTGGCATACTGTAGCAGTAATTACTTACTTACTTAAGTCCCGTCCATCCTCGCGAGACATTTTGGGGCCACTTCTTTTGACAGGGCATGAACTAGGGCTCGGTACGATGTTCTATCGTGTGCAGTTCGAGTCAACTCAACGATGCGCTTTCGGTCAAAGTTTTCAATCCACCGCTTGCTAGGTCTTCTCGTGGTCGAGATCCGTCTATGGTTCCTTCGAGGGAGATTTTTGGTAGACCGTCGCGGTCCATTCTCTTGACATGCCCGAGCCATCGCAGTTGTTGTCGTTTGATTTTATTTAGGATTGTGTCGGGGGACTTCAGCCGTCTTCGCACCTTCTCATTGGTCACATGTTCAGTGTAGGCGATTCTTGCGATGCGACGGAGTCATCTCATTTCGAACGCAAGTAGGTTGCGCTCATTTCCAATCTTCAAGGTCCAGGTCTCACACCCATGTATAGCAATTGGCATAATCAGGCTGTTGAAAAGTTGAACTTTCAGCTGGTTCGACAGGTTTCGGCATTTCCAGATATTTGTGAGCCTTTTAAAACTAGAGCTAGCAAGAGCTAGGCGGCGTTTGATGTCGGAAGTATGACAATTGTCCGCTGTGAGGAGACTGCCCAGGTAGACGAATTGTTCGACCGTCTCAACTGGTTGGCCGTCAATCATTATGGAAGGAGTAGCTGGTTGTTTTTGGCGTGACTTGACCATAACTTTCGTTTTTTGGCGTTAATTTGCATGCCAAAAGGTTTTGTGGCTTCGTTGAGACAGTCTGCTTGTCAATGGAAATCAGCAGCCGTTGTAGAGAGTTGGTCGATGTAGTGACAGTATGGCATGAAGAAACAGGTTGAACAGGTGGGGCGACAGAATACATCCTAGTAAAACTCCCGAGGATGTTGAGAATTCATCAGAGAGTCCATCAGTGGTGAGTATCCGGCTTCCCCAGTATCCCCATTACGGGGATACCGTAATGTCTTAGGATGTATCCCCATTACGGGGATACCGTAATGTCTTAGGATGTGCCACAGACCTTTCCTCCAGATTAAATCGAAGGCTTGCTGAAAGTCAATAAAGAGATGATATAGGTCTCTGTTGAACTCGACAAAGCGTTCCATGAGCTGGCGAACGGTGAAGATTTGGTCAATGGTCGATCGTTCAGGTCGGAAGCCAGCTTGGTATTCACCCCGAACAGAGGCTGTAATTGCTTGGATTCTACGTAGGAGAGTTTTGGTCAGTATTCTAGTTTGATGACTGGTCAAGCTGATCGGGCGGTAGTTCTTAAACTCTCTTCTTGAGCCTTCTTTGTGGATTGGGACCACTGCTGCCTTACACCATAGCTGTGGGACGTGGCCCGTTGACCATGCGGCTGACACAACTTTGTGGTACAATTCGACGATGTCCTCTGAGTCAATGTTAATTAGTTCAGCAGTGATACCGTCCGATCCTGGAGCCTTCCCTCGTTTCAGGGATGTTATCGCTGCCTCAGTTTCTGATTTTAAGAGTGGTGGTGGAGGTTATCGATCATTAATGGGGAAGGAGTTTAGGATGCTGGGATCGGCAATGATCTGCGGATTTAATTTATCTTCAAAATATTGCTTCCATCGTTCGAGCTTCATTTTTGCTTCGTTGATGGGATTGTTTTGTTTGTCTAGGATTGCTGTGGAGATAGGATCTTTCCTGCTAGACAGTTCGCGAACTGTTTTGAAGAGTTTTTGACTGTTTCCGTTCCGAAACTGTGTTTCGCATTCCTTGCATTTTTCAGTAACATGGTTACGCAAGGCCTTTCGGACTTCCCGTTCGATTCTCCTTTTGAGATATTTATAGGTGTCTCGGCTGCATGGGTCAGCTTTGTTGTTACAGAGACGCTTTTGGTTACATAGTTGGATTATTTCTTCAGTAATCCACGGATTTTCGTCTTTCGTTTTCATCCCGAGGACATCATTTGCTGTCTTCAAAACTGCAGAAGTTGCGTGCTCAGCTAGTTGATCAATCTCTTCGACGGTAGTGAGGGAAGTCAAGTTCTCTAGGATAGCTCGGAATTTTGACGATAGGCTGGTGGTATAGGTGCCTTTCTTTATTGGGTCTTGAAGCAGCTCTGGCCGGAATCTAGGGAATCTTGTCGTCTTAGGGAGTCGTTTCAGTCTTAGCTTGAGTTTGGACATCAGGAGTGAGTGATCCGAATCAAAGTCTGCACCAGGAAGGAATACAGTATCCATTATTGAGGACTTCCAGCGTTTAGATATCAGCACATAGTTTATCATGTTTTCAGTTACTCCGTCGGGGGATCTCCAGGTGACCTTGTGGCGGTGTCTGTGTTTAAAGGCGGTGTTAGTTATACACAGGTCGTTTTCTCTACAGAAACTAATTAGCCTTTCACCTCTTCCGTTCAGTCGGCCGTGGCCATGCGGTCCCATTACATCTCTCTAATCCATCTGATCGTTGCCCGTGATAGCATTGAAGTCGCCAATGACGATGAGCATACCTTTCTTTGATTTTTGGTCGGTGACACTTTGAAGTTGAAAGTAGAACTGTTCGCATTCTTCATCGCTTCGGGCAGAGTCAGGAACATATACCTGGATGATGGTAAGGTTTGACACGGATCCCTTTAGTCTAATGGTTGCTATCCTTTCTGATACGGGCGTGAAGGAGATCAGCGCCTTTTTTGTAGTTGGTGAGAGGATGAATCCAACACCCTGTCTGTGAGTGCCATCGGTGCGTCCCGAGAGTAGGAGGGAGGTTCCAGAGATAGTTTCTTCACCGGTTCGGGGGAGGTGTGTCTCAGATGGCCCGACTAAGTTCCACTTGTATCGGTTTAGTTCTCTCAGTAGTAGATCCATTTTTCCTGGTTTGGCCAGAGTCCGGGTGTTGAGTGTTCCTATGTTGAGTACAGTTTTAGTGGAGATGAGTCGCAGGATATCCTCATCCCGTCCGGGGGTCGTCATAGGCGTATTATGATCGTCGGCGTCCCCGTACGCGGTAGTATGTTCGTCGGTTTCCCCGTACGCGGTAGCATGTTCGTCGGCTTCCCCGTACGCGGTAGTATGTTCAATATTACATCCATTCGCCATCATCATCATCATCATCAAATTGCTAGGTTCGTCGGTTTCCCCAGACGCGGAGGTAATTCTGCTTTGATTTATAGGGCCCATAATTCATTTGTTAAAAGGAGAGGTTTCAAGGCTGGTTAGGAGACGGCGGTAAGCCATTCCTCTCCGTCAACTTGCAGAGGCCGTTGTTGGTCGCTGAATCATTCACCCTTTCGTAATTGTCCTTCTGAAGAGGATCCTCCCACGATGATAATCTGCCATACCATAAGATTTTACCCATTGTTGGGAGAAGGTTTGAAGCTGACGGGACATATCCACACGCCGGTGGGCCCAGCTCAGTCTACATCAGAGGGGCCTTCTTCCTCCTCCAGTCAATTAGCAGTAATTGACCACTGGTTATTATCAAAAATCAAACAACAAGTAACATCTATTGTCATGATTTATCAACTACCAAAGAATGCCCAAAAAACCACACGACTGATATTTCCCACCCCGCAACCATCAACGAAGACAAGAATGCCTCAATAATCCAAGTCATAAAGTAAAAATTCCAACTATGATTATTTAATAATCACCTTCAATCCACGTTCTTATTACGAAGACAGCAAGACCAAGTCGACCTAAGAAGAAAACGTATACAGCTGAAAAATGTACACGAAGTGATATCAGGTAACACCTGAAGCAGTAGCTCAAAAAGTAAGATATCTGCTCCACATACGGTAGTACTCTGAAAAGAACCAAGAACAATTATTTAATTTACATATATTAGATTTAATAGTGCAATGGATATTTAATGAAATCGTCAAATTTAACCGACGTTCATTGCAACCCAAGAGATGCCAGTCTTGAGTGGGAATCAATGGGTGATAATGGTTCGCCAATAAAATCATTCGACATAGAAAGAAAGATATACGAGTTTTGCTCATAATTCTTCCGAAAAAAAATTTGTATGTGTTCGCGGTTCGTAGAGAACTTTTACTGTAAGTATTCATAGCTAACTTCACTTTCAACATTATTCTTGTGATGCTCAATCTAAGGTTGAAATTTTGTTATACAAAACTAAGTATGATAAAAAAGGTGTATGATAAAAGGTGTATGATAGAGTATTATAAAATAGTATGATAAAAGGTGTGGCACTAAGATTTTGCACTAGACGCAAAGAGACGAGACAATTTAAGGGATCAACGACGAGAAATATTTCCAGGGAATGGCAACCCAAGAAATGACATTCTTTAGTAGGTTATAACCAGAATTTTAGCAAAAAGCAGGCTTGGCTCTCCTCAGATGTACCCAACAATAAGAAAATGGAAGGCTTTGAAAAATTAAAAAAAAATTATGGAACATTATAAATTTTGAAGAATTTAATGAAGAGCGTAAAAGGTGATATAAGTGAAAGTGTAAAAATCAAATACTCGAGAGAAATCTACCACAAATACGGCGGTGCTCTGACAAGAACAATGAACAGACAACAGATCACCTAGACCCCAAGCTATAAAGAAACCCAAAACATCACAGTTCTGCAATCATGAATATAAGAAATGCCTGACGTAAGCTGCAATGTTGTAACTTATTAATCGATATATATTAAGCACTCAATTGGATCGCTTGTGACGTTTATTAAACTGTGGTTTGAATTTATTATTGTAAGACCTTGCCTGAAGGATGATCAAATCCTTCAGACATAGAATATGGGCCATTCAGTCGAAGGCTTTGTTCTCAGGTGGACTGCTAACTAAATTCTTGACCTTAAGTCAATGCATATATTGACAGCAATCAGTCTTAATTGTCACTTAACCCCAAGTGAGAAAATTCCATTTTATCAATATTCTACATAAGTAGAGCAATTAAAACCCTTAAGATCCTTTTTTCACTTAGATTCCTGATGATTCAACATGCAAGCTTTTAAAACCTGATACGAAAGATACGATAGAAATTTCTATTCCAAAACAAACTTTTAAACAAGATGATATACCAATGCAAGGAATAATCCTAAGTAAGAAGATTCTTTCCAACTTAATAAATTATATCACAATTAATATTATATATATAAAAATAAATTATCTACCTTCTATCTTATCGGCTCATATAATAACTGATAAAAAATGGTTTATCCTAACTTAAAACTTGATGTAAATATTTTTGTTCTTTTCTCCAAGTTTAACAAACATTGATATTCTAATATTAATAGCAAACTGATTTTGTAAAAATCTGTCATGTTGATCTATAATAGTTAACCACAACAAGATACTTCATAAGAAGACTAACTATTCCCTATTATATTACTAAAGGATAAAAATTACCGAAAACAGCATTAGCGAGTAGTGTTGCCTTAAAATTTCTCGCTTTTTGAATTTTATTTTATTTTTTTAATTAATAAGTAGTGCAGCTTTAATTACACTGAAGGTCACCCGACCCCAGCCTTAAATATAAATTATAATTACGTTGTTGGCACGATTTATCAGTTATGTGAGTAAAATAAAATATATCCATATTTTTTAACAGTAGTTACTCACTTCTAAATATCGTGTCAAATACACATTACTAAATTATTCATTTTAGTCTGCTGCCGTAAAACCAAACAAGAAAAAATTATCAATCAAATGATTGGTCGAACACTATGACTAATGATATAAATGGTAAAAATTCGCTTCATGAGTTGTACATTTCTCAAAGTAAATAATAAAACATAAAAAGAAGACAATCTTCCAAATATTCTATATAAAAACTAAAATACAAAATAAACAGTATAATTCAAAAAATTACTTTTGAACATAGAGAACATAAAATTACTTTCAGACATTTTGGATCTCAGAAACAGAGAATGCCGAATACATGAATACCGTGGAGTCGAGGGGTATAACAATACCCATTTACAATAACAAGGGGATCCATTCAGGGGATACTATCCCGCAAAGGAACGAGGCCAAGGTCAACCCCGAGAAGAGTTGAAGACTACAAGTTTTAGACATGATTGGAGACCACAAGTTTTAGACAGGATTGAAGACAACGAGTCTTATCAACAATTTGATTTTTCCCTGGAGTATCAATTTTCGATTCTGGTATTCATGCTCATATACTAGAATGTGCTTATTGTAGCGGAGTTAGTTCGTCTGTGAATAGAGTAATAAGAAATTAGTAAAGTAAGCTGAGTGCTAGATTGCAAGAGTACTGAATCAGGGACTTGAAAATTTCACACCCCCAATCCCTATTAAGAAAGGTATTTTCAATAATATGGTTTTAAAGCCCCAGGAGAAAGTGGTCACGAATCGTATACTAGGTGGAATAAATACATCAATGGCTAAAAATACCGACGATATTCTATATATAGGCCATATAATAAGGGGTATTGAATCAAATTTACTTATTCTAAATGCAGGGTAGGGAGAAGTAGGTTTGTCGTTCAACAAAAGTAAAACTGAAATAATAAATTTAATCCTAGTTAAAAAGAGCCTATTGAAATTGATATTGGTGGCGAGTTGCTAAAGCCCAAGGATTCTTTGATAAGTAAAATCGTAAATCGTATTACGCATTATTAAATGAAATTCCAAATATATGGAATTTCTTCAAGGGATTGTGAAAAAACAGCTTTGATAAAAAAAAAACAACAAATAAGGACATCGATCGTCAGTAATGACTCTTTTCTACATCCATCCATATCCACAAAGTTCCAAAGAGAAGCTGCATCCTGAATCTTCGTTGGTCAGCCCAGAGAAGCTTAAACAACGCGATATGAAAACCATACTTCTCACAGACGAGACTTCTGTTGATTTTCATTTCTTCATTTTCCAAAACCTACTTTGAAGCATCATGTAGGCAGAAGAGGAAGCAACAGGCTTTGCCTGCAGTATCTAAATAGTTGAACTATTTCTATCGAAGTACATTTTAAGTTGTCCTTCAAACAACTATCATCTTTGTATACTGTATATCTGTAAATAAGTCATCTAGTTATCTCCAGGCGTAGCAGTCAGATGCCAGGTTTTACATTGAGCGTATTTACGTATTTACGTATTTACCTGGTCTACATTTACGTATTTGATCCTGGTCTTGTTTACTAGCGCTACTTTCGAAAATGAACAGTTAGAAAAAGCAAACTTCACATTTAAAAAGCAAACACCTTTAGGTATTTTAGATATTTTGACTTGTCGCCAGAAGGACATCAAAAATATAACAATACAAACTATAAACAGCTAGATGCAGTAAGTAATGAATTAAAAACGAGGCCATTGCAAACACTTTCCGATTTTGAAAGTCAAAATAAAGACCAACAACGTTTAAAAAAATTCGAACATAAATACAAAATAAAAAACTTTTTAAATCGGTTAGTTTTTGTAATTAATCAACCTGAGGAAGATTTATTAGATTTGGAACTTACTGGCCGAAATCTGCAAAAAATATTTAAATGTCCTCCTTTTAATGAAGTACTCGGTAATTCATTTAAACAGTATCAACAAAATCGAGAAGGAGGCCTATTTAAAAACTTACTCCCGTAAGTTTCTTCGATTATTCCATCGAAGAAACTTACAGGAAAAAGCCGTAAGTTTCTTCGATGGAATACAAAATTCAAACGTCCGTAATAGTAGCTAGCATAACTATAATGTATAACAAACAAACTGTTTCGTATTGTTCATTTGAAACCTCACATATATTAACTGGACTAGATTGATCTCTAGATGATCATAATGGACATGTATTGTTTCTACAAGCTTGGGAACCCCCATTCAGTAGTATAAAACTATTGCAGTATCTTAACATTAGAAACGACTATAGTTTTGAGAGAGGTAATTAAATTTCTGTAGCCCGAGAAGAAATTTTACGAAGCAATAAACATAAAGAAGCTGTAGTAAATTAATCTGCAAGATACAAGACATTATAGATATACATACATTTGCTACTGTTGCTCGAGGTAAAGAGATAAATGTGGGCTCTCAATTAAAAGAGTTAGGTGAAACTAAGGACTAGTATATAAATAGTAAATTCCATTAAGTAGAAATAAATACGGAAATAGAAAATGACATATCATTTCAGGATAAGCAAGGTAATAAAAAGGAAAGTTTTGATCTGTTTTGTGAAAGAAAACCTAATGCTCACATCTATTGGCTAAAAATTAAGCCTGGGATATTAATTTGGCAAAAATCACAAGACTCTGTATCTCTATTACTTAAATATGTCAAGTCTGGAGAAAGTTGTATTGATAAATATCCAGAGAATAAAATTTTTTTGATCATGTTAGAGAGAAAAAAGTAATAATCATTTCTGATAGAGCAGGGAAAGGGAAAACGACAGTTCTGACTAGCCTATCAGGGAAAATAATAGATAAAAATCCCTGTAGAGGGATGATAAAAATTAGTTTAATCAAGCGTACTGAACAGTTGAATACACTAAATGCCCGGGTTAATAGTAGCCAGTTTAATGGGTCAAGGAATAGATTTTTTGCTCAAAATACTAATAAAGCTTGATGATGGTTTAGAGAAGACATTATTAAAGAGTAATCTTCTTATTGGTTCTGTAGATTGAGTGCGGGAAGTAATCCTAATTAACGGTTTTGATGAAATTACCCCAGACTATAAAGATATAATAATTAATTTTCTTGCTAAGTTAAAGAAAAACTAAGCTGGAAAGATTGCTGGTAACTACTAGGCAAAATATGAAAACGGATTTAGAGAGTTCCTGTCGTGTTCTTGGCTATGATCTAAAGTCATTTTGTACAGATTCAGATCAAAATAGATTTTTTAGTCGAATTTTGGAAACAAAAATTCATGTAAGAAAAAGTGCTCAACAGACTATTAAAGCTTGATGATGGTTTAGAGAAGAAATTATTAAAGAATAATCTTCTTATTGGTTCTGTAGATGGAGTGCAGGTAGTAATCCTATTTGACGGTTTTGATGAAATTGCCCCAGACTATAAAGATATAGTAATTAATTTGCTTGCTGAGTTAAAAAAAAAAACTAAGTTGGAAAGATTGCTGGTAACTACAAGGCAAAATATGAAAACGGATTTACAGAGTTCCTTTCATGTTCTTGGCTATAATATAAGGCCATTTTGTAAAGATTCAGATCAAGTAGATTTTGTAGTCAAATTTATGAAACAAAATTCAAGCAACAAAAATTTGCTCAGGTTGATGACCAACAGTTACAAATTTATAGCAATGAATTAATTGCACAATTTTCTGTGTCCACTAGCAGTAAAGAAACAGAATTTACCAGCATTCCGTTGTATACTTATATGGTAGCAAATATTTTTTATGAAAATAGAGAGAAAGCAAAAAAAAAAAAATGGCAAGGGTGTAAAGAATTTTTAAATACTACTTAAATTCTGAGTAAAGAATCAGCCCTACCAAATCAACTTAGCATTGCAGATTTATATGGACATTTCGTAGAAACAATATTCTATTATATACATTTTGAAAAAAAACAAGAAATATATTTCACAAAACCCGGGAGTATAAGGTTACTTGGAATAAAGCTTCGCTTTATTTTGTTTATTTTTTATAAGTAATTGATACTCACCATAAATCTAGACACAACGACCTACATGCGACAGCACACCAATACCACATAGAACGTCAATCATGACTCTTTTTCACTGTTCCAGTATGGGTTATGAACTTTCGACCGGGAACGGTGATAAGCCAGGGTGTAAAAAATTTTCAGTTGCGTGTCATAATAAGGCAGTCGCTTGCAATCCAACCTCCATGATTTCTCAAAGATAAGACTAAAAATTTACATTTTTAAGCGTAAGTTGCGCATAGTGGACCGAAGTGATTTAAATTGTAGATTGTACATCTTTTAAATTTTCATAAGTTCCTAATTTTTTTGCTTCTTTTTAGTTTGAAAGGGACGGTTCAATCTAAGGAGGGGGATGTTGTACGCTAGGGTTTAGTCCAGGTTAAGTAGATTCTAAATAGATGCAACTATCTCTTTCACTTTAGTCTCTGGTGTTTTATCATTTTTTTTGGGAATAGCTTGCAGTTTCCGTTTGAATATATGTCAGTTTGGTTTTAATAGATTAGGAGAGAGATTTAACCCGTTCAGTTAAATGTCAAGACTATTAAAGAAAAGCTAAGTAAAACCTTAGTTGAGTATATTTAGGGTATGCATATGTCTAGTTTAGTAATATTAAATTAAATATATTAGTAGCCAAGCTCTCGCTAACGTTCAGGCGTAGGACTGAGAACCAACTAAAGGTATTGTATTAGCAACAAGACTATAGTACATGATAATATTATAATATTGCTAGCAAATTACTTTAATAGAATATGACAAGTTAATCTAAAATTGTTATGTACAAAAAGATACTTAATAAAAGAACAAACCATTCCCTATTATAGTGCTACAGATTAAAAACAACCAATAACAGCATTCATTAGTAGTGTAGCCCTTATGGAACTGGAAGTTGCCCTGCCCCAGTCCTAAACAACAACAAAATCGGCTTAAACTGTTGGCAATTTATAATTTTTTACTAAGAACAACATTAATGAGTAGTGCAGCCCTAATGGCATTGGATGTTGCCCATCCGCAGTCCATACCAAAAACATTCAAATGACCTTGCTGCTACGATTTATCATTTTTATGTACACAATTAAATAATTTCCCAATGATTGCTCACTTCTAGAAATTGTGCCTCTAACAAATATGTAAATCATAATACTTTTAGTCTCTTACCCTAAAACCAAACAAAGTAGAGGCTGTCAACAAAATTCGAATGTTTGGCTAAACACTACAACTAATGTGACGAATGGTCAATAATTAAGACTAAAGGATAGAATATCTTTCAAAGTAAACAATAAAAAAGAGTACCTTCAATAAGTATTTTGTCAAGTACCCCAATACTCAACCAAACTTAAGATAATCCTGTATTTTATTTTTTGAAGGTGACTTCCTAATACTGAAATAAATTTTAAAAGCCAAAATGATGACCATATCATATTTGATGAGTATTTACAGTATTCATACAGCTACTCAGGAATCTTGACTTGCGAAGACCAGAAACTGGAATGTGCTAAGAATCAGTATGGATTATTCTTTGCAAATTCCTGGTAAAATATCATAATATCTTGACTTCCTCTTTTGCAAACAATAAGAGCATAGCTAACACTGAAAATTCGAATGCAAGTATTTTTGCATTCTTTAAAGCCATGAAAAAAGACTCGAACATGAGACGATTGACGCAAAAAAGATGTATTTATTAAACCCCACTGCTCGCAATGACATCTAAGCCGTAAAAACTGGGAGGAAATCGCAGCACAAGAAAATTAAGAGGTTGACTCTTATATATAACAAAATCCAGTCCCTATTATAAGTAAATATTGCTAAGATATAGTTGGGCGGCTCTGAGACAATAAATTGAATTTCTTCATTTAAGTTTGGCGAAGCCATTGATCAGTAATACA
Source organism: Artemia franciscana (assembly GCF_032884065.1). Classification (NCBI taxonomy): domain Eukaryota; kingdom Metazoa; phylum Arthropoda; class Branchiopoda; order Anostraca; family Artemiidae; genus Artemia; species Artemia franciscana. The sequence continues at coordinate 33,559,147 of NC_088882.1, read as the reverse complement.
AAAGAGGTGGCAGAAAAATTTAAGTAAAATCAGACCTCTAATATTTAACGAGTAGTTGGATATTTTATACATGCGTTTTCTTGTATTCTCCGCCACAACACTATAATTGGAAGCAAAGTATTAATCCTTGAAATATTCCTGAATATGTATTATTTACAATTTTGTTGTAGTGATTTTATCTATTTTATGTGAAATTTTACTTGTTGAGAATGTGATTCTGTCAAGATTTGTTTATTTAAGAAACAGGCATTCTGTAGCAGCAACTGACCACACGTTAAGGTCAAAAATCAAATAACGAGTAACATCTATTGTCATTATTTATCAACTACCAAAGAATGCCCGATAAACCACACGACTTCCACCCCCGCAACGATCAACGAAGACAAGAATACCTCGATAATCCCAGTCATCAGGCAGAAAATTCCAACTATTATTATTTAATAAAAACCATCAATCTACATTCTTAAAACGAAAACGGCAAGACCAAGTCGACCTAAGAAGAAAATGTATACCGCAGAAAAATATACACGAACTGATATCGGATAACGCTTGAAGCAGTAACTCAAGGAAGCAAGACATTCGCCACACATACAGTAGTGCTTTGACAAGAGCCAGAAACAATTAATTTAATTTATATATATTAAATTTAATAGTGCAATAGATATTTAATGAAATCGCCAAATTTAACCAACGTTCATTGCAACCCCATAACATCATTTGACATAGAAAGAAATAAGAGTTTTGCTCATAATTCTTTTGATATTAATTGTTTATGGGTTCGCGATTTGAAGAGAACTTTTACTGTAAGCATTCATAGCTAACTTCAATTTCAACATTATTTTTCTGATGCTCAATCTAAGGTTGAAAGTTTAGTATATAAAAAAGTCCCTGTGATAAAAGAGCCAGAGTTACTCAGCTCAGTTACCGGTGTAATGATAAAAACGAAATTTACAGTTGAATGGTAGTCTTAAGGCAACATTATTGCAAGTAAGTAATGTTTTGTTTTATATTCATAGATCGGAAAAATTACTATGAAGTGGCTCCCTCAAATATTCCTTTAAGGTGTGGCGCTAAGATTTTGCAATGGAGAAAAAAAGACGAGACAATTCAAGGGAACAACGACGATAAATATTTCCAACGAATGGTAACCCAAGAGATGCCGTTCAGAATTTCAGCAAAAACAAGGCTTGGCTTTCCTTCTCCCTGTGAATACTGTGTTGAAAAGGGGGTTTTCGAAAGAGGCAATTATGTCGTCAACTGTTTTAATTACCTTTTCTTTTTGAGACGTACCCAACGATAAAAAATGGAAGACTTTGAAAAATTAAAAAAAAACTTATTATGGAACATTGAAAACTTGACGAATATAAACTGACTGATTTTAAACTGACGAATTTAGTGAAGAGCAAGAAAGGTGATATAAGTGAAAGTGGAAAAATCAAAAACTCGAAAGACATCTACCACACATATGGCAGTGCTCCGACAAGAACAATGAACAACCAACAGATCGCCTTGAAACCAAGCTATAAAGAAGCCCAAAACATCAACATTTTCGGCAATCACGAGTAGGAGAAATGCCTGACGTAAGCAACAATGTTATAACTTATTAATCGATATATATTAAGCACTCAATTGGATCACTTGTGACGTTTATTGAACTGTGGGTTGTATGTAATATTGTAAGACCTTGCCTGAAGAATGATTATCCTTCAAAAAATTAGAATTCAAAAAATCACTTTTGAACATAGAGAACATAAAATTACTTTCAGACATTTTGGATCTCAAAAACAGAGAAGAATGCCAAAGGCAAGAATAACGTGGAGTCAAGGTTTATGACAATACCCCGTTATATTATCAAGGGGATCCATTCAGGGGACAGTACCCCTGCAGAGGAACGAAGCCGAGTCAATCCCCGAGAAGGGTTGAAGACCACAAGTTTTAGACACGATTGGAGACCACAAGTTTTTCAGACAATATTTTCTTTCCCTAGAGTTTCAATTTTCGATTCAGGTATTCATGCCTATACACTAGAATGTGCTTATTGTAGGGCAGTAAGTCCGTCTGTGATCACAGTGCTAAGAAACTGGTACAAAAATCTAAGTGCAAGAGTAAAGGTACTAGATCAGGGACTTGAAAATTTCAAACCCCCAATCCCTATTAAGAAAGGTATCCAACGGGGAAAAGTGACTTCCCCACCAGTTTTTAATAATAGTGTATTTACACCCAAAGAGAAAGCGGTTAAGACTCATATATTATATGGAATAAATGTATCAATGGCTAATTATGCTGACGATATTCTAAATATAAGCCGTATCATAAGGGGTATTGAAACGAATTTACTTATTCTTCATGCAGATATGGAGAAGTAGGTTTAAATTAAAAAAAAGTAAAACTGAAATAATGAATTTCATTCCTAGTTCAAAAGAGCCTATTGAAATCGATATTGGTGGCGAGTTGCTAAAGTGCAAGTATTCTTTGATATATCTGGGACTGCCTATTGGACCGTAAGTTCGTGGTACTCGTCAGTTGCTGAAAGAACACCAAGGTAGTATGGGGTGACGCAGCCCATAATTGCCGTGCAGAAGCAATATATATATATATATATATATATATATATATATATATATATATATATATATATATATATATATATATATATATATATATATATATATATATATATATATATATATATATATATATATATATATAGACTTCTGAAATAGATGATAATATGTTGAAGATTACGTAGTGCTGTGCATAGGATTTTTCTTAATTTTTGCTACTCCATATTTTGTGTAATTGTACATTATGATGGGTAATAAAATTATAATAATAATAAGTAAAGTTAATGTTAAGTGTAGAAAAAATGAAGATCATAATGACTTTGATGAGAGATCTTTCTTCATCCAAGTGCTCAGGACATCATAAAACATGGAGTAATATTCAAGCCCGAAAATTTGCTTCTAGCCAGTCAAAATACGTGGAAAATATTCGTAAAACTAGATCCTAAACCGTTTGAAACATTATTCCAACAAAAAAAGATTGGTAAAAATACAAATGAACTAAAGAAATCCATTTTTCAATTCCTAGGATCAGACAAAGGACTGCAATCAAGTAAGGATGCGCAGAAGTAAAATAAGGATATCTCGTTTCCTACCATTCCAAACGCAAATCCAAAGAACTAATGAAAGATTTTGATAATAAAATGGATTAAATTGACAAAGCCATAGGAATAAACAAAGACAGACGAAAAAAATCAATAAATGAAAACTCGACCTCTTCAATAAATCAAATAAAGCATCCGAACGCAAAGAAAACACCCAAGCCTCTTCCTCAAAGGAAAAAAAATTATATGATGGAAATTTAAATAAAGCATTCGAGCGCAAAGAAAACAACTAAGCCCCTTCCTAGAAGGGAAAAAATTTCCATGATGGAAATTACGCTTTATTAAATGAAATTCCAAATATATAGAATTTCTTCAAGGGATTGTGCCAAAAAAAGATATTATCCAGTATCTATGATAAAAATAAAACAACAAATAAAAACATCGATCGTCAGTCATGACTCTTTCCTACATCCATCCATACCCACAAAGTTGCATCCATATTCCATGGGCCTTGCCTGCAGTATTTAAATGGTTAAACTATTCCTATCCTTCAAACGATTATCATCTTTGTATGCTGTACATCTGTAAATAAGTCATCTAACTGTGTCCAGACGTAGCTGTCACAAGCCAGGTTTTACATTGAGCTGTCTTTACGCTTTCGATCCTGATTTACCTAATTGATCCTGAGTTACGCATTTGATCCTAAATTACGTATTTGATCCTGATTTACCTATTTGATCCTGATTTATGTATTTGATCCTAATTTACATATTAGATCTTTCTGGTTCTCCTAACGTCTTGCTGTCATCGAAGTATAGCGTTAGGTCATCGAAGCTTGTTTACAAGTGAAATAGTGATATGGTAGAAACTGACTGTTCCAGTTTTGGTCATGAACTTTTGAACGGGTGTGGTGATAAGCCGGTGTGTCATTAACTTTCAGTTAAGTGTGATAATAAACATTTCGTTTGCCATCCAACTTCTAAGATTTCTTAAAGATATAGTGAAAATTGACATTTTTAAGCGCAAGCTGCGCAAAATGGACAGAAGTGATTTAAAACGTACATTGTATGTCTTTTAAATTTTAGATGTTGCTAATTTTTGCTTCTTTTTAATTTGGACTGGGACGGTTCAATGTAAGTAGGGAGATGTTGTACGCTAGGGTTTTGTCCGGGTTAAGCAGTTTCTAAGTTAGATACAACTGTCACTTTCACTTTAGTCGCTGGGTCGTCTTATCATTTTCTGGGAATATCTTGTGGGTTCAGTTTGGGTATATATATATATATATATATATATATATATATATATATATATATATATATATATATATATATATATATATATATATATTTACTGCTGGAGTTTACTGCTTTTTGACCTTCCAGCCGTGACAGATGTCTATGATTTTTGGCGTCAAGTGGCTTCTATAAAAACGCCAAATGGTACGCAGAGGTTCCCCAACACAGTCAGCATTGTAGAATATCTTCTGATCTTGCCTATTTCGAACCCTTTTCGAGAGCAAATCTTTTTGACCTTGAAAGACGTTAAAACAGATCACAGGAAGTAGCTCAAAAGTGTGACCCTTACCTCTATCAAGCAGGCCAAGTCTGGCATGAAAAGAAAGAAACATATGTCCCATTACTTAGAGGTCGATGCTCCTCTCTTAAAACGACTAAAATCTGTGAAAACAAACACGAGGGCAGACGATTGTGCTCATTCTAGCGCAACTGCAGCTTTTATTTTAACTAGGCGCGGATGAACGATATAAGAAGGTAAGGAGCATAAAAAAATATAAGCCGCAAATATCTCTACTAAAATCAATTCGAAAACCCTGCTTTGTATTACTTTTCCATTGTTTCAGGTGTCTCTTATACAGCAAAAATTACTGAGCTTAAGTCGAGAGCTGAAAATAAATAAACTGTTCTTATTCTTCTGACATCAGCCTTACGTCACTCATTTGTGCATCGCCCTATGGACTTGTACTATCTACAAGGCCAGAGCTACAACGCTTTTTTCTTATTTTTTTAATAATTGGACATTGTTTTGAACTATGGGCAAAGGCAGCCATAATTGTTTACCTTATTAATGTGCTTTTTGATACCAATAAAGGAATTCTCATGAGTAGTTAAACATTTTTGAAATCATCACCTTGTATCGGTTCCTTAGCCAGATTATCAATTCCTTCTACCAAGGTTCAAGAACCTGAACTGGACAAGCCAATCATGAATAGTTATGCATTGTTGAAATCATCACCTTGTATCGGTTCCTTAGACAGATTATCAGTTCCTTCTACCAAGGTCCACGAACCTGAACAGTACTAGCCAATAAGGTCAATCGGACCAGGGTCCGCAGTGAATCAACCGTAAGAATCTACGTCGGCGCAAGTAACTTCTTGCGCGGCTGTTTGCAAAAACAAAGGCTCAAGTCTTCTTCCCGCAGAAAAGAAAAAGAAAAAAAATGGGTGAATAAATTTGTAGAAAATGAGAAACTTCATTGTTAAAGTCGAGATTTTGTAAATTTTTTGGTTTGAGCAGAACACTTGTTGCATTTCGGACAAGAAGGGTGTCGAGAAAATAGTCAGATTTTCTGTTGTGGGGTGTTAGAATTTTAAGGATTTTACACAGACCGAACAAAAATTTGGTAGGAACAAAGTGGAAGCACTGCTTCCAAAAGTGTTTTTTCAAGCACCCCAATACTCAACCAAACTTAAGATAATCCTGTATTTAATTTTTTAAAGGTGACGAACTAATACTGAAATAAATTTTAAAGCCAAAATGATGAATATATCAAATTTGATGAGTATTTACAGTAATCATACAGTGTGGAATCTTACAGAGACCATAAATTGGAATGTGCTAAGAATCAATATGGGTTATTCTTTGCAAATTCCTGGTAAAATATTATAATATATGGAGTTCTTCTTTTGCGAAAAATAACAGCATGGCTAACGGTGGTCATTCGAATGCAGGGATTTCTGCATTCTTAAAGCTATGGAAAAAAACCCGAATATGAGATCCAAGCCATAAAAACTAGGAGGAAATCGCAGTACGAGAAACTATATCTGCCACAGGAATCTTTGCAAGACATAAAAAAATACTATCTAATCTCCGAAAAGAAATTTAGTTTTGAGAATTCTTATGAAGGAGGAGGATAATAAACTTCTGAAAAGGTTACTACTTTAATTCTCTCCCTTTGGGTATGTTCAGTAACATATACAAATTTAGATAGCGAGAGTAGTATATGTGTTATTTTGCATTTTGTTTACTTAGTTAATGTTTTATGCAATAAAATCGTAACAAAAAGTCATGAAAATTTTTATTATACCCTTTAGCCATTTTATATTATTTTTATCGTCTGTTATGCTCTAAAGTCAGAGGAAGATACAATGCTCTAATAAAAGCACAGCCAAATTTAAACTGATCGAGCAGCTATATTGGTATATATGAGGTAGTTTTACACTTTCCCTGCTCTCTCTCTCATAAGTGCAGAACAAAAATACAGATTTCAAAAAACAATATCCAAGTATTAGAAATATTTTAATTTTTAAATTTGAAGCCAAAATTGATGTAATTGGGAAAGTCTTTCCTTTATCTATTTAAAATTATTGTTGTTTTTATTAAAATTGTTGATAAATGAATACAACATATATTGAACCGAATACATGACCCGAAAAATATCTTGTAAACTTTCTAAAACTTCTGAAAGTAATTTTTGTTAGCTAAGTCGTTCCAAGAAAGCCTTTCGATGTTCAGTAGCATACGGACGGACTCGCAAAGAATCTTCCTATACCTCCCATGTTAAACATTTGGAGTTTGCCTGACGTTCCTGAATTAGTGATTTTGGCGGTTTTTATGTCAATAGAAGTAAAAAAATCTGGTGAATATTTTGGCATAATCAAATCTTAAAGCCGACAATTATTTTTTTTATAATTCTAAAATAATTATAAAACCTGTTTCGGGTTTGCATTCTAGATTGCTATGCTTGACATTGTTGTTGTGGGGTATCAAAAAATAGAGCAAAAAATTTTCTATTCATCAATAAGAAGCTTTTTTCTATAATATATACCTCCTGGCTGCAGTCCCTTCAAATACTTTACATATTTGTGTTCCGAAATCAAAATTTCCCCTCAAAAGGTTAGATTGAGCTGTAATCGGAGCATCTAAGAATGCAAAAATTACACCAAGGGGCTAACCACTCGGATTGTTCAGGAGCGATTCAGTCAAGCATTATTTAGTTCTAACCTGTTCAATACTTCGCTCTTTACACTAAAGCTTTAATTTTGTCCCAATTCCTTAAGAATGACCCCTGAATCACAAAGGCCTTAGAATAAATAGTTGAAATTAATAAAATTATTTTAGCGTAAAGAGCAAGGTATTAGGAGGAAGTGAAGCCCTCATATGCGTAATAATTTCGGTTGGATTTAAGTTTTAATGCTGGTCCTTACTTTCAGTTGAAAAAACTTTTTCATATTTATTTTTACATTTTTCTTTAAAATAAATGCTAAAGCATCCTGCGCCCCCTTCATGGAAATTTTCTTCCCCCATGACAAATTCCTCCTTGGAAAGATCCCCCCACATAACCCCCTTCCCTCAACCCCTCCCCAAACCAAAAAAAAATCCTGAAACCGTCTGTACACTTCCCAATAACCATTACTTCGTGTAAACACTGGTCAAAGTTTGTAACTTGCAGCCTCTCTCACGGGGACTCTGGAGGAGTAAGTCATCCCCAAAGACATAATTAATAGATTTTTGACTATGCTGAATAAAATAACTATCTCAGAATTTTGATCCAGGGACTCTGGGAAAAAATGAGGGCGGCAGAGGACCTAGGTGCCCTCCAATTTTTTTGGTCAATTAAAAAGGGCACTAGAACTTTTCACTTCCGTTAGAATAAGGCCTCACACGACATTCTAGGAACAATGGGTCGATAAGATCACCCCTGGAGAAAAGAATAACAAAAAAACAAACAAATAACTACGCATCCGAGATCTGTCTTGTGGCAAAAAAGCAAAATTCCACATTTTCGTAGAAAGATGCTTGAAACTTCTACTGTAGGGTTCTCTGATACGCTGAATCTGACGGTGTGATTTTCATTAGGATGTATTGACTTTTAGATGGTGTTTTCCCCTATTTTGTAAAATAAGGCAAATTTTCTCAGGCTCGTAACTTTTGATGGGTAAGTCTAAACTTAACAAACCTTATATATTTAAAATCAGCACCAAAATGCAATTCTTTGGTGTAACTATTGCTATGAAAATCCGTTTTTTAGAGTTTCGGTTACTATTGAGCCGGGTCGCTCCTTACTACAGTTCGTTACCACGAACTGTTTGATGAACGGATGAAGAAATTAGCTGTGATATTTATGTAATTCCTTGTAGAAATAGGCTTCTGAACTGCTTGCTTGATCCTGTGCTTGACTTTAAGAAAAATCTCGCAAATGCTATGACAATAAATTAAAACAAATTTTCAACAAAAGGTAAAGCACAATTAAAAATAAAATCTAAACAAAAACAATTTAATATGGATAGGAGAAGTAAACGGATTCAGAACAAACAAATTTAAAAAGAACAACGACTATACTTGTACTGGAAAGTATTTTACTGCCGCCGTGACAAGTGCCAAGGCCCAAACTATGCCCGGGTGTTGGTACTTGGCGCATGGCAAACTCGTACATTTTGATTGGCAGGCATGTTCTCTAATTACCTATTAGCATAATTATTGCGTTAGTTTTCAGTTTTTAAGTCATGTAGCGACAAATCCGACACTTCAAATGAATTAAAAAAAAAAAAAGTTTTTTTTTAACTGAAAGTAAGGAGCGACATTAAAACTTAAAACGAACAGAAATTACTCCGTATATGAAATGGGTTGTCCCCTCCGCAGTCCCTCGCTCTTTACGCTAAAGTTTGACTCTTTGCCACAATTCTACTTTTTAAAACAATTAAAAACTTTACCGTACAGAGCGTGGGACTGCGGAGGGGACAACCCATCATGTTTGGGGGACAAAACGTTTTCATGTTTATTTTTTCATTGTTTTTTTTTTTATAGTAATGCTAGAAAATCCTGCGCCCTTTCATTGAATTTTTCTTCCCCCATGACATATTCCTCAAAGGAAAGATCCTCCCACAAAGCCCTCTCCCATCAACCCCACCCCCCAAACCAAAAAATCCCCATGAAAACGTCTGTACACTTCCCAATAACCATTACTATATGTACACACTGGTCAAAGTTTGTAACTTGCAGCCCCTCCCTCAGGGATTGTGGGGGATTAAGTCATTCCCAAAGACATAGTTATTATGGTTTTCGACTATGCTGAACAAAATGGCTATCTTGAAATTTTAATCTGTTGACTTTTGGAAAAAATGAGCATGGGAGGGGGCCTATTTGCCCTCCAAATATTTTTGGTCACTTAAAAAGGGCACTAGAAATTTTCATTTCCGTTAGAATGAGCCCTCTCGCGACATTCTAGGACCACTTGGTCGATAAGATGACCCCTGGGAAAAAAAAAACAAAAAGAAAAACAAACAAACAAATAAACACGCACCCGTGATTTGTCTTCTGGTAAAAAATACAAAATTCCACATTTTTTAGATAGGAGCTTGAAATTTTTGCTATAGAGTTCTCTGATATACCGAATGTGATAGTGTGATTTTCGTTAAGATTCTATGACTTTTAGGGGATGTTTCCCTCTTTTTTTCAAAATAGGGCAAATTTTCTCAGGCTCGTAACTTTTGATGACAAAGACTAAATTAATTGAAACTTATATATTTAGAATCAGCGTAAAAATTCGATTCTTTTGATGTATCTTTTAGCATCAAAATTTCGTTTTTTAGAGTTTCGTTTACTATCGAGCCGAGTCGCCCCTTACTACAGTTCCTTACCATGAACTGTTTGAAAAGAAAATAATTCGGCATTTCGGGGCTTCTGACATTATTATTCCTTTGCGGAAGTTAGGCTCAAAATTGAAAAAGGATCATATTTTTCTCTGGGCCCCTTCCACCTCTTAGTTCGTTTATTTTCCCGTCAGTTTTCACCTGTTTTCGCTTTATAATTGTGTTATCTCTTAGCAGTTCTTTCGTTAGTTGAGTTATGGTTGTGGTATATATGTTTTATCGCTCGTATAGTTGTGTTATTTTCAGATTATACTCCATAATAGAGAGGCTCCGAACACCCAGCATTGTATATTAAGCTCTTAATTTGACGTTTTTTTCTAATGTGACCAGATTCGTCCTGCGCCCTTTTCATTGAATTTTTTTCCCCCATGGCATATTTCTCCAAGGAAAGATCCTCCCACATAGCCCCCTCCCTCAACCCTACCCCCAAAACCAAAAAGATCCCCCTGAAAACGTCTGTACACTTCCCAATTACCATTATTATATGTAAACACTGGTTGAAGTTTGTAACTTGCAACCCCTCCCCCAGGGACTGTGGGGGAGTAAGTCATCCCCAAAAACATAGTTATTATGATTTTCGACAATGCTAAATAAAATGGCTATCTCAAAATTTTGATCCGTTGACTTTGGGAAAAAAATGAGCGTGGGAGGGGGCCTACATGCCCTCCAATTTTTTTGGTCACTTAAAAAGGGCACTAGAACTTTTCATTTCCATTAGAATGAGCCCTCTTGCGACATTCTAGGACCACTTGGTCGATACGATGACCCCTGGGAAAAAAACAAAACAAACAAACAAATAAACACGCACCCGTGATTTTTCTTCTGGCAAAAAATACAAAATTCCACATTTTTGTAGATAGGAGCTTGAAACTTCTACAGTTGGGTTCTCTGATATGCTGAATCTGATGGTGAATCTGAATCGTTAAGATCCTACGACTTTTAGGGGGTGTTTCCCCCTAGTTTCCTAAATAAGGCAAATTTTCTCAGGCTCGTAACTTTTGATGGCTAAGACTAAACATGATGAAACTTATATATTTAAAATCAGCATTAAAATGCGAATTGATATCAAAATTTCATTTTTTAGAGTTTTGGTTACTATTGAGCCGGATCGCTCCTTACTACAGTTCGTTACCACGAACTGTTTGAAAAGAAAATAATTCGGCATTTCGGGGCTTCTGACATTATTATTCCTTTGCGGAAGTTAGGCTCAAAATTGAAAAAGGATCATATTTTTCTCTGGGCCCCTTCCACCTCTTAGTTCGTTTATTTTCCCGTCAGTTTTCACCTGTTTTCGCTTTATAATTGTGTTATCTCTTAGCAGTTCTTTCGATAGTTGAGTTATGGTTGTGGTATATATGTTTTATCGCTCGTATAGTTGTGTTATTTACTTATTTTCAAATTATACTCCATAATAGAGAGGCTCCGAACACCCAGCATTGTATATTAAGCTCTTAATTTGACGTTTTTTTCTAATGTGACCAGATTCGTCCTGCGCCCTTTTCATTGAATTTTTTCCCCCATGGCATATTTCTCCAAGGAAAGATCCTCCCACATAGCCCCCTCCCTCAACCCTACCCCCAAAACCAAAAAGATCCCCCTGAAAACGTCTGTACACTTCCCAATTACCATTATTATATGTAAACACTGGTTGAAGTTTGTAACTTGCAACCCCTCCCCCAGGGACTGTGGGGGAGTAAGTCATCCCCAAAAACATAGTTATTATGATTTTCGACAATGCTAAATAAAATGGCTATCTCAAAATTTTGATCCGTTGACTTTGGGAAAAAAATGAGCGTGGGAGGGGGCCTACATGCCCTCCAATTTTTTTGGTCACTTAAAAAGGGCACTAGAACTTTTCATTTCCATTAGAATGAGCCCTCTTGCGACATTCTAGGACCACTTGGTCGATACGATGACCCCTGGGAAAAAAACAAAACAAACAAACAAATAAACACGCACCCGTGATTTGTCTTCTGGCAAAAAATGCAAAATTCCATATTTTTGTAGATAGGAGCTTGAAACTTCTACAGTTGGGTTCTCTGATATGCTGAATCTGATGGTGAATCTGAATCGTTAAGATCCTACGACTTTTAGGGGGTGATTCCCCCTAGTTTCCTAAATAAGGCAAATTTTCTCAGGCTCGTAACTTTTGATGGCTAAGACTAAACTTGATGAAACTTATATATTTAAAATCAGCATTAAAATGCGATTCTTTTGATGTAGCTATTGATATCAAAATTTTTTAGAGTTTTGGTTACTATTGAGCCGGATCGCTCCTTACTACAGTTCGTTACCACGAACTGTTTGACTAAGAAATTTTGGCTTGAATTCAATTTCTTCTTCTTGTTAATTTATCAAATAATAAAAGCATATCCTATAGCTGCAGATACAGCTGGCAATTACAAGTAGGAAGAGTTGAATGTAACTGCACCATATGTACTTTTGGAAAACTGTGCAGTTTTGGAAAACTGCACAGATACTTGAAGAGGCCGTAAGTAACGACACTACTGCACCTATATCAGACAGTTCGTGGTAACGAACTGTAGTAAGGAGTGACCCGGCTCAATAGTAAACGAAACTCTAAAACACGGAATTTTGATACTAAAAGATAGGCAAATAAACACACTCTTTATAATCAAATGTAAAAATTTAGATTTAAATCCAATATTTTTTTAATTAACTTTAGTTTTTGATTTAATGGGACTTGCAGGATGTTGTCAACTTTTACGCTGTTAGCTTTTTTTTTGTTCTGCTACTTTTATGCTAGTTCTTTTTGTTAATTTATCAAATAAAAAAAGCATATCCTGTAGCTGCAGATCTCATTTTTGCTTCCTTTCCATGCATCATTGCCTCACACATTTTTATATGTCTTTGCTTTTCGCATTGTGATCATCGAAAACACTTGTTTTAGCTGTTCGGATCCATTCAAAATAGTATGCCTCGTATAGCAGTTGATGATATCAATACGATCTGGCCCCAGATCAAGAAGTAAGAAGCAGCCTACCTCCAAACAAAATCACCGGCGGGATTTCATCAAAATGCTGATGTGGGATCATCAACACGAAAAAATAAAATAAGAATAAAAATGGATAAAAGCCTGGGAGAGGGACTTTGAAATTTTTTTTTATTTCTTAAATTATTTTAAAATTATTTTTTTGACTTTACAGAATTTGTGCAATATTTATAACACTTTAATTTTACCTATTTCAAATATTTTTCACAAGGAAAAAATTGTAATGTTTTGGGTAATTCGTTTTCTCGTTCAATTATTTCTTCATTAGTTAATTCACCCCATTTACATATGACAGGCAATTCAAAATGGAATGAATAAGCAATTTTTACTCAGCCTTTCTTTCTACCATTCTTGAATATTTTTCAAGTATTTCAACAAGAACTGCCAAGACTTAAAGAAGCAAGGGTTAACATGGCAAAAGCAGACAAACCTGAAGCACTAAATATAAATTTAGATTACTAACATTTCCCTAATACTTACAACTTCTACGATAAACAAACAATCGTTTCTCTAACACTTTTTCCGTTTATATTAAGATATAAAATCTAAATAAAATTTTGTGGATCCACTCCCTTAAGTCTTTTTTTAATATTCTCTACACATTTATGTCCACAATTGATATCACTTAAATTTTGTATTGGAATGGAATAATAAGCAATTGGTTTATCAAACAGTTAGTGGTAACAAGCTGTAGTAAGGAGTGACCCGGCTCAATAGTAAACAAAACTAAAAAAATGGAATTTTGATACCAATAGTTACCTCAAAAGAATTGCATTTTAATGCTGATTCAAATATATAAGTTTCATCAAGATTAGTTTCACCTATCAAAAGTTACGAGCCTGAGAAAATTTGCCTCATTTTCGATAATAAGGGGAAACACCCCCTAAAGTTCATACAATCATAACGAAAATCACACCATCTGATTCAGCGTATTAGAGAATCTTATTGTAGAAGTTTCAAACTCCTATCTATAAAAATGTGGAATTTCGCATTTTTTGCCAGAATACATATCACGGATGCGTGTTTATTTGTTTGTTTTTTTGTTGTTTTTTTTCCCAGGGGTGATCGTATCGACCCAGTGGTCCAAGAATCTTGCGAGAGGGCTTATTCTGACGGAAATGAAAAGTTCTAGTGCCCTTTTTAAGTGACCAAAAATTGGAAGGCACCTAGGCCCCCTCCCACGCAAATTATTTTCCCAAAGTCACCGGATCAAAATTCTTGAGATAGCCATTTTATTCAACGTAGTCAAAAACCTTCTAAGTATGTCTTCGGGGACGTCATACTCCCCCAGAGTCCCCGGGGAGGGGCCACAAGTTATAAACTTTGACCAGTGCTTACATATAGTAATGGTTATTTGGAAGTGCACAGAAGTTTTCAGGGGGATTTTTAGGTTGGAGGGAGGGTTGAGAAGAGGGGGATATTTTGGGGGAAGTTTCCTTGAGGAATCTGTCATGGAGGAAGAAAATTTTAATGAAGGGAGCGCAAGATTTTCTTGCATTATTTAAAAAAATGAAAAAATGAATATGAAAAAGTTTTTTCAACTGAAAGTAAGGAGAAGCATTAAAACAAAACGAACAGAAATTATTACGCAAATGATGGGCTCACCTCCTCCTAATACCTCACTCTTTACACTAAAGTATTCTTAGTGATTTCAACTATTTATTCTACGGCTTTTGTGATTCAGGGATCATTCGCATGAAATTGGGACAAAATTTAAACTTTAGTGTAAAGAGCGAGGTACTGACGAGAGGGCGAACCCCTTCATATATGTAATAAAAACATGAGAATACAGAAGTTCCTTACGTAAGCTAATTTGTAAGTTACGTATATCTTTTACTAATAAAAATATTCGTAAGAAATTAAGACAGGACGGACTCGCAAAGAATCTTCCAATACCTCCCATGTTAAACATTTGGAGTTTGCCTGACGTTCCTGAATTAGTGATTTTGGCGGTTTTTATGTCAATAGAAGTAAAAAAATCTGGTGAATATTTTGGCATAATCAAATCTTAAAGCCGACAATTATTTTTTTATAATTCCAAAATAATTATAAAACCTGTTTCGGGTTTGCATTCTAAATTGCTATGCTTAAGAAACTTATTTCTATCATATATACCTCCTGGCTGCAGTCCCTTCAAATATTTTACATATTTGTGTTCCGAAAACAAAATTTCCCCTCAAAAGGTTAGATTGAGCTGTAATCGGAGCATCTAAGAATGCAAAAATTACACCAAGGGGCTAACCACTCGGATTGTTCAGGAGCGATTCAGTCAAGCATTATTTAGTTCTAACCTGTTTAAACAGAGTATAGAGAAGAAGTAAGGTGCAGACACCAAACTGCCGGTTAATGAATATATAAGAAAATTGTATTGTATAAATAATTAAGGATAAGCTGCGTCTAATCCTAGAGATAAATTGAACTCAGCACAAGGGCCGAATAAGAAGCAATGGTTTTATTTTAAAAAGATTGATCTATCGTTTTGGTTTAATTGAAATAAATTCAGGACAAATTTATGTATTGTAGTATAAGTACAATTTTGCATAGTCTTCGTACTTAAATAAGAATTAAAAATATATAAAACAAGCTAATTAATAACTAATGAATGAAACAAAATAACTAATGAACGAAACAAAATGTCCCCAGAATATTTAAATTTGTTATAGCAAAACCCGAGTCTTGCTGTAGAACTACCAAAGCAAACTATAAAAGCAGTCAATGACCAGTCTCAAGTCCAAGGCCTTTCCAAGAAACAATCCCACCCCTTGGTAAATAAACCCCAATAAAAATTACCCATACTAAAGCAGTCAAATGACGAGTCTCAAGTCCAAGGCCTTTCCAAGAAACAATTCAACCCTTTAGTAAGTGAACCCCGATAAAAATGGTCAAAACCCTAATAAAGTTCTTATATAGTTCTTGTTATTGACCACAGTAACATGGGAAAAAAAGAAATATACGAGGGATCCATTTGCCAAATGTGCAGGCCCATCGTAAAAAGTTGAAATTAAATTATCGGGCTAGAGGCAGACCGCGTTTACCAAAATATATGTTAGAAGACTTAACGGATGCTTCGGTTCACGACGAATCAAGTTCCGAAGGAATTGGAACAAATTCCCCTTTTGTGTTGAAAGTTATCACTTCTGGAAGAAATTTGGGGTCAGACCTTCTAAAAGGCTCACGCTGCATTGTGGATCTGCCTTACCTTTTTGAGAATTATGAAAAGCTCGTGATTCGCCACATGTAAGTTTTTTCTTTGTCTTTCATTTTACGTCATTGATTTACTGCTATCAAAATTATTAGGATGGGGAATTATTCTGGGTTGCAATTAATACAACTTGTACCTTATTAATTCTTGATAATTGTCTTTTCTGCTATAGAGAAAGAATGTTCGATAACTTTTAAAGATATTTTCATCCCAAAACAGAAAGTTAAGAAAGTAACACCATCAGATTCAGCGTATCACAGAACCTTATTGTACAAGTTTCAAGCTCCTATCTACAAGAATGTAGAATTTTGTATATTTTGCCAAAACACAAATCCCAGATGCGTGTTTATTTATTTAATTCTTTTTTCCGAGGGTCATTGTACCGACCCAGTGGTCTTAAAATTTTGCGAGAGGGCTCATTCAAATGGAAATGAAAAGTTCTAGCGCCATCAAAATCCTGAGATAGCCATTTTATTTAGCATAGTTGAAAAACCTTATAACTATGTCTTTCAGGACGACTTACTTCCCCAAAGTCCCCATAGGAGAAGCTGCAAGTTAAAAACTTTGACCAGTGTTTGCACATAGTAATGATTATTGGGAAGTGTATAGACGTATTTCAATTATTTATTCTACGGCCTTTGTGATTCAGGGGTCATTCTTAAGGATTTAGGACAAAATTTAAGCTTTAGTGTAATGAGCGAGGCATTGACAAGTGGGCGAGCCCCCCTTATATACGTAATAGATACCTGCGAATATAGAAGTTCGTTAGGTAAGCTAATTCGTAAGTTACGTATATTTTTACTAATGAAAACATTCGTAAAAAACTAAAAGCTCTAGTTGCCTTTTTAAGTAGCAAAAAATTGGAGAGCAGCTGGGCCTCCTTCCCCGCTCATTTTTCTCAAAATCGTTCGATCAAAATTATGAGAAAGCCGTTTAGCCAAAAAAAAAAAAAATCAAATTTCGTTTTAATTATTCATCTGCGCAGAGCCGAAATCAAAACATGGATTAACTAAAAAAACATTCAGAAATTAAATAAAAAACCATTTTTTTTAAATGAAAGGAAGGAGTAACATTAAAACTTAAAACGAACAGAAATTACCCAGTATATGAAAGGGGCTGTTTCCTCCTCAACGCCCCGCTCTTTAGGCTAAAGTTTTTATAGTATTAAACAGTAGATCTTTTAAATTATATTTTTGGTAAAAAATAAGGAGAGGGGCACATTTGAAGGAAGGCCTAAAAATTCAGAAAAGAACTTAAAACAACCATAAGTAGCTACTTATACTATTCCTAAGAGCAAATGCTTCGCTATACCCCACCCCTCGCCCCTCTTTAAGCGACAGTTTACAGCCCATTATATATTTCCCCATTACATTTTGAAATAGCCCCACTTTTTACTTCTGTATTAATTTATGACGAAAGCTAATCAATCGGCGGAAAAAATGAGTCGCGCTATTCTGAAATAAATATAAAAAACAAGTTTTTTCTTAACTGAAAGTAAGGAGCAACATTAAAACTTAAAACGAACAGAAATTACTCCGTATATGATAGGGGATGTTCCCTTCTCAACGCCTTGCTTTCTACGCTAAAGTTTGACTCTGTCTCACAACTCTCCATTTAAAAAAAAAAAAAAAACTTGCCAATTTGAAAAATAAAAAAAATATACTATGACGTTTAGGGGTGTTTCCCCTTATTTTCCAAACTCGTAACTCGAAGAAGAGGGGGATATGTTGGGGGAACTTTCCTTGGAGGAATTTGTCATGGGGGAAGAAAATTTTCATGAAGGGAGCCCAGGATTTTCTAGTATTATTTAAAAAAAAAATAATGAAAAAATAAATATGAAAAAGCTTTTTTCAACTGAAAGTAAGGCGAAGCATTAAAACTTAAAACGAACAAAAATTATTAAGCATACGATAGGCTCATCTCCTCCTAATACCTCGCTCTTTACGCTAAAGTATTTTTAGTAATTTCAACTATTTATTCTACGGCTTTTGTGATTCAGGGGTCATTCTTAAGAAATTGGGACAAAATTTAAGCTTTAATGTAAAGAGCGAGGTACTAACGAGGGGGTGAGCCCCTTCGTATACGTAATAAAAACATGAGAATACAGAAGTTAGTTACGTAAGCTAATTTGTAAGTTACGTATATCTTTTACGAATAAAAAGATTCGTAAAAAATTAAAATTTTTAGTTGCCTTTTTAAGTAACCAAAAACTCGGACGGCAACTAGGCATCCTCCCCCGCTCCATTTTTTCTCAAAATAATTCGATCAAAACTATGAGAAAGCACTTTAGGCAAAAAAATAAATATTAAAATTTCGGTTTAATTATTCATCTGCGGAGAGCCAAAATCAAAACATGCATTGATTCAAAAACGTTCAGAAATTAAATAAAAAGAAACAGTTTTTTTAACAGAAGTAAGGAGCGACATTAAAACTTAAAACGAACAGAAATTACTTCGTATATGAAAGAGGCTGCTTCCTCATCAACGCCCCGCTCTTTACGCTAAATTTTTTACTGTTTTAAAAAGTAGAGTTAAGAGAAAGAGTCAAACTTTAGCGTAAAGAGTGGGGCGTTGAGGAGGAAACAGCCTCTTTCATATACGGGATAATTTCTGTTCGTTCTAAGTTTTAATGTTGCTCCTTACTTTCATTTAAAATGCTTGCTTTTTTATCTAATCATTAAAAAGTACGGAAAAAGGTTCTGGAAGAATGTCTGCTTTAAAGGATTTGAGAAATAAACTAGCTAATTTGATCCTCCTAACTCATAAAAGCATATTGGTATTTTTAATCGTACTAATAAGAACTTTGTGAATTACTCGAATAAAAATTTAAATGATAGTTGAGATGCAACTGAATTTGGGGCACGGATTTTTACTTTGAATTTGATTTTAGGGAGTCAAGTGAGACTTAATTTTTCTTGGAATATGGTTAGTAATTTCCGTTGGAATTTGGTAAATCGACACGGGTCTGTTTAGAGGGCATTTCCTGTCATGCCCCAAAGGATTTTGTAAAGTTTTGAAATACTTGGCTTTCCTGATTGGTAGTTCCAGGACAGTTTTTGGCTTGGTTACATACATAAATAAAATTGGGTGGTTTAATCTGACAATGAAATACAACAATCTTTCGGTTAGATCGTATAATTTCCACTTCTCGCCCATTTCTAGCTATATTTTATATTTTATTTCATATTTTAATTACCCTACATCGCTCACTACTCTACATACTACCTATCCTTTTTGAAGCTATAGCACTTTCCTTTCTACCAAAACAATAAAATCGCTACTTTACTATTTTACTTCCTCACAACCAATTAGCATTTTATTTACAGGTGCCAAGACATCAATTTGGTTTCAAATATGATGTTTTCTAAAGAACATAGAGCTGGATTGCGCTCAAGACTCATCTTCAAATGCGAATCATGTCATGAGGAAGCCACAATTCACACAGAAAAACCCCTTGCTCCTAGAAGGCTTAAAAAAAAAGACTCAACGAAAACCGTAGTCAAAAAACGGAAAAGGACTGATTTTGATAGTGTGAATACTATCAGAAAGAAACACAAGACAGAAACAGGAACAGTAAGTGTCAACAAAGAGGTAGTGGTTGGTGCAATAAATGGTGGAATGACTCACGCCCAGGTTCAAGAACTTTTCTCTACCATTGGAATAAATACCCCGTCTCAGAAAGTCTTTACGAAATTTGAGAAAGAAATTTGCGTAGAATTGGAAAAAGTTCTCTATGACTATCTTATCGAAAATGGGAAAACCGAGCGAAGGATGGCACTGGAAGCAGGTGAGAAAATTCACCCAAATGGAGCTGTAGAGACATGTGTTATAGTTGATGGAAGCTGGTGTACACGAAGTTATGGGAATAGATATCTTGCACTCTCAGGCTGTGGAGTGGTGATAGGTTTCTATTCGAAGAAATTCTTAAATCTAGGAATTAGGAACAAATATTGCTGTACTTGCGTGAAATACAGGCATCAAGTAAATAGATCTGTTCCTGAACAAATATGTTTTATGAACTGGCAGGGGCCCAGTACAGGTATGGAGTCAGATATACTAGTTGACGCATTCCGAATAGCAACATCCATGCACAATCTAAGATATACTCGATTTGTTGCCGACGGCGATTCAAGTACCCATTCTGGAATTATAGCAAGGGTACCATATGGCAGAAATGTAGAAAAAATTTAGTGTGCTAATCATGCGTGCAAATGCTTGAAAACGGACTATATAAGAAGCAGCATGAAAATGCCGAATGCAGAAGATTTCTTAGTGCCGCAATAATAAAGAAAATGTGTGATTTTGCCAGAAATGCAATTGTATGTGCCACCACAGAGAAGAAAAGCGTGAAGGATCTCATCAATGCACTGAAGGCAATTCCTCTACATTTTTTCCGTGGCGACCATAGATTTTGTCCTACACGCTGCTCGTTCTCCGGGAAAGTTCTACAGGTCAATCCTGGACACCCCTAGCAACATCTTTCTCAGCCATGTGTATTCAGCCTTTGATACGCTGACCAGAAGGGCTCGTCTACTGATAGGAAACCACACGAGCAGCCTGGCTGAATATTTTATGAGCATAGTTGCAAGGCTTATAGGTGGCAAAAACATCATGGTTAGCCAAAGTGCGCAATATACCACCCGTGTTAAAGCAGCAGGAATCCGATTTACGAAAGATCACTCAGCTCGCCTTGAAATATTTCGAAGAACTGTAGGATCTACACCAAGTAGGCAGTTGAAAAAACTTGCACAACAGCGGGCCATGACTACTGCTCGATGTAAAAAACTGTCTGCTAAAAAGCGCCTTTTCACTAATGCTTCCACAAAACTCCCTTCAAAAGAAATCAGGGAGCCAACCGGAGCACACAAAAAATATGGCTCGAACGCAACTGCTCCGGATCTTGATTGCAGTGCGCTCGAAATTGCAAAAACAGATATTTTGACTCGTCTCCAATGTACTGCAACAGATATCCTCAGTATCGAAAAAGCCACTAGGCTTCAGAGAAATTCTATCGATAATAGCTGGATAGAATACAGAAAAAACAGAATTACAGCTTCCGTAGCTGGTGCTGTTTGTAAAAGGCGGTTGAAGACTGTGGGCTCATTAGTTCGGCAGCTGCTGTATCCCAGAAACCGCCAAACAAAGGCAATGGAGCATGGTCAGATGTATGAGCCTGTAGCTATTGCAGCTTTTGCAAAGAAAATGGGTTGCATTGTGAACTCTGCTGGGCTTTTCATTCACAAGGAATACGGGTTTCTAGGGGCCAGTCCGGACGGGATAGCAATTTTTCCTTCGGGTGAGAAGGCTCTTTTGGAGGTGAAGTGCCCTTTGACAGCAAAAGGGCTTACATTGGAAGAGTGGAGAGCGCTTAAAAAAAATACATGTCTAGAAAAGAAAGTTAATAGTGAAATAAAGCTGAAAAGAACACATGACTACTATTACCAAGTTCAAATGCAATTGGAATGTTGTGACATTGATTTTGTATACTTTGTAATATTTTAAGGGGAAGAGGAATTATATTATGAAAAGATTGGTCGTGAACGTGAATTCTGGTCTAACAAAATGCTGCCAAATCTACAAAAATTTTATTTTGAGGCACTGTTACCAGAAATTGTCGACGGAAGGTTGCCAAGAAGTATGGAGATACGAGAACCGTTTATATAAATCCAACTGTGCTAGGTATGGGTAGTTATCATGTGTCATTACAGTCTTATCCGAATACAAATTCAGATATACAAATACTCAAGCAACAATCGAACTTTAGAATATTTTTTAATGAACCCGTATGGATAAGCTAAATAAAAAAAAACAAGTTTTTTTTTAACTGAAAGTAAGGAGCGACATTAAAACTTAAACGATCAGAAATCACTTCGTATATGAAAGGGGCTGCTCCCTCCTCAACGCCCCGCTTTTTACGCTAAAGTTTTTTACTGTTTTAAAAAGTAGAATTGAGAGAAAGAGTAAAACTTTAGCGTAAAGAGCGGGGCGTTGAGGAGGGAGTAGCCCCTTTCACATAAGAATTAATTTATATTCGTTTTAAGTTTTAATGTTGCTCCTTGCTTTCAGTTAAAAACATGTCTTTTTTTTATTTAATATCTGAACGTTTTTGAACTAATGCATGTTTTGATTTTGGCTCTCCACAGATGAATAATTAAAACGAAATTTCATATTTATATGGCTTTCTCATAATTTTGATAGAATCACTTTGAGAAAAAAGGAGCAGGGGAGGAGGCTTAGTTGCCCTCCAATGTTTTGGTTACTTAAAAAGGCAACTAGAACTAGAACTTTTAATATTTTACGAACGTTTTTGCTAGTAAAAGATCTACGTAACTTACGAGTTAGCTTACGTAACGAACTTCTGTATTCTGTTAGTGTTAAATTTTAATGCTGCTCCTTACTTTCAGTTGAAAAAAACTGTTTCATATTTATTTTTGTATTGTTCTATTTTGAAATAAGGCTAGAAAATACTGCGCTCCCTTCATGTAAAATTTTCTTCCCCATGACAAATTCCTCCATGGAAAGTTCCCCCAACATAACCCCCTGTTCTCAACCCCCCCCCCCCCAACCAAAAATCCTCCTGAAAACGTCTGTACATTTCCCAATAACCATTACTATATAAACACTGATCAAAGTTTGTAACTTGTAGCCCCTTCCACGGGGATTCTGGTGGAATAAGTCGTCCCCAAAGACACAGTTATAAGGTTTTTCGACTATGCTGAATAAAATGGCTATCTCACAATTTTAATCGGGTGACTGTGGGAAAATAATTAGCGTGGGAGGAGGCCTAGGTGCCCTCCAATTTTTTAGATCACTTAAAAAGGGTACTATATACTTCATTTTTTATATATAATTCACTTGTATATAACTTCATTTCCGTTGGAATGAGCCCGCTCGCAACATTCTATGACAACTGGTTCGATATAATCACCCCTGGAAAAAAAATCCATATTTTTGCTGATAGAAGCTTAACACTTCCACGGTAGGGTTCCCTGATAGGCTGATTCGGATGGGTGTAATTTTGGTTTTATTACTTTTATCGGGTGTTTCCCTCTATTTTCTAAAATAAGGCAATTTTTCTTAGACTCGTAATTTTAGATAGGTATCTCATATATTTAAAGTCAGCATTAAAATGCGATTTTGTTCATGTAGCTATTGGTATCAAAAATCCGTTTTTTAGAGTTTTGGTTACTATTGAGCCGGGTCGCTCCTTAGTACAGTTCGTTACCACGAACTTTTTGATAAAATGAAATAAATTTGTCACTTCGCTGCGAGCAATCATTTAAATTATATTTTTCTAAATAGGTCTGCATGAAGTAAAAACCCGAAAATATGTACTTTTTATTAGTAATTTCCACAATTTTATACCGCGTCTCCTGGCAAATAATGATGACCAGACCACAGGCACACACGCAGGCGAGGGATTCACCCACCTTAAATTTGTATAATGCTTAATTTGTCAGCGAAATGTTTAATTTTCCTGTGTTCTCTTGGTATTTCTTTCGTAAGAGCTGAACCCCCCTCCTCCAAAAAAAATCTCGAATAATAATTTCTCTAATTTTCTCCTCGAATAATAGTTCTTTTCCAAATAAATATTCCTATTTACTTGTCGAATTACGAAGAATGAATATACATTAGTCGTAATTTTCAGTGAGAAACCCCTTGAGTTTAATGACGGCAGTGAAATCTGATAACCTTGAGTATTTGTGTGATATGCCGCGATTGAAAAAGAACTAACAGACAGTATAATTTTTGGAGGAGCGTCCGGCCTTAACCTTAGGTATTGAGAGTAATATGAGTTTATTTTTACATTTATTTACTTACCTTAATGTTTTGTGTGCTAAAATTGACAAAAAAAAAGTCACGAAAAATTTCAGTTATACCGTTTAACCATTGTATATTATTTTGTTTTTCTCATATGTTTTTAAGTTAGAAGAATATACAATATTTTAGGATAAAAGCCTAGCCACATTTAAAACAAACGAACATTTATTTTTGCATATAATAGGTAGCTGTACACTCTCATAAATTCAGAAAAAAAAATGCAAAACAACGATATCCAAGTATTAAAAATATCTTAATTTATAAATTTGAAACAAAAATTTTGTCATGGGAAAAATTCCTTTTTCTATTTGGAATTATTGTCGTTTCTTAAATTAGATTATTGATAAATGGATAGAAAATATCTTGCACCGAATATATGTACCCAAACATATCTTGCCCTGAAACATAACATGCACCAAATACATTGATTATAGGTAGTTTTCATTTTTCACTAAGGAAAATACTAAGGATTTTCAGCAAAAGAAATGATTGTTTACCTTTGATCATGTATACGAAGTCTGATGGTCTGTTCAAAGCCAAGAGAGTTTGGTCAAGAACTGACACGACACGCTGGGTGGGCAACAAACTTAGGACACTCTACTAGATTAGCCAATGGCATACCTTGGAAGAAGCGGAACATCTGCTGGTATTCTGGATGAGCAGTGAAGAGTCTAAAAAAATAATCATTCCTTATTTGGTAGGTACTATTTTACTGTTTTTAAAACGGACTTCTCACTTTTTTTAAGAACTAGTTCAATGAAAAGAATTGTATAAATTCAAAAACCAAGATCAAGGTTCTGACTATTTTTTTTTCTATTACCAAATCTTGTTTTTAAGAATTCCCAAAAATGAGAACAAGGAAACAATTTAAAACACGCCTAGTAGCCTATTGAACATCACAATATACTAACTGATGGTCGTAATTGACACTGTAAAAAATTATGCTACACATGTAAAAACTAAGCACATGCAAGGCCGTATCACGTATTTTTTGGATTTGGGGGGGGGGAGGAAGGTGTATTTTTGGCTGGAGAAAGGTTTTAATTTTTGCAGGGGGAATGGGTACAAAACACGAAAAATGTCTTTATATCCATTTGTTGCTTTATTACGAGTCAGACAAAAATTTGGGGGGCGTTGGTTCAAACTTGTTCCCCCCCCCCCCCTCCCAAAATATACCCCAGCATTTATATATATATAAAATATTTAAGATGGCTTGAAGATATTTATTAGATCTATAAAGACCAAATGCTTTCAATAGATTTACTAAATATTTCACAATGGGAAAGGAGAATAGCTTGGCGCCCCAAATTTTGTTTTGATGAGAACACACAAAAATGGTCCTAAAATTTGAGTTTATTTGGAGCTGTAGAAATAAGAGGCTCCAAAGGTGATGCATCTATTTTGGTGGTTTCAGGCACCTTAACATTAATGATAGAGTCGAGTCTTTGTTAGCCCTTGTTAGCGCATTTGTTAAGATTATAGCCTCTATGTACAATATAGTTAAGATTGTAGTACGAGTAAGCAAGGATTTCTCTAGGGTTATTAGGAGTAGAATTGGTGTTAAGCAGGGATGTACAATTTCCTCAAGGCTATTTTCATTGTATATTAATGATTTAAAAGAGTATTTGATAGGCAGGGGCGCCCGAAATATTAAGCTTTCAAGTGCAAGCGTTATGGCATTACTTATTGCGGATGACATAGCATTCGTATCGGAAAGTAAATAACATTTGCAACAACTGCTAGATCTAGCTTCTTCTTATTTTAGGAATAAGAAACTAGTTTTAAACATAAAGAATTCATTGGTAATGTTTTTTAAGAAAAGTGGAGATTAGATAGATCCACAGTGTCAGTTTAAGCATGAAGGTAGGACACTAGACTATGTAGATGAATTTCAGTACTTAGGGTGTAGGCTTTCGTCAGATGGGAAATGGAAGAAACATCTCAAGATGGTAGAAAGTAAGGGAAATAGACTACTAGGATTGTTAAGTAAAAGTAGTATTAAGGAAATTAGGGATGTAGGACTGCTAAAGTATGTTTTTAATGCTAGGGTTAGATCGGCTTTGCATTACGGGGCGGAGCTTTGGGGGTTTAATAAGGAATTAAATTTAGAAAGAATGCAGTTGAGGTTTTTTTTAAGCGTATGTTAGGCCTTGATAATAAGTTTAATGGGCTGTTAATGAGAGGGGATAAAGGAATAAAGTACATGAGACAGAGTAGGTTAATTAGAATGATTAAATATTGGGAAAGGGTGTCATCGATAGAAGATAATAGGCTAGTTAAACAAGCATTTTTAATTATGCTTCAAGATAGGAGGAATGATTCGGGGCCATATCAGGTGAAGAATATATTAGACCGTGCAGGGCTAGGGAATTGCTGGAATGAGGGAAAGGGGATAGGAGAGATGGTAGGGACAGTATCTAGGTTAGTTGCTACTAGGCTAGAATCTCAGGAAGTTCAGGTTTGGCAAGCTGAGAAGGCCACCTCGCCGTCCCTTGGGATATATGCGGATGTCAAGGAGAATTTGGGCGAAGAAATTTACCTAAAAATGGGATTGGCTCCAGATGATTTGAAAGGGGTAATATATGTAAGGGGGATTTTTATACCTCTTGGAGAACGAAGGAAATATTTAGGGAGAAATAGATTGAGGTATGGTCTTTACAGTTGCCCTTTGTGTGGAGAGATGGATGAGACAATGCACCATTTTTAGGGGATTGTAGGGAGTTGAGGGAGTCGTGCTTGGAAATATTTGGTAGGGAGGTTGGGGGGAGGAATTGGATTTCGGAAATCTTGAGAATGAGGTGTTACTTAAGAATAAGTAATATTTTAAAGTTCGTCCGGGTAGGTATGAAGTATCGTGATGTTTTCTTAAATAATTTATTTAATGAATTTTCAGTCTAAGTTTGTTACTGTATTTTTTTCATTTGTTTGGGCCAAATGGCCCAATTGGGGTTTCGTGTGTATATAAATATATATATATATATATATATATATATATATATATATATATATATATATATATATATATATATATATATATATATATATATATATATATATATATATATATATATATATATATATATATTTATATATAAATATATATAAATATATATATATATATGTATATATATATATATATATATGTATATATATATATATATATATATATATATATATATATATATATATATATATATATATATATATATATACATATATATATATATATATATATATATATATATATATATATATATATATATATATATATATATATATATATATATATATATATAAGCGAAGCAAATAAAAGGAGCAAAACAAAAAGAAGCCAGAAGCTTACAATGGAGCAAGAACTGCTGATGGGCTCATTGTTGCTGCTTTAAAGGCTTTAAAAGCGAAAGTCAATAATCAAATGGGTGGAATCAAGAGTAGTTCTTCGGGTATTAGCGATGTTATTGAACTGACTGATGACAACTTTGACAAACTTATTCTTGGATCCGATGATTTGTGGCTTGTCGAACTTTATGCACTATGGTGTGGCCACTGTAAGAACCTGGCACCTCATTGGGCTCAAGCAGCCACTGAACTTAAAGGCAAAGTCAAACTGGGAGCTCTTGATGCGACAGTTCACTCAATCAAGGCGCAAGAGTATGGTTTTCAAGGCTACCCAACAATCAAGTATTTCCCATCTGGTAAGAAGGATAAACATTCAGCACAAGATTATGATGGTGGCAGAGTTTCACAAGATATTGTCTCCTGGGCTCTTGAGAAAGCAGCAGAAAGTGTACCGGCTCCAAACATTTAACAGATAACATCTGAGTCGGTCTTCAAGTCAGCCTGTGTCGATCATCCACTTTGCGTTATTTCAATTCTGCCAAACATATACGACTGTCAATCTGAATGTCGCAATAACTACTTGGAAATTCTCAGAACCATGGGAGAAAAATACAAAAAGAAAATGTGGAGATGGCTTTGGGCTGAAGCAAGCAGTCAGCCAGAATTAGAAGAAGCTCTAGAATTTGCCGGTTTTGGATATCCAGCTATGGCTGTTATAAGTCATAAGAAGATGAAGTATTTGACGTTGCGTGGCCCCTTCTCTAGTGATGGAATCAATGCATTTTTAAGGGATCTCTCGTATGGCAAAGGATCGACAGCTCCCATTCGAGGTACTGAATTGCCCAAAATTCGGGATGTTGAGCCTTGGGATGGAAAAGAAGCTATTTTAGAAGTCGAAGAAGACATAGATCTCTCCGATGTCGAATTGGATGAACTACCGAAAGATGAATTATAATTCGCCACTTTAAATCAAATACTTTTTTTTATAGTTGTATTAATTCACTGTTTAAATATCTGATATTCCTTTTTTTCTTGGAAATTTATTTTTCCAATTAGAAATATTTTACAAGTTGTTTGCTTTGTTTAGTCAGTTTTTGTAACTCTTGCTAAGAAATAAATTTCGTATACAATGTTTTAGGATAAAAGCCTAGCCACATTTAAAACAAATGATCATTTACTTCGGCATATAATAGGTAGATGTGCACTCTCTCTCGTAAATTCAGAAAAAAAAACAAAAAAATGCAAAAGAACAATATCCAAGTATTAGAAATATCTTAATTTATAAATTTGAAACAAAAATTTTGTCATGGAAAAAATTCCTTTTTCTATTTGGAATTATTGTCGTATATATATATGTTCGCTTTTACCAAATTAGTTTGGATGTTATTTATGATTGTTTTTTATCCGTCGGGTAGACCAATTTTGTATTTGCTACATCAAATAATACTTTATTTCCTTTTTTAAAATTTGCTCCTATTATTGCCTCATATGGTTTTTGCAAATTATAAATTTACTAGGAAAGTTCCTATTATCCTTGTGTATAGTTAGATACACAGATCCTATAACGTCTAGATCACGTCCGGTTACATTGGGGCATATATTACTCATTAGTCGTTAAATATAATTGGCAAATTTGTTAAACACGGATGCATTTATCACATTTACCGTTGTCCCTGAATCTATAAGGGCTGGAGGAGGAGAGGGAAGTGAAAGTGGACTGCTTGATAGCCTCACAAAACTCGTTGTTGAAAAAGCCGGTCCACCAGTGCTACCCCGTCGTTCAACTACAACCGTGGTAAAGTGGATGTTTGCTACCTTGGACACAACCATAAAGCTTGTCCGGTTATGTTGATTGATGAACATAAAAGACCCATACCTGGAAAAAGCAGATCCAGTCCCCAAGACTACGAAAAAACCAAAGAATACTGCTTGGCTGAAGCCTTTCGAAGATTCGTCCTTCCCAGCTGAAGACTGCTCTTTATTCTACAGCAAACGACCATTTAGAAGAGTTCGTTGGCTAAGACCCCATAAAATATGTTCAGATCCACAGTTTATGGTGAACGATGCATCAAGATTTGATAATCAACAAGGAGAGCTTGGTGATTGTTGGTAATTGGCTGCTATGACAAATCTTACAATCAATACAGTTCTTTTTAAACGAATTTTACCTGATGATCAGTCCTTAGACGATGGCAAGTATGCTGGAATTTTTCACTTCAGGTTTTGGCAGTATGGCCAATGGGTGGATGATGTGATAGATTAGTCCACCTTCAATCCAAAGAGAAAAATGAATTTTCGATTGCATTGTTAGAGAGGGCTTATGCAAAATTATATGGTAGCTATGAAGCCCTTAAAAGCGGCACCACCTCTGAAGCCATAGAGGAGTTTACTGGGGGAGTGGCAGAAATGTATAAACTAAACATTTCAATGCTCAATGTTCATTCAATGCTCTCCTCGAGTTAACATCTCAGTATCGGAGAGCGCGCATTTTGACTTATTTTATGCTAATCTTGTGAACAACTGTGAATAGTTATTATGTCCAGTAAAAAGAGACGTAATGATATGGAATCCAAACGATTATCTGTGGAAGATTCAACAGCCCAAGTGACAATACGTGATTCGATTGACGCGCTGACCAGTTTGGTCCATCAGATTTTAGAAACAGTTAAAGCAACGCGGGAAGAGAAACAAGGTTTGAGATTTGAATTATCCAAAATCTGTTCTGACATTAGTGGTCTAACTTCCAAAGTAGATGATATTGAAATCATAACTGCGACCCACTCGGATACAATAACAAAGATTCAGGCAGAATTAAAAGATATACGAAAGAAAGAAGCCCATGGATTAGGCCCTCTCACTGATAGGGTCCTCATATTGGAGAATTTGGAAAAGAAAGATAACATTATTGCTTGGAATTTAAAGGCTGCCTCAGTGCCGGAGGCCTCGACGAAAATGGAACATTTGCTGGAAAACTTCTTACAACTAAAAATTAATTTTGAAGTTAAAGAAGTACATGACAAATTTGTTACAATACGACTCATGAACTCGGATGACAAATTCTCGGTACTTCAAGCGAATAAACAATTACGTGCCCACCCCTGGAAAAAAAAACTTGATAAAGCGACAAAATTTGATTACAATGGAGTTTTCTTCAGTGATGATGTTAGTCAAACCAGCAGGGAGATTCGCACTACGCTGAATCAAAAAAAGAAAGAAATGAAAGATAAAGGTTTTGTTGCATGGATCCCACCCACGGTACCACCCAGATTATGCTACATAGACCAGGACGAAGGAAACAAAAAAAGAAGTGGTATAATGTCCGACCAGTCGAATAAATTGTGTTATTTTTTTTGTCATTATAAGGGATTTGTTCATAATAGTCACTACATAAATGCGCAAATGTGTTGGTGTGCGCACATTGTAGTCAAAATGTGCGTGTTCTCTGTTGAATAGAATGAACATACTTCCACCGGAATGCAATGGAATTCTCCGACGTCTGCGGTTTTTATGTTTTCTTTTTTCTCTTTTTTGAGTGGTCTTTTGTTAAATTGTTGATTAACTGAATCGAGGCTTTTTTGTTGATTTATTATATTGAGTTTACATAATTTACCTGATCTTGCAAGCAGAACTAAACTGTTAGAGGAAAATCCTTTTGATATACTGGAATGCATTAGGGATGTTAAGGATGATGAAGCAGTAATTTTGGAAGATAGCCCGAATAACAATATTCATTTATGGATTATTCTATCTTCACATGCAGTAATGTAGGTTTTTCTAGTTTTAACTGCAGAGGTTTACTTAGTAGCATTGAGTTCAAAGATGACATAATTAATAAAAATAAAATTGAAGCTTTAGCTTTAAGCGAATCTTTCTTAAATGATAGGAATATTAATGATGTAATGTTTCTTGATTATGATTTTGTTCATGAGGGTAGAAAACACCATCAGCATGGTGGATTAGGATTTATCACAAGAAAAGAGTTAAAATCGAAAATAAGACGAGACCTAATGATTTGGAATGTAGAAATGATTTTTGAAACGTGTATTCTGGAATGTGAAGTTAATAAAATATCAACAATTATGATATCTTTATATCGTCCACCTTCCGGAAGCATAGATCAATTTTTGATGCAATTTGAAATTTTATTCAATAAAATATCACAAATGAATAAGCAAATGTTTATTTTGATGATTTCAACCTAGACCTAATAAAAATTCAAGCAAAGCAAAATGATTCGAAGATAAGATAATTTTTAGAACTAATGCTTTGTCAAGGACTGCTCCCATCATGTCCGATTCCAACTCGAATAGATGATAATGGAGCAACATTAATTGATAATATTTTTTCTAATAGTATTTGTTTTTCAACTTTTGTCATATTAAACGATATTTCACATCACGGTGTGATAAATTTCTGAATTTAATTTGGACAGATCTAAAAAAAAATAAACGTAATGAAAAAACAGGTCGTATAATAAATGCGAATCAATTGCGCGTTTAATTATTAAGCTAGGAGATATAGATTGGAAGGAAGTTGTCAGTACTGAGGATACAAACAAGGCATTGGAAATGTTTTTTTAAATCATTTAATGATGGTTTTAATGATATATGTCCGAAAGTTAAAAGGAAAACACTCAAGTCAATGCCACAAAAACATGGATATCCCCGAGACTGTTAAAATGTATTAATGAAGAAAATAGACTATACAAAATTAAATGCAACTATCCGTCTGATGAAAACATCCAGAAATTCAAATTGTACAAAAATGCTCTGACTAGAACTTTGAGAGAAACTGAAAGAAATTATTATGAGAAGGAAATATCTTCAGCTGCGTCCCAGCAGAAAATGTGGGAAATCTTGCGTCATAAATTAAATAAAAATAAACAAAGAGCTATACCGTCTTTTCTTAATAACTGAAATGACGCTAATGAATCAACTGAAAAAAAGAATATCGCAGAATTATTTACTAAGCATTTCAGTAAAATTGGTAAAATTTAAAACTTGATCTTCCTTGTTTTGAAATCTGTTTGACTTCTTAACAAGATAACATATGAACAAGTTGACTTGAATATATTTATAATTTAAAGAACATTTTCTGAATCTTCATCAAAAGGCTGTCGAAGAATGAACTTAAAATTCTTAGGTATTTTGTTTGTGCTCCACTATGGATCATGTTTGTATCCTTCCAATGGTGATGTGGTTGAATTGACCCCTTCAAATTTTGATTCTCTAGTGAGAAAAAGTGATGACATTTGGATTGTAGAATTTTTTGCTCCTTGGTGTGGAAACTGTAAAAGTTTAGCTCCAGAATATGCTAAAGCTGCAAAAGGTTTGAAGGGTGTTGTGAAAGTTGGTGCAGTAAATGCTGACGAGCATAATTCACTTGGTGGTGAGTTTGGTGTGCGTGGTTTCCCAACTATTACAATTTTTGGAGCAAATAAAAAGAAGCCAGAAGATTACAATGGAGCAAGAACTGCTGATGGGCTCATTGATGCTGCTTTCAAAGCTTTAAAAGCCAAAGTCAATAATCAAATGGGTGGAAAGAAGAGTAGTTCTTCGGGTAGTAGCGATGTTATTGAACTGACTGATGACAACTTTGACAAACTTGTTCTTGGATCCGAGGATTTGTGGCTTGTCGAATTTTATGCACCATGGTGTGGCCACTGTAAGAACCTGGCACCTAATTGGGCTCAAGCAGCCACTGAACTTAAAGGAAAAGTCAAACTGGGAGCTCTTGATGCGACAGTTCACTCAATCAAGGCGAAAGAGTATGGTATTCAAGGCTACCCAACAATCAAGTATTTCCCATCTGGTAAGAAGGAAAAACATTCAGCACAAGTTTATGATGGTGGTAGAGTTTCACAAGATATTGTCTCCTGGGCTCTTGAGAAAGCAGTGGAAAGTGTACCGGCTCCAAAAATAGAACAGATAACATCTGAGTCAGTCTTCAAGTCTGCCTGTGTCGATCATCCACTTTGCGTAATTTCAATTCTGCCAAACATATACGACTGTCAATCTGAATGTCGCAATAACTACTTGGAAATTCTCAGAACCATGGGAGAAAAATACAGAAAGAAAATGTGGGGGTGGCTTTGGGCTGAAGCAAGCAGTCAGCCAGAATTAGAAGAAGCTCTAGAACTTGGTGGTTTTGGATATCCAGCTATGGCTGTTATAAGTCATAAGAAGATGAAGTATTTGACGTTGCGTGGCCCCTTCTCTAGTGATGGAATCAATGCATTTTTAAGGGATCCCTCGTATGGCAAAGGATCGACAGCTCCCATTCGAGGTGCCGAATTGTCCAAAATTCGGGATGTTGAACCTTGGGATGGAAAAGATGTTATTTTAGAAGTCGAAGAAGACATAGATCTCTCCGATGTCGAATTGGATGAACTGCCGAAAGATGAATTATAATTCGCCGCATTAAATCAAATATTTTTTTTATAGTTGTCTTAATTCACTGTTTAAATATCTGATATTCCTTTTTTCTTGGAAATTTATTTTTCCAATTAGAAATATTTTACAAGTTTTTTGCTTGTGTTTAGTCAGTTTTTGTAACTCTTGCTAAGAAATCGACCGGGACACAGGGAAATAACAACAACGGGGGCGCCGGGGGGCACAGGGGGATGAATGTTCGATTAGCAATCACCATCAACAAACTTCAAGGGCAATAATTAGAATAAAGTGGTATAGATCTGACTACAGATTGTTTTTCCCATGGACAATTATATGCTGCATGTTCAAGAGTCGGTAAACCTGACAATCTATTTATATGCACAGACAATGGAACAGCCAAAAATGTTGTATATTCGCAAGTTTTACGTAGTTAATATATATATATATATATATATATATATATATATATATATATATATATATATATATATATATATATATATATATATATATATATATATATATATATATATATATATATATATATATCTATCTATATAAAAATAAGTTGTCTGTCTGTGGATGTGTGGATGGGTCAGGTGACGTCACCTGAAAAAACTGGATCAGGTGACGTCAAAACTGAAAAAACTAAAAAAAGGCAAAAACTACAAAAAAAACTAAAAACTAATAAAAAAATAAAAAAGCTAAAAAACTAAAAAAACTATAAAGGTAAAAACCAATAAAAAACTAAAAAAAAAACTGAAAAAACTAAAAAAAGGCAAAAACTACAAAAAAAAACTAAAAACTAATAAAAAAAGTAAAAAAGCTAAAAAACTAAAAAAACTAAAAAAACTAAAAAAAGGTAAAAAACTAAAAAAAATAAAAAATAAAAAAAAACTAAAAAAAAGGAAAAAACTGAAAAATAAGCTAAAATAAAGGTAAAAACCAATAAAAAACTAAAAAGAAAAAAAGGAAAAAACTAATAAATGACGACACTCAAAGAGAAAGCGACCAGGACAAAAGGAATGTTCGATTAGCAATCAACAAAGCACCGGGACACAGGGAGTATAAATGACGACCAGGACATAAGTATAAAAAAAAAACTATCTATATATATAAAAATAAGTTGTCAAACTAAAAAAAGGCAAAAACTACAAAAAAAACTAAAAACTAATAAAAAAGCTAAAAAACTAAAAAAACTAAAAAAAAGGCAAAAACTACAAAAAAAACTAAAAACTAATAAAAAAAAATAAAAAAGCTAAAAAACTAAAAAAACTAAAAAAACTAAAAAAAGGTAAAAAACTAAAAAAGCTAAAAACTAAAAAAAACTAAAAAAAAGGAAAAAACTGAAAAATAAGCTAAAATAAAGGTAAAAACCAATAAAAAAACTAAAAAAAAACTGAAAAAACTAAAAAAAGGCAAAAACTACAAAAAAACTAAAAACTAATAAAAAAAGTAAAAAAGCTAAAAAACTAAAAAAACTAAAAAAACTAAAAAAACTAAAAAAGGTAAAAAACTAAAAAAAATAAAAAATAAAAAAAAACTAAAAAAAAGGAAAAAAACTGAAAAATAAGCTAACATAAAGGTAAAAACCAATAAAAACTAAAAAGAAAAAAAGGAAAAAACTAAAAAAAATTTTCATCTAAAAAACTAAAAAAAACTAAAAAGGTAAAAACTAAAAGAACTAAAAAAGAAAAAAATAAATGACGACACTCAAAGAGAAAGCGACCAGGACAAAAGGAATGTTCGATTAGCAATCAACAAAGCACCGGGACATAGGGAGTATAAATGACGACCAGGACATAAGTAAAAAAAAAATTAACAAAACTAAAAAGAAGGTAAAAACTACAAAAAACTAAAAAGAAAAAAAAACTAAAAACTAATAAAAAAACTAAAAAATCTAAAAATCTAAATAAACTAAAAAAGAAAAAAAAAGGAAAAAAATAAAGGAGAAAAACAAAACTAAAAAACGAATGTATATACAGACCGGTACACCGGGATACAAATGACGACCGGGACACAGGGACACAACTACAACGGGGACACCGGGGGAAACAGGGGGATATAAATGACGACCGGGACAAAAAAACTAAAAAGAAAAAAAAACTAAAAACTAATAAAAAAACTAAAAAATCTAAAAATCTAAATAAGCTAAAAAAGAAAAAAAAAGGAAAAAAATAAAGGAGAAAAACAAAACTAAAAAACGAATGTATATACAGACCGGGACACCGGGATACAAATGACGACCGGGACACAGGGAATATAAATGACGACCGGGACACAGGGACACAACTACAACGGGGACACCGGAGGAAACAGGGGGATGTAAATGACGACCGGGACACCGGGACAGGGAATGGTCGATTAGCAATCACCATCAACAAAGCTCAAGGGCAATCATTAGAATCATGAGGTATAGATCTGAATACAGATTGTTTTCCCATGGACCATTATATGTTGCATGTTCAAGAGTCGGTAAACCTGACAATCTATTTATATGCAAAGACAATGGGACAGCAAAGAATGTTGTATATTCGCAAGTTTTACGTAGTTAAAACCATATATATATATATATATATCTATCTATATTCACAGGTGGGACATAGGGACACAACTACAATGGCGCGTAACTATTATGGCGCGTAACGACTTACGCGCGCGGGGGGGCTTGGGGGGGGGGGGCGCGAAGCGCCCCCACCAACTAGGTGTTGGGGTGGCGCGAAGCGCCACCCCAACAGCTAGTATATATATATATATATATATATATATATATATATATATATATATATATATATATATATATATATATATATATATATCTATATTCACAGGTGGGACACAGGGACAAAACTACAATGGCGCATAACTAATATAGCGCGTAACGACTTACGCGCGCGAGGGGGCTTGGGGGGCGCGAAGCGCCACCCCAACAGCTAGTATATATATATATATATATATATATATATATATATATATATATATATATATATATATATATATATATATATATATATATATATATATATATAATTACTAGCTGTTGGGATGGCGCGAAGCGCCACCCCAACACCTAGTTTGTGGAGTGCTTCGCGCCCCCCGAGCCCCCCCACGCACGTAAGTCGTTACGCGCCATATTAGTTACGCGCCATTGTAGTTGTGTCCCTGTGTCCCACCTGTGAATATAGATAGATTTATATATGTGTTTCAAACTACGTAAAACTTGCGAATATACAACATTCTTGGCTTTCCCATTGTCTGTGCATATACGAAGCCTTATGTACTAATAATGACGTCATATACAAACGCTCTTTTTACAAACAAACAACCATGCATACACACAACTTGTTTTTATATAGATAGATAGATAGATAGATACAATACAAATTAACTGCGTAAAACTTGCGAATATACAACATTCTTCGCTGTCAAATTGTCGCTGCATATAAATAGATTGTCAGGTTTACCGACCCTCGAACATGCAACGTACAATTGTCCATGGGAAAAACAATCAGTATTAAGATCTATACCACATTTTTCTAATGATTGACCTTGAGCTTTGTTAATGGTGATTGCAAATGCTAATCGAATTGGGAATTGCAATCTTTTAAATTGAAAAGGCAGATCTGTTGGAATCATGGGAATGCGAGGAATAAGAACAGCCTCACCCTCAAAAGGCCCTGTCAAGATTGTGGCCTCTATTAGGTTTTCCATTGTTTTTTTTACGGCAAGTCGCGCGCCATTGCAAAGCTTTGGTGGGTTGATATTTCTTAAAAGTATTATTGGTACGCCTATTTTTAGTTGTAGCACGTGTGGTGGAAACCCTGAAAGATCCACGGAATTTAAAAATTCAGATGGATAATTAACCGCTTCATTTGGTTCCAAAACTGTGTCGACTGACTTGTAAAGGACTGCCTGGTCTCGAATCTTGGTCAAAACAATATTGTTGATTTCGTGGACGTCTATATTTTTTGGTGCAAGAATCGCTCTTTCACTTAGCCATTTATTATTTTTATAATTGTTTAGAATGTTCGGAAATACTTTTTCAATCAATTTATTTTTGGACGTCACTGAATTACAGAAATCAGCAGGTAGTTGTATACGTCCTGAAATTGAGTCTACTGGGAGCTTTCCGTTTCCAATTGCCAGCAATTGATCTGAAAATGTTTGACCAGAGTCATCGTTTTGCAATCGGATACGCATATTTGTAGTTAATTTTAATGTTTTTACGTGTGCCCATAAATTAGAATTTTTCAGGCAAGCATTCATTTCGTCTGCAGGGGTTGATCTCGGTATTATAGGTAATGTTTGCCTGAAATCTCCCGCAAGCAATATTAATGTGCTGCCAAAGGGTTTCGACTTCCCTCGCAAATCTTTCAAGCATTGATCCAGAGCCTCGAGTGATTTTTTGTGTGCCATTGTAAACTCATCCCAAATAATAAGTTTGCATTGTTGCAATACTTTACCCATCCCAGATGATTTGGAAATATTGCACGTGGGAGTTTCTGTAGAATGCAAATTCAGAGGCAATTTCAAAGCGGAATGAGCAGTTCTTCCACCAGGCAGCAATAATACGGCTATTTCGGACGACGCAATTGCCAACGCTATATCATTTTTTGATCGAATTGATGCCAGAATCAGTTTTTTCACAAACGTTTTACCAGTACCTCCTGGCGCATCCAAAAAGAAAATTTCTCCAACGTTGTTATCAACACAATGCATTATCGTATCATAAATGTCTTTTTGTTCCGACGTTAACTTGGAAATGTTATTTTGTACATACGACAATAGATCACTCGTACTGTAACTTTGTTCACGATCCAATTCTACACATGTCGAAACAGCAGCGATACGGTTAGGTGAAGGCATTCCCAAATCCTAAAGAGGTTTGTTTGCCATACGTACGCACAAATCTTCTATAATAAATAAAATTTAGTTATAAATTTCTGATGTAAAATCAAAAGTCATATCTGACGTCTCTAACTGTTTTCGATGGACTATATCTTCGGACATTTTTGACTTATATTTTTCCCATAACTCTGTAGGAGCTGAATGAGAGCAAGTTGTTAAAATGATGCCAAACAATGCGCGAATTTGACTTGGAGTTGAAGTTTCGCATGCGTCATTGATGCAGTTATCCCAGTGTTGGTCATTCTCCAAAAAATTCAGAGCTTGGCATGCACTACGGTAAGTGTCATGTATAGTACCGTTTACAGTTCTCAAATACTCAAAGGATGTCGGACCGGGTACATTCACCAAAAGCTGGCGTAGAAAGAAGCATTCATGTTGATTGGGGTGAACGGTGTAGAGTCTTCCTATCGTGGTATCTTTGAAGATGGTAGGTTGGCCGTCGACTGACTTACCCTGTTTTCGACGTTCAAATACTTTATTTTTAGTATTCCACGTGTAATATGAAGGCACTTCAGTATACAGCAGTTTTTTTGCAAAAGAATCATTTTTGCAAAGCGAAAAGAAAGCGGTTAACTTTGTATCCGGTGGATTCAGGGCTCTTTGTTGCACGTTGGTTTCGGAGAAATAAACACGTTGACCATTCTGTAAATGTACCGCTAAGTGAACAACAGCTGGACTACGTTCATGTATCGGAAATGAAAGAATTCGCCAAACAGCTTCATTACTGCTTATGTATCTTCCAGCCTGATATTGTACGATTTCGTCGATATCTTTGATTTCGGGCTGCAAGCCAAAAACTGCCATGTCACTGCCTTTGTTGACGTATTTACATATGTATTTGATTGTCTTTACGGAGTTACAGTATTCAACGTTTATGTGTGCATTAAATGTTTTTGATAATAACGGGGAATATGGAACAACCCACTGGTTATATACCTCGATGGTGGTACCGTTACGCTTCTTTATTATTGCTGTTTTACCGCCATCTTCAGTAGATCTTCTTCTATATTGTGGGTAACCATCATTGCCAGTAATTGTGTTTGATACTAAAAGTCGAGGATATTGCTTTGTGCACCTTCCTTTGGC
Source organism: Artemia franciscana (assembly GCF_032884065.1). Classification (NCBI taxonomy): domain Eukaryota; kingdom Metazoa; phylum Arthropoda; class Branchiopoda; order Anostraca; family Artemiidae; genus Artemia; species Artemia franciscana. The sequence continues at coordinate 33,519,395 of NC_088882.1, read as the reverse complement.
CATGCATGGTGAATTTTCGTTCAGTGCACCGCAAGGTCCATGTATCATATTTTTTACAATAATATCATGTAACCCCTTATCGACATTTTCATCAGGTATTTCAGCGGAAATCAAATCATCAATTTCGTTCGAAGTAATTTTTTTATGTAGCCAGATTAGTATATGTGCGTGTGGCAAACCTCGTTTTTGCCATTTCACTGAGTACATCCAGCATCGCACTGACCCAAACACTTCAAGTTTTACTATGTAGTTTATCAGTGATTTCAACTTTTGCCGGAAGACACGGGCCGTAATGTCATGTCTATGAACCGCCGATTTTCCTTGAAGTAAAAGCTGCTGTATCTCGTCCCAAGATTGATTACATGTAAATGTAATAAATAAATCTGGACGACCATAGAGACGAACATACGCAATAGCATCTTGAGCATATTCATGCATATGACGGGTACTGCCAGCATATGACGAAGGTAAAATTGTTAATCTTCCCATGTTTGTGGTATTACCGTCATTTACAACTGCATCTCGCAAATGAATGTATTGTTCAGAGCGGAGCTTGGTCTGATTCAGGCGGATATATACCAAACGTTCTGATTCAATTTTAGCATACATATCAACGACGTATTGGTGAAACAATTCATGGAATTTTAAATATAATTTTCTTCATCCTGCCGAATCATTAGTCTATAGGAATAATAATGCATTGCACTGCATTTCTTATTCATTTCTTTTTTAGTGGCTGGATTCATCAATTTAATATTAAAGTGATAGCCGTCGGCTCCATCCCAAAAAATGATAGGATATTGTAGGGCATCGTAGCATCGATGAGTTTCAGCAATTCTTAAAAACTGAGCGTTTCGCTTATGAAGAATAATATCTCGAGGTAAAAACTGATCACCGACCATAACGATTGCCACTTCGTCGATAGTTGGAGCATTGTATCTACGCACATGTTGGCCAGGAGGCGTTTTGTCAGCGGAAATAACAATTTTATGCGTATCAGTAGGCATCAAATCGATGGCTGTTTTGAACAGACGCACTAAATTATTATTTTTGTGGAAAAGATGTTGCAATTGGGAAACGATTGTCCTTTCAACTTTGGGAGAAATTTCGCAAGGTGCATTCAATAAAGAATTTCTATCACTGATGAATTACAATTGTAAAAATTTGTGATTCTCGCCTGAGAATGGTAGAAGGGACCCTGATCTATGATAAATTTGCCCTTTTACTTTGAAAGAAGACATAAATTGATCTGTCCACGATCTTCTTACAATTAAAAATTTGTCTTTGAACGATTTTCTTAAATACTTTTAATGACGTCATCGTCATAACAAACATGACGTCACTCGACAGACAGACAGACAGACACATCCACAGACAACTTATATATATATATATACTAGCTGTTGGGGTGGCGCTTCGCGCCACCCCAACACCTAGTTGGTGGGGGCGCTTCGCGCCCCCCCCAAGCCCCCCCGCGCGCGTAAGTCGTTACGCGCCATAATAGTTACGCGCCATTGTAGTTGTGTCCCTATGTCCCACCTGTGAATATAGATAGATATATATATATGGTTTTAACTACGTAAAACTTGCGAATATACAACATTCTTTGCTGTCCCATTGTCTTTGCATATAAATAGATTGTCAGGTTTACCGACTCTTGAACATGCAACATATAATGGTCCATGGGAAAACAATCTGTATTCAGATCTATACCTCATGATTCTAATGATTGCCCTTGAGCTTTGTTGATGGTGATTGCTAATCGACCATTCCCTGTCCCGGTGTCCCGGTCGTCATTTACATCCCCCTGTTTCCCCCGGTGTCCCCGTTGTAGTTGTGTCCCTGTGTCCCGGTCGTCATTTATATTCCCTGTGTCCCGGGTCCCGGTCGTCATTTGTATCCCGGTGTCCCGGTCTGTATATACATTCGTTTTTTAGTTTATTTTTTCTCCTTTATTTTTTTCCTTTTTTTTTCTTTTTTAGCTTATTTAGATTTTTAGATTTTTTAGTTTTTTTTATTAGTTTTTAGTTTTTTTTTCTTTTTAGTTTTTTTGTCCCGGTCGTCATTTATATCCCCCTGTTTCCCCCGGTGTCCCCGTTGTAGTTGTGTCCCTGTGTCCCGGTCGTCATTTATATTCCCTGTGTCCCGGTCGTCATTTGTATCCCGGTGTACCGGTCTGTATATACATTCGTTTTTTAGTTTTGTTTTTTTAGTTTTTTTAGTTTTTTAGCTTTTTTATTTTTTTTATTAGTTTTTAGTTTTTTTGTAGTTTTTGCCTTTTTTTTAGTTTTTTTAGTTTTTTAGCTTTTTTATTAGTTTTTAGTTTTTTTTTGTAGTTTTTGCCTTTTTTTAGTTTTTTTAGTTTTTTAGCTTTTTTATTTTTTTTATTAGTTTTTAGTTTTTTTTGTAGTTTTTGCCTTTTTTTAGTTTTTTCAGTTTTGACGTCACCTGATCCAGTTTTTTCAGGTGACGTCACCTGATCCACGATCCACAGATCCACAGACAACTTATTTTTATATATATAGATAGTTTTTTTTTTTTACTTATGTCCTGGTCGTCATTTATACTCCCTGTGTCCCGGTGCTTTGTTGATTGCTAATCGAACATTCCTTTTGTCCTGGTCGCTTTCTCTTTGAGTGTCGTCATTTATTAGTTTTTTCCTTTTTTTTTTAGTTTTTTATTGGTTTTTACCTTTATTTTAGCTTATTTTTCAGTTTTTTCCTTTTTTTTAGTTTTTTTTTATTTTTTATTTTTTTTAGTTTTTTACCTTTTTTTAGTTTTTTTAGTTTTTTTAGTTTTTTAGCTTTTTTACTTTTTTTATTAGTTTTTAGTTTTTTTTTGTAGTTTTTGCCTTTTTTTAGTTTTTTCAGTTTTTTTTTTAGTTTTTTATTGGTTTTTACCTTTATAGTTTTTTAGTTTTGTTTTTTTAGTTTTTTTAGTTTTTTAGCTTTTTTATTTTTTTTATTAGTTTTTAGTTTTTTTGTAGTTTTTGCCTTTTTTTTAGTTTTTTTAGTTTTTTAGCTTTTTTATTAGTTTTTAGTTTTTTTTTGTAGTTTTTGCCTTTTTTTAGTTTTTTTAGTTTTTTAGCTTTTTTATTTTTTTTATTAGTTTTTAGTTTTTTTTGTAGTTTTTGCCTTTTTTTAGTTTTTTCAGTTTTGACGTCACCTGATCCAGTTTTTTCAGGTGACGTCACCTGATCCACGATCCACAGATCCACAGACAACTTATTTTTATATATATAGATAGTTTTTTTTTTTACTTATGTCCTGGTCGTCATTTATACTCCCTGTGTCCCGGTGCTTTGTTGATTGCTAATCGAACATTCCTTTTGTCCTGGTCGCTTTCTCTTTGAGTGTCGTCATTTATTAGTTTTTTCCTTTTTTTTTTAGTTTTTTATTGGTTTTTACCTTTATTTTAGCTTATTTTTCAGTTTTTTCCTTTTTTTTAGTTTTTTTTTATTTTTTATTTTTTTAGTTTTTTACCTTTTTTTAGTTTTTTTAGTTTTTTTAGTTTTTTAGCTTTTTTACTTTTTTTATTAGTTTTTAGTTTTTTTTTGTAGTTTTTGCCTTTTTTTAGTTTTTTCAGTTTTTTTTTTAGTTTTTTATTGGTTTTTACCTTTATAGTTTTTTTAGTTTTTTAGCTTTTTTATTTTTTTTATTAGTTTTTAGTTTTTTTTGTAGTTTTTGCCTTTTTTTAGTTTTTTCAGTTTTGACGTCACCTGATCCAGTTTTTTCAGGTGACGTCACCTGATCCACGATCCACAGATCCACAGACAACTTATTTTTATATATATAGATAGTTTTTTTTTTTTACTTATGTCCTGGTCTTCTTTTAGTTTTTACCTTTTTTAGTTTTTTTTAGTTTTTTAGATGAAAATTTTTTTTAGTTTTTTCCTTTTTTTCTTTTTAGTTTTTTATTGGTTTTTACCTTTATTTTAGCTTATTTTTCTGTTTTTTCCTTTTTTTTAGTTTTTTTTTTTTTTATTTTTTTTAATTTTTTACCTTTTTTTAGTTTTTTTAGTTTTTTTAGTTTTTTAGCTTTTTTACTTTTTTTATTAGTTTTTAGTTTTTTTTTGTAGTTTTTGCCTTTTTTTAGTTTTTTCAGTTTTTTTTTTAGTTTTTTATTGGTTTTTACCTTTATTTTAGCTTATTTATTGTAATAAATTATTGTTCTATATTAGAATTGTGCGGAGTATTTTTGTATTTCATAAGAATTATTTCTGTTTTGTAAGGATTATTTTAGATTATGTTTGAAATTTTTTTGCAGCATAGTATTCCATAAGACCCAGGTGACCATAGTACGATCTTGAGAACTAGTAGCTCCAATAAAATACCCCCAATGGGCGTTGTCATGTCCATAAGCCCCTCACTACTGGATTATATGTTTTGATCTTGATTTCAAGGACTTTCTGGATTTATCCATGCTGTAGGAATAAGCAAAGGGCTTATTCAAGAAAATATTTCAAATTCCATGCTCTTTTTAAAAATAAACCAATTTTTCGTCACTGAAATAAGGAGAAGGAGTGAAATGGAACATCACAATCTAACAATGAAGTGGCAAGTTTCCACATTTCTAACAAAACAATGGTCAATTTTATTTTATAAGCTTACTTTTTGGGACAAAGGTTGAAGATGCCTTCAGTGTGATATTGCGGGCCAGAGGGTTCCACCGGGTAGTTATATTGGGTCATTCTGGTATCACCTGCCACATCACATCAGAAGAAACACTATTGGGAATTTCCTTTTAATTTGAAGAACAATTCTAGTGTAACTGGATATTTTTTACCGGAAAAAAAAGGCTGAAAATGTTTTATGTGGGATATTTTGCACCATTTGGATACCATAGGCCAGTCAAAGATTACTTCCGAGGCAGCCACATACGAAATCTACAATACAACGGCACCGAGAGCAGAGTTGATGGAATAGGAGCTGTGGAATCGCAAAGAGGGGCTGAAGCGGAGGATTTGTAACAGACAAAACCAGAGCTAGATGTGAAACTGGAATCGGAGCGGGCATAGTGGGAACTGGAATCGGTTTAACCGACGTGGAAGCCAGCAGAATTGGAGGTTAAAGCAGTGTAACCGGGATTCAGAAGCGGGGCAACAGAATTGGATATCACTTTATTAAAAATATCTGAAAATGCCATTAAAATTATGAGGGCTGCCAGAGGGTTAGTCATATTGTGACACGGTGCCGTGAAATGAACTGATAAATTTAAAGCATATTTTTAACATAAAAAACATCTGAAAAATGCCTTCGGAATAATAACATGCATCACAGGGATTTCACGGACCAGCAACATACTTTCAGAGGAATGATGAGGGTGCCAGAGGGTGCTGTGGATCATCCAGAGTTTGCCACGATGTCTTGAATTGCTATTGAGGGTAACAAGTTGGGGAGGGTTGCTAAAACACAAATCAATGGATTTAAATCATAATTTTTATCAAGAAAATTTCTGAAAATATCCTAGGAATGATCATATCTATCATAAGGATGTCATGGGCCAGCCACATATTTCCACTATGGTATAAATTGACATGGTTTATTACAAGGGGAGGCTTCAGAAAACGGGGACCAAGGGTTTTAAAGAACGATTTTATCATGAAATTATCTGAAAAATGCCTCACGAATGATAATATGTATCACAGGGACGTTACCGACCTGTCAAATATGTTCACGCCACCTCACGGTGGCGTGAACATGTATAGTCTTGGCTTCGAGAAACTTGGAATTTTCATTAAAACTTCTTAAATAACCGACTGCAAAAAAGTGTCTCTTTTTCCTTCGTATTTGTGTTTCATTTACTAGTAAAAAATATATAGTGAAGTAGACATTTTTCTTGTTATTACTATTGTAGGTAATGATAGTTCTGCTGTGTAAAGCTTAATACTTAAGGCTCATTCAAAATGTGATTTTGCTAATACCAAGATTTAAATTAATACAATATAGCATGCAGGTGCGTCTAATAGAGCAATAGAAACGAGTTATTTTCATTAAAACCTCTCAGAAATATCTCTTAATATGGCTTAAATTTACCTCTAATAACAACTGCCCCCTTCCTCCCTAGATTTTCTTCTAGGATTCCCGCCTTTCTTTAATTCATGGGTTTTTGCTTATATTTTATCCTTTATAAGCTTTTTAAAGTTTTGTTTTTCCTTTCGTTGAGTTTTTACTGCCTTTTCTATGATTTTGCAATTTTATCAAAAAATTTATCAATAAAACTTATGTGTACAATATAAATCCGTGTCTTTTACATTTCTTGTTCCAGGATTAATCTCCAATACGAAATCATTTACGCAATGAAATATCTAAAGCCAATGCCATGTAACACCTCACTGATGCAATACCTAACTTAACCTGTCTAGGTCACTTTAGAAAATTAATAACTTTGTAAAAGGTAGATGGATGTCAAGTTTATCCAAATTTCAGTAATCGATTTTCTCCCTCGCATGTCAATTATTCTAGACATAGGAAACGTGCGATCCATAAGTTTTATTTGGAAATTTTCAACGAGAAATTTTTTTCTTATTCAAAATGTTAGGAAGACCTTCGTGGTCCAGCTGCCTTATGCTCCATTCCACTGAGGAGCAATCTCTTTCAATTCCTCAAGTAGAGACAAATCTTTGGATTATAAAAGTTCCCTGAGGAAAAAATCTTGAAGAAAATGAAATCTTGAAGAAAAAAATCTATTGAGGCATTACGTAATACCCACGTGTGCACCGTCATTACGTAACACCCCACGTGTATGGCCTCCTTATTTACAGGTGGGGGTTCTCGTGGGGCATGAATCGAATCAAGTGAAAATGCGTTATCCTTAACGCAGATAATCATTCTCTATTACGTAAGAACCACAGAAATCTTGAAGAAAACGTCTCGAAGAAAATTGTCTTAAAACGGCATGAAATTCTCGAAACGTCTTGAAAAAGTTTTGAAAAACTTGTCTTAAAAAATGTCTTGAAATCCTTAAAAATTGGCTTCAAGAATGTCTTGAAGAAAACACTCCCTGTGATGTAACAACCAAAGAAATCATGATGTGGCAAGGCCCTGAAGTTTTTTGGGTCCTTTTGGGTTTTTAAACAATCAAAGAAACTTTTATTTAACACGTACGTTTGAATCTTGACTAACAAACTTTAACAAGCTCTATTAGGTAACAACCAAAGAAAACATGGTTTGGCTTGTCTTGAAGGTTTTTCTTGGCCCTCGTAGGTTTTTAAAAAATATGAACCAAAGAAATCTTGACGAAAACATGCCTTATTAAGTAACAACCAAAGAAAATATGATTTTCCAGACCCCGAGGGTTTTTTCCTGGCCCTAGTAGTTTCTTCAAACATAACATACACCCACAACTTGAAAAAAATAATTTTCTGTTATGTCACAAATACTTATATCTTTTAGAAAACATTCCCTATTATGTTACAAACACCTGTATCTTGAAGAAAATTAATAACACCTGTCTTGAGTGAATCGCCGTTAAACCTCTTCGTAATCTTAACCATTGAGGAAGAAAAGAGTAGTGGCTATGGGTCCCTTTAAAAGTATTGAGAGATCACTACTAACAGTAAGTTTCCACCAGGGAACGCGTGCTGAAGCCGGACTGCTATCCTAACCTTATGTTTGTTTGATGTGTCTTAGTTATTTGTTATGCATTGTGTAATGCCTTCCTCGTTTTTAATTAACTGTGTAGCATCTTTGCTAAATAGTAACTTTTCTTTGTTACTGCTTGAAGAAAAATGTACTAATGAAGACTATGTGCAGACTTCACATTTTTAGCATTTGGTTTTCAGCATCCATTATAAAGTAATTTCTCAAAATAAGTTTTCAGACAGCTTAAAAATACGCTAAGTTTTTCACAGATTTTTCGGTAGAGGTGTCCCTGGAAGCCCCTCTTTCTCCTGAAGGATATGGCATGTACTCCAGACCTCCAAGATATGGACCCTTTCATACCCCCTCCCCCCTATTTGAGGGGCTTAAATTACGCCTTTGGTAGTAGCAGTATTAGTACTAGTAGCAATGAAAATGTTAACTTAATATCCTTACGGTTCCTTATGATCTTTCAGATATGCCCTTTTGATAACCTGAATGTACATAGTATCTCTTGATGTAACTTGACAATCTCCTTAACATCCCTTATATTTCACTTTAATACCCTTAGGCTTTTTAGAGACACGCTGGATTAAACATCCTCCCTTTTTCCAACAGTAAATATGATATTTAAATAATGATCAAATTCTATAGTTTACGAACCTTGCACCCGGGCTCTAGAGGGTCCTGTCATTCCCCGAGGCACAGTTATTGGGCCTTTCGACATTTGAATAAAACTGTTATCTCAAAATTGGCTTGTTGTCCTTCATTCCCTTTTGATTCTTAGAAAAAGTGTTAGAACTTTCAATTTCTTATTGAATAGGTGTCCTCCAAATTTTCTACGACTACTCCTTCTATACCCAGTGGTCGGGTATTCAAAAAAATAGTATTGCCCAATTCACACTTTACTTAGGCAGTCCTATTACGCTCCAACTGATTAGGCTCGCTATGATTAGGCATTTCCTGAAAGAAAAAAAAAATTATATTAGCTTGTTAACCTCCTTCTTTCACCCTCTTATTTTATCAGCTGTTTTGGGTCATCAAACATTTCCTGGCCTAGTCTCATGCAAGCTAAACTAACATGGGCTCATTTCCGAACGTTTAGTAATGATCTGTAGACTTTGTTATTTTACCCCGGAAAGCGTGAGAAAACTGATCTTTTACACTATTGGCAAAGAGATGGCCTGTCTTACTAGAGAGAGTGGTCTTCTGTTGCCTAAATTAGTATTTGCCAAATATTGTTTATTTTCTACTCCAATAACGATTTACTTTTCAGGTATAAACATAAAAAGGGTTGGCTTTTGAGCCCTTCAATTTCCCTAATGAACTCAAAATTTATTATTTTGCCCATTCTTGTTTGTAAAATTTGATTTTTCTTTAAATTCTCATACCCCCCCCCCCTCCGAAAAAAAGTGCTACATTCCATAACAAATCACCTAAAGCTTGCTTGATGCTAAAAATGGCAGCTAACCGTTCTCAGGATTAAAGTAACTTCTTTTTATATGTCGTGTAGGTCTACACATCCTGAATATTGTTGCAAAACCCAATCAGGTCCTGGGCAGAGACCATGGGAAAACAATAAAAGGCCTAGTTCTGAATTAGGCCTTACATTCTTGGTTAACAGAATGTAAAATTTTTCTGTGAAGAGTTTTAATCGCCATTTTAAGGCGTACAATGAACCAATATAAATTGTCCGTTTCATTTGACAATTGATTAGGCTACTCATTAAAGATATTCTATATAAGTTGCTATGGATGTAAGGGCCGAGGGAGTCAAGACGTAAATTGTTCAGAAACAACCTTATTTTCTTGGACGACAAGGACTAAATTCAACGTATTTTTCTGAATTTTAATTTTACCTAAGAACAGCCCTAGGCTTGTAGTAGTAGAACGGTATATACCATTTGCAAAAAAAGCTTTACTTACTAAACGAAAAAACTGCTACACTCCAAAATATAATGAGTCCACTCTAAGACAACTAACACGGCTTGCAATGAATCGCAACGAAATTAATCACCATACACGAGCGTTTCAATTCATTTATTAATTAAATCTCATATATCAGTGTCTTTTTACTCAACGACAACATAATAAATTGATAATAAACCGTTGATTGAATAGTTTAACCGATGGATTCAGAATAAAAGTTCTACACAAATACTTATTGGAGTAAATATTTCCATAGAAAATGTAACAAATCTACTGGAAGGATAATGAGGGAATCACTTTTCCCAGCCGGGTTGTATAAAATATAAATAAGCTAATGCAACGAACAATAGCTTGTGATAATACGAGTGAATGTTCAGTTTTGTTCAGTTTTTCGTAAGCACCTCTGAACTGTATTTTCATTTCCTAGGTGGAAAAAACTTTTTTTTGGCTATGATGCACTTTTTCCATAAATTCAGTGACGTCAATACATGGTATTTTTCAAAATTAGGGGGAGGGGAATCCATAGGGAATTTACCCACTCATCCCCCTTAATTAATACAAAATGTGTAAATCTTCGGCTGTTCATAGAATTATATCCGGAACGTGAAAAATTTAATTCATGAAGTGTATCTTTCAGGCGTTTGAATCCTCATACTTTTCAAATTACTGAAACGTAGCAATATACCATCCAATGGAACAATATTGGTACCACAAAGCTTAATAATTCAAAGGAAACCACTCAAGTATTCTTTGATTTACTGCATTTTGAGTTGAGTTTGCTAGCATAAGGGATGAGGGTAATGATTTATTTTCTCATGCACATGGAAGCAAACGACTGTCAGGTGACACAGTTTATGGTCAAGTACAATAATTTAGCTGTTGTAAAAGATTAAGCTCTGTCTCTTTGATAAATTAAATAAGAAACAAGTTTTTTTCAGCTGAAAGTTAGGAGCAACATTAAAACTTAAAACGAGCATAAATTATTAAGTATATGAAGGTGATTGCCCCTTCCTCAACACCTTGCTCTTTACGTCAAACTTTTAAAAGTAATTTTAGAAAAGCTTCTTATTCTTCTTATTAAACGTCCTTTGTGTTTCAGGAGTTGTTCTTCAAGAATTGAGGCAAAATACAAAGTATAGCGTAAAGAACGAGGTGTTGAGGAGTGGGCAATCCCCTTTGTATATGTCATAATTTCCGTTCGTTTTAAGTTTAAATGTTGCTTCTTACTTTAAGTTGAAAAACCTTTTTTTATTTAAAACGGTCCCACCTCCCCAGATAAATCCCCATCCCCATGGGTATATACTCTAGGCAATTCAATCTGAGTGAAAATTTACCCCGGAAAACTATTCCGAACAACTCCACGCGTAAAATTGAGACGGAAAAGAGACAGCAAGACGCATAAAAATAAATTTGTATAGGAATTCTAGTAAATTACTCCAATGTGTAATTTTTACTGACAAGTTTACCCCCTGAAAACTTCCCTCCCCATGGAAAATTTTGTCCTGAAAAAACACCGGCAGAAAATTCGTCTCCCAAACCCAAAAATGTACACATACTTCCCAATAACAAATACTATGCGTGTACAATGGGCAGATTTTATAACTTAAAGACTTTTCCCCTGGGGCTGTGGGGGGCGGTTTTATGTTATACCCACAGGCTTGGTTATTTAGCCTTTCAAGTATGATGAACAAAATTATTATATCAAAATTTGGATCGGACGGTTTTGGGAAAAGGGGGCAAGAGAGACGGCCTAGATGCCCCTCAAATATTTTTGTTCACTTAAAAAGGATGCTACAATTTATAATTTCCGTTTGAATGAGCCCCCTCATGGTATTCTAAGACCAGTGGGTTGACACGATCATCCCTGGAAAAAAACTAACTAACAATTAAAAAAGCATCCGTGATTTTTTTTTCTGGCAAAAAAATATAAAATTCCACATTTTTTCAGATAGGAGCTTCAAAATTCTACAGTAGGGTTTTCTGATACGTCGAATCTGGGGATTTTCATTAAGATTCGAGGACTTTTAGGAGGCCTTTTTCCCTTTTTTCAAAAAGCAAGCAAATTTCCTTAGGCTTGTAGCCTTTAATTGGTAAGACTAAACTTAATGAAATTCTTGTATTTGAAGTCAGCATAACAAGCCGATTCTGTTGACATATCTATGTGTGTCAAAATTCCGTTTCTTAGTGTTTCGGTTACTATGAGCCGGATCCCTCCTTTCTTACAGTTCCTTACCACGATCTGTTTGAAACAGAAAACTGCATAAGAACAGGAGATCAATAGCATGTGAAGTGTCATTACGTCGCAGAACATCAGTAATAATTCATTATATTGGTCAGTTTTGCCATGGTATCTAAGAGCAGGGAAACTTAGGGGAACTCCTGTACGTTTCTGGGAAAAAACACAGACAACATCATCTTGCGGTGTACAGGAAATCATAAATTTGGCTATAACAATTTAGCTACAAATATTAGTTGTGTTTATTGTTACATGTTTGTACCGCCTCTACTTCAGATTGGGCCAACCACTTTGCTAAAGGGGTGCAATAGGCCAGATTGTTTTTTCTTTTTTTAAATAACCTACATTCTGAATTATATACTCTTCTAGCCCAGAATATTTTGAAATCTTCAAAAATAGTTTAAACCCAAAGAATATAGCTGCTCTCAGAAAATTGCAGACGAGATCTGAGGGGTGCCAGGGGTGTCAGACCCTTAATTGATTGTAAACGTTAACGATAAAATTTGACTTTTTTTATTTGTATGGCTCTGTTGAGCAACATTACACTTTCAGTGATTCTAATAATCTTTTATCTATTAGGAAACCACGTTGACGCCAAAAAATTCCGTTGATTAGTTTCCATGGTCTTTTCTATGGAGATATCTTTAAATGTAACACCCAGTGGTCAGCCACATACGTAGCTATTTTTTCCAGGGGAAATATAAAATGAATCTAAGGTTTTCAATAAGAATTATCTGAAATTTCATTAAAATGCATAATTTGAGAGGATGCAAGGCCCTCCTTGCTTACATTTTTGCCACTAGTGCTTGAGCCCTAACTTGTTGTACTCTAAGTTTTTCTTTTCTGAGGATAAATGAATAGTGTTTCTAAAAATAGGAAAGGAAAAAATATTTTGGCCAAAATACTAATTTTTCCAACATAATTGGTTATGTTGGTAGCTGCCAAACATTTATCTTCTGCTCTGAGAACAATTGTGGCATTTTACAATAGGAACCTGATGGGAGTAGCCTATTTTTTATTATATATTCAGATTCTTTAGGCTTATGATCTTCCAAAAGAGTGTTTGCTCCATTTTCTTATGGCTTTCCTGGATGTACTGCCAGTCTTATAATAATATCGTTACTTTGCTTTTAGTTCACTTCAACTTTCATGTTAAAATAAGTTGTTTCAATTCTTAGTGGGAGCCTGCATTCAGTCCAGGGGGTCAAAAGAATTCAGCTTATCATATGAGGATTTATTAATGCTATGGAAATCACAAATAATCACAGAAAGCTAGTAGTGCTATTGCTAGTAGTGCTATTTGCTATAACTTGATTCCTTGTGTTTACTATTTGATCACACAGGATGTGTTGATCATCTCTTAAAAAAGTTGAAAATTGCTGATACACATGGATACATCTTGGAGTATTTCTAAGATGACCCTGTTTATACCTTAGTGAAGGCACTGACACCTATAATAGGTACTCTCGTTGTTTTTCCGGACTGCTTTGATTAGGGACAAGTGATTCATTTTGACTATTGGAAGATAAATATGGAAAATATGAGCAAGATTACATCATGGCCTGTTTTGGCTAGGAATATATGAGCCGTCTTAGCTATAGCAAAAAGATAAGAGAAATATGAACAATATTGCATCAGAGGCCTCTTTTCACAGGGGCTCTCTCTCTGCACGGTGCTCTTATAAGGATTTTTCTTATTGCATTTTCAGGGAAGTTACACGCCACATGGTGCACCTCTACATTGTTTCTAAGAGGCGTTAATACATTTTTTGTTTCTATCTTGCTATTGCCATTTTTCTTGTATCTGTGGAAATACAGACCCATGCAGACATTTCTTTTTTCTGACCATTTTGTAAAACATTAGTCAGCCTAGGAAGTTTGTTGTATTACATTTTGATATTGAAATAGATACTTTCCACAAAGAGGCTGTTTACCAAAATTTTCTAAAAGACATAGTAAGGTTAAACTATTTATTAATTGAATATATCCAAGCAAGCAAAAAAAATAGTTGGAAAAAAACGAACATATACTATCTTTATAAACGGTCAATAATTCCATATTGTATATTGTATATTTTTCTCAAAAATGGCTCAATATTTTTTTTCGGAAAAACTGGTTTCCTGGGATATTCTCGCTTAAAAGACGATTTTGAGGGGTCAGAAGTTCGAGAAAATTCGTTAACAGCCTTAACTTTGGAATAAGATTCATGTCATTGACGTCATTTTTCCATACATCATTGCAGTACTGCAATGACGTTATCACTCTTAGCGAAAAAACTGAGGATTTTCATGCATGAAAAAGTTAACATTAAGTTGCTTAAATAGCAAAAAGCTAGTAATTGCAAAAGTATTTTTATGTATTTTGACAAGAGATTTCGACAATTCAAAAACCTTATAAAAAAAAATAGAAAATATAAAAAAAAAACAAATCCATTTGTATGCTACAAATCTACTGGGCTAGTCTTTAAACAATCTAAAAATCAGGATAAAATGGTCTCAATCCTTTCAACAGTTGACACAGGCCATGAAGACATGATTCATGATGCTCAATTGGACTTTTATGATTCAAGATTAGCTACTTGCTCTTCAGATGGCAGTGTAAAAATTTTTGATGTGAAGGATGGTAACCAAACATTCATAGCTGACCTGAAGGGTCATGAGGGTCCTGTGTGGCAAGTCGCTTGGGCTCATCCTATGTACAACAGTCAGATAGCTAGCTGTTCTTATGATAGACGTGTCATCATTTGGAATGAGTCTGGAAATCAGTGGAATAAAACATATGAATATAGAAATCATAGTGGCTCTGTTAATTCTGTATGTTGGGCACCTGTTGATTATGGTCTGATTCTGGCATGTGCCAGTTCCGATGGCTGTGTCTCAATCCTTACTGCAACTAACACTGGAGAGTGGTTGGCGAAGAAAATTGATAATGCTCATGATATTGGATGCAATGCGATTAGTTGGGCCCCGTCTGTCCCAACGAGCAATATCAGTGGCTTAATGTCAGCTAAAGACGTTGTCGTCGCCCCAAAGCGCTTTGTCACTGGAGGTTGTGATAATGTCATTATTATTTGGAGAGAAGAAAATGATCAATGGATTCCTGAGACAAAGTTAGAGGGCCATCTTGATTGGGTCAGGGACGTTGCTTGGGCACCATCTTTTGGCATTGAAAAATCTTTGATTGCTAGCTGTTCGCAAGACCAAAGTGTTATGATTTGGACCAATGATGGCTCCTCTGCAAATTGGAACTCACAGGTCTTAAACCGATTCAATGATGTAGTTTGGCATGTAAGCTGGTCGATCACTGGCGACATTCTTGCTGTCTCTTGTGGTGATAACAAGGTTAGTCTTTGGAAATGGAATGTGGAAGGTGTCTGGGTGTGCATTAGTGATGTTGGAAAACGAATTGAGAATTAAATTGAAAATTTATTGAAAAATAAATTTCAAAAGGAAAATTTGTTTAGAATAAATGAGAATTAAATCTAATAAAGAATTGAAATGATGATTCTGTGGAACCACTTGAACTATCAAATGTGACAAGACGAAGAAAACGCCCGAACAAATTAAATTTAAACGAGTGAGAATTAACAGCCTGGACTATCAAATGAAACAAGACCAAAAAAAACGAGAATTTACTATAGTCATAAATGATACGTCGGTGGAAGAAAAAGAAATTTTTGTTCCACCATCTGAAAAAATAACAAATCTACAACCTAGAACGTCATTTAAAACTTGACCAATAAGGGCCGTTAAAGTGAAGGGTATTGGCAGATTGTCTGAAGTAACAGAAATCCATAATGATGAAGAAAGAAAAATAGGGTTAGAAGATAAGCGACAGTGGAGTCAACGCATGCCAAAATTGAAAATTATAGTTATGATAATTGGGTTGGGGATTCTTATATGGAATCATCAATGATTACTATGCCTTTTTCAAAGAAAATTAAGCTTCTGCAATGACAAAAAAAAAACAAATTGAGGCAAAAGTTGACATTCATATAAAAGCTCTCCAAGCACTGAAATAGTTATAAATAACGACATTGGGGTTTATTAGGTTGCTAGTCAAGCACCTGATACTGTATCAGCCTCGGTTAAAAAACAAAGGTTCGGTGTTTTTTTTGTTTGTTTTTTTCATAATCACAAAAGACAAGCCAGGGTAAAAATCAAAGGTCCAATAAAAAAAAACGTAATTTTATAAAGGCGCTATTATAATTTAAGGTAATTTAAAATGTTTAAGGGTTTGACTTATTGAAATGAAGCAAAGTTAAATGCAATTGGAAAACTAGTAAAAGGTAGAATCACAATAGATAAAGAAAATGGCATGGAACAAACGACCGAGATAATCACATTGAGTTGTAAACGAAATTTTGAATAGTGATCCTTGGTTAGAAACTGGAAAAGGATGTATTTGTTATCTGTAACACCATTAAAAATTTAAAAGAGATGATGTATGAATCGAAAAAGCTAAAGCAAAAGACAGGGAAAAAACTTTTTGAGGTAACGACGAACAAACAGTAACAATGAATAGTGGGATCTACAGTTGGAAAACAAGGTACGGGATGACTGACCACAAAAACAGTCTAAATAGGTCAGGATTTTAAGATTTAATTCATATTTTTCACAAGGGGCCACTGTATTTTTCACAGGGTGGCCGTCGCCTCTGGTGACGTCATGACATCAAGAAAGGCTCGAATTGCGGCAAAGCCTCTGGGCTTTGCCGCCGTTCCCCGGCGTATATATATATATATATATATATATATATATATATATATATATATATATATATATATATATATATATATATATATATATATATATATATATATATATATATATATATATATATATATATATATATATATATATATATATATATATATATATATATAAAATATATATATTTTGTTATGTGGGTTAGTTGAATATAAATGACGACCGGGACACAGGGACATAACTACAAAGGGGACGCCGGGGTGCACAGGGGGATATATAAATGACGATGGCGACTCAGGGAATGGTCGATTAGCAATCACCATCAACAAAGCTCAAGGGCAATCATTAGAATCATGAGGTATAGATCTGAATACGGATTGTTTTCCCATGGACCATTATATGTTGCATGTTCAAGAGTCGGTAAACCTGAAAATCTATTTATATGCACAGACAATGGGACAGCAAAGAATGTTGTATATTCGCAAGTTTTACGTAGTTAAAAACATATATATCTATATATATAAAAATAAGTTGTCTGTCTGTGGATGGATCAGGTGACGTCACCTGAAAAAACTGGATCAGGTGACGTCAAAACTGAAAAAACTAAAAAAAGGCAAAAACTACAAAAAAAACTAAAAACTAATAAAAAAAATAAAAAAGCTAAAAAACTAAAAAAACTAAAAAAAGGCAAAAACTACAAAAAAAACTAAAAACTAATAAAAAAGCTAAAAAACTAAAAAAACTAAAAAAAGGCAAAAACTACAAAAAAAACTAAAAACTAATAAAAAAAATAAAAAAGCTAAAAAACTAAAAAAACTAAAAAAACTAAAAAAAGATAAAAAACTAAAAAAACTAAAAACTAAAAAAAACTAAAAAAAAAGGAAAAAACTGAAAAATAAGCTAAAATAAAGGTAAAAACCAATAAAAAACTAAAAAAAAAACTGAAAAAACTAAAAAAAGGCAAAAACTACAAAAAAAAACTAAAAACTAATAAAAAAAGTAAAAAAGCTAAAAAACTAAAAAAACTAAAAAAACTAAAAAAAGGTAAAAAACTAAAAAAAATAAAAAATAAAAAAAAAATAAAAAAAAGGAAAAAACTGAAAAATAAGCTAAAATAAAGGTAAAAACCAATAAAAAACTAAAAAGAAAAAAAGGAAAAAACCAAAAAAAATTTTCATCTAAAAAACTAAAAAAAACTAAAAAAGGTAAAAACTAAAAGAAGACCAGGACATAAGTAAAAAAAAAAACTATCTATATATATAAAAATAAGTTGTCTGTGGATCTGTGGATCGTGGATCAGGTGACGTCACCTGAAAAAACTGGATCAGGTGACGTCAAAACTGAAAAAACTAAAAAAAGGCAAAAACTACAAAAAAAACTAAAAACTAATAAAAAAAATAAAAAAGCTAAAAAACTAAAAGAACTAAAAAAAGGCAAAAACTACAAAAAAAACTAAAAACTAATAAAAAAGCTAAAAAACTAAAAAAACTAAAAAAAAGGCAAAAACTACAAAAAAACTAAAAACTAATAAAAAAAATAAAAAAGCTAAAAAACTAAAAAAACTAAAAAAACTAAAAAAAGTAAAAAACTAAAAAAACTAAAAACTAAAAAAAACTAAAAAAAAGGAAAAAACTGAAAAATAAGCTAAAATAAAGGTAAAAACCAATAAAAAACTAAAAAAAAACTGAAAAAACTAAAAAAAGGCAAAAACTACAAAAAAACTAAAAACTAATAAAAAAAGTAAAAAAGCTAAAAAACTAAAAAAACTAAAAAAACTAAAAAAACTAAAAAATCTAAAAATCTAAATAAACTAAAAAAGAAAAAAAAAGGAAAAAAATAAAGGAGAAAAACAAAACTAAAAAACGAATGTATATACAGGCCGGTACACCGGGATACAAATGACGACCGGGACACAGGGAATATAAATGACGACCGGGACACAGGGACACAACTACAACGGGGACACCGGGGGAAACAGGGGGATATAAATGACGACCGGGACAAAAAAACTAAAAAGAAAACAAAACTAAAAACTAATAAAAAAACTAAAAAATCTAAAAATCTAAATAAGCTAAAAAAGAAAAAAAAAGGAAAAAAATAAAGGAGAAAAACAAAACTAAAAAACGAATGTATATACAGACCGGGACACCGGGATACAAATGACGACCGGGACACAGGGAATATAAATGACGACCGGGACACAGGGACACAACTACAACGGGGACACCGGGGGAAACAGGGGGATGTAAATGACGACCGGGACACCGGGACAGGGAATGGTCGATTAGCAATCACCATCAACAAAGCTCAAGGGCAATCATTAGAATCATGAGGTATAGATCTGAATACAGATTGTTTTCCCATGGACCATTATATGTTGCATGTTCAAGAGTCGGTAAACCTGACAATCTATTTATATGCAAAGACAATGGGACAGCAAAGAATGTTGTATATTCGCAAGTTTTACGTAGTTAAAACCATATATATATATATATATATATATATATATATATATATATATATATATATATATATATATATATATATATATATATATATATATATATATATATATATATATATATATATATATATATATATATATATATATATATATATATATCTATATTCACAGGTGGGACATAGGGACACAACTACAATGGCGCGTAACTATTATGGCGCGTAACGACTTACGCGCGCGGGGGGGCTTGGGGGGGGCGCGAAGCGCCCCCACCAACTAGGTGTTGGGGTGGCGCGAAGCGCCACCCCAACAGCTAGTATATATATATATATATATATATATATATATATATATATATATATATATATATATATATATATATATATATATATATCTATCTATATTCACAGGTGGGACATAGGGACACAACTACAATGGCGCGTAACTAATATGGCGCGTAACGACTTACGCGCGCGGGGGGGCTTGGGGGGGCGCGAAGCGCCCCCACCAACTAGGTGTTGGGGTGGCGCGAAGCGCCACCCCAACAGCTAGTATATATATATATATATATATATATATATATATATATATATATATATATATATATATATATATATATATATATATATATATATATATATATATATATATATGTAGATATCTATCTTCTATATATATAAAAATAAGCTGTTTGTCTGTGGGTCTGTCGAGTGACGTCATGTCATCATGTCGTCATGAAGTTAGTTGTCGTCATGTTTGTTATGACATTGACGTCATTAAAAGTATTTAAGAAAATCGTTAAAAGACAAATTTTTAATTGTAAGAAGATCGTGGACGGAAAAATGTTTAATTGTAAATGACTGAAGAACCTACAATTGCAACAGCCGAGGAAGCTGCTCAAAGAGTCTATGCCAAAAAACTTGCGGATGATAGAGAAAGTAAGAAAAGATCGCGTGCCGAGGAATCACAAGAACAGCAAGAAAACAGGCTTGCAGCTAAAGAACTCAAAACTGCGCAGTTAGATGAAAATCCACCTGGACAGCGAGAGTCAAAACATATCAAAACTGAAAATGATAGCGATGATGATTGGGTTTGGGATTTTGACTTGGATAAAATCATCAATGCCTACCAGATTTTAGTTAAAAAAACAAAGGTTCGGCGATATGTATTTCATAGTGACGCTGAAAAATAAAGAAGAAAAAGAAAACTGAAAAAAGAAAAAGGGAAAAAACTAAAAAAAACTAAACAGAAAAAACACTCAAAGAGAAATTACAGACCGGGACACAAATGACGACCGGGACAGAGGGAGTATAAATGACGACCGGGACACTCAAAGAGAAATTACAGACTGGGATACCTGGACACAAATGACGACCGGGACACAGGGAATATAAATGACGACCAGGACACAGGTATTTAAGAATATCGTTCAAAGAAAAATTTTTAATTGTAAGAAGATCGTTGAAAGAGAAATTTCGAACTGTAATAAGTAACTGAGTTGGTTAAGCGTTATGTTTCAGGTTCTAGGTCCAAGAGGCTCCAGGTTGTAACCTTGGCTTTAGCATTAATACAAAAGAAGAAAAAAAATCAAAAAGGTAAAAACTACAAAAAAACTAAAAAGAAAATACTAAAAAAACTAAAAAAGCTAAAAAATAAAAAAAAAAAAACAAAAACAGGTAAAAAACTAAAAAAGAAAAAAAACTAAAAAAACTAAAAAAAAGGTAAAAACTACAAAAAAACTAAAAAGAAAAAAACTAAAAACTAATAAAAAAAACTAAAAAAACTAAAAACTAAAAAAAGGAAAAAAACTGAAAAATAAAGGAGAAAAAGAAAACTGAAAGCCGGGACACAGGGAATATAAATGACGACCGGGACACTCAAAGAGAAATTACAGACTGGGACACTGGGACACAAATAACGACTGGGAGATATAAATGACGACCGGGTTTGAAGGGTGTTGTGAAAGTTGGTGCAGTAAGTGCTGACGAGCATAATTTACTTGGTGGTGAGTTCAGTGTGCGTGGTTTCCCAACTATTACAATTTTTGGAGCAAATAAAAAGAAGCCAGAAGATTACAATGGAGCAAGAACTGCTGATGGGCTCATTGATGCTGCTTTCAAAGCTTTAAAAGCCAAAGTCAATAATCAAATGGGTGGAAAGAAGAGTAGTTCTTCGGGCAGTAGCGATGTTATTGAACTGACTGACGACAACTTTGACAAACTTGTTCTTGGATCCGAGGATTTGTGGCTTGTCGAATTTTATGCACCATGGTGTGGCCACTGTAAGAACCTGGCACCTCATTGGGCTCAAGCAGCCACTGAACTTAAAGGCAAAGTCAAACTGGGAGCTCTTGGTGCGACAGTTCACTCAATCAAGGCGCAAGAGTATGGTGTTCAAGGCTACCCAACAATCAAGTATTTTCCATCTGGTAAGAAGGATAAACATTCAGCACAAGATTATGATGGTGGCAGAGTTTCACAAGATATTGTCTCCTGGGCTCTTGAGAAAGCAGCAGAAAGTGTACCGGCTCCGGAAATAGAACAGATAACATCTGAGTCAATCTTCAAGTCTGCCTTTGTCGATCATCCACTTTGCGTTATTTCAATTCTGCCAAACATATAGGACTGTCATTCTGAATGCCGCAATAACTACTTGGAAATTCTCAGAACCATGGGAGAAAAATACAAAAAGAAAATGTGGGGATGGCTTTGGCTGAAGCAAGCAGTCAGCCAGAATTAGAAGAAGCTCTAGAATTTTGTGGTTTTGGATATCAGCTATGGCTGTTATAAGTCATAAGAAGATGAAGTATTTGACGTGGCGGGACCCCTTCTCTAGTGATGGAATCAATGCATTTTTAAGGGATCTCTCGTATGGCAAAGGATCGACAGCTCCCATTCGAGGTGCCGAATTGCCCAAAATTCGGGACGTTGAACCTTGGGATGGAAAAGATGCTATTTTAGAAGTCGAAGAAGACATAGATCTCTCCGATGTCGAATTGGATGAACTGCCGAAAGATGAATTATAATTCGCCGCTTTAAATCAAATAGTCTTTTTATAGTTGTGTTAATTCACTGTTTAAATATCTGATATTCCTTTTTTTCTTGGAAATTTATTTTTCCAATTAGAAATATTTTACAAGTTGTTTGCTTGTGTTTAGTCAGTTTTTGTAACTCTTGCTAAGAAATAAATTTCGTATACAATGTTTTAGGATAAAAGCCTAGCCACATTTAAAACAAATGATCATTTATTTTGGCATATAATAGGTAGCTGTACACTCTCTCTCGTAAATGCAGAAAAAAAAACAAAAAAATGCAAAAACAACAAGTATTGGAAATATCTTAATTTACAAATTTGAAAAAAAAATTTTGTCATGGGAAAAATTCCTTTTTCTATTTGGAATTATTGTCGTATATATATATATATATATATATATATATATATATATATATATATATATATATATATATATATATATATATACTAGCTGTTGGAGTGGCGCTTCGCGCCACCCCAACACCTAGTTGGTGGGGGCGCTTCGCGCCCCCCCCCAAGCCCCCCCGCGCGCGTAAGTCGTTACGCGCCATATTAGTTACGCGCCATTGTAGTTGTGTCCCTACGTCCCACCTGTGATATATATATATATATATATATATATATATATATATATATATATATATATATATATATATATATATAGATATATATATATATATATATATATATATATATACATATATATATATATATATATATATATATATATATATATATATATATATATACTACTACTACTACTACTACTACTAACTCACTGCAGCACCAAGCCGCCTGAGGCCAACACAGCTACGCACGCTCCTCCTCCAACCTAATCTATTTAAAGCCTCCCTCTTTACACCCTCCCAGGAAGTTCGCGCCCCCCCCCAAAGCCCCCCCGCGCGCGTAAGTCGTTACGCGCCATATTAGTTACGCGCCATTGTAGTTGTGTCCCTATGTCCCACCTGTGAATATAGATATATATATATATATGTATATATATGTATATATATATATATATATATATATATATATATATATATATATATATATATATATATATATATATATATATATATATATATATACTACTACTACTACTAACTCACTGCAGCACCAAGCCGCCTGAGGCCAACACAGCTACGCACGCTCCTCCTCCAACCTAATCTATTTAAAGCCTCCCTCTTTACACCCTCCCAGGAAGTTCCCATTTCCTTTAAATCCTTATTTATGACATCCTCCCAACCCAGACAAGGACGACCTGCTTTCCGTGTAGCCCCAGACGGTTGGCCAAAAAGGAAAATCTTCGGTAATCTGTCATCCTTCATCCGTAGAACGTGGCCTAGCCATCTCAACCTTTCTTTCATTATAGCCCCAGAAAGCGGGATTGAACCACACTTTTCGTACAACCTACTGTTTGAAATACGGTCAGTCAGCCGGGTACCCAGAACAATCCGTAGGCAATTTCTCTGGAAAACATCTAGTAAATTTTCATCTGCTTTTCGGAGTGTCCATGCTTCAGAGCCATATTTGACCACTGTCATCACTGTAGCTTCCAATATTCTAATCTTGGTTTGTAGGCTTATCTTTCTATTCTTCCAAACCTTTTTTAACTGTGAAAAAACACCCTGAGCTTTAGCTATTCTACTTTTAACATCTTCACTGCTCCCACCATCTTTACTAATAATACTACCAAGGTAACTGAAGCTCCCAACCTGATCAATCTTTTCGTTACCTAAGGTCACCTGTTCATCTTCACTTATTCCTAGCCTTAGTGACTTAGTCTTCTTAACATTAATTTTCAAGCCTATTTTAGCACCCTGAACTCGTAAAACCTCTAAAAATTCATTCATTTTGCTCACACTTTCATCTAATATGCTTAAATCATCAGCATAATCTAAGTCCAGGAGCGTTCTTCCTCCCCATTTGATTCCATGGTCTCCAATTGCCTTTCCTGTGCTCCTTAAGACGAAGTCCATCAAAATGATCCATATAAAGGGGGATAGAACACAACCCTGCTTAACTCCTGATTTAATACAAAACCAGTTGCTAACCTCATTTCCTACCTTAACCGCAGCAGTATTATTCTCGTACATAGCGCAAATCACTTTAATGTATTTTTCTGGTATGCCATATAACGATAAGACCTTTGTTAACGCTGTTCTATCAACAGAATCGAAAGCTTGCTCATAATCGATAAAACTAAGGACCAAAGGTGTTTGACAACGAAGGGACTTCTCAATTATTAACCTAAGAGTGAAAACATGGTCGACACATCCTCTACCTTTTCTAAAACCGCATTGTTCTTCCCTTAAAACTTTGTCTACAGCATGTCTCAGTCTAAAAAGTTTTATATTACTCAGTAATTTGCTACCTACAGAGACCAGACTAATGCCTCGATAATTACGACATTCACTCTTGTCACCTTTCTTATACAGTGGTTTAATTAAGGTTTTCCTAAAATCATTGGGTACTTCCCCTTTTTCAAAAATCATGTTCATAATCTTCAGTAGCTTATTCCTAACCTCAGAGCCACCATATTTAAGGAACTCATTAATCATACTATCAGCACCTGGGGCCTTATTATTTTTTAATCCTTCTAGTACTGTCGCTAATTCTTCCTCACTAAACAAATCTTCCTTCACATCCAAGGTATCACAAACTTTTTCATTTTCATCTATATCTTTTCCTGCAACTGTATCTCGGTTTAGCACATTCTCAAAATGTTCCACCCATCTTTCTTTAACTTTTTCCTTATCACTAATTGTGGCCCCATTTCTATCTTTAACTGGGACTAGTCCGGATCGGCTACTCCCTTTCAATTTATTAACATGCCAGTATAATATTTTACTATTATGCCGTCTAGCCGCATCTTCCAGATCCTCAGCAATTTTATCCATCGCCTCCATTTCACATCTCCTTAGTTCATACTTTAATGCTTTCTCCACTTTCTTTACATTCCTTTTGTTTTCATACGACCTATCGCTCAGATAATTCTTATACAAACCCCTTCTACTCTCTATTAAACCTAAAGCTTTTTCACTAATATTCCTAGTTGCTGTCTTAGCACTCTTCCCTAGGACGCCATCAGCAACTTCACAAATTGTTTTTCTGAAATCATTCCATCCATCCTCCACATTGTCAAACTTTAAACCCTCAAGTTTAGTACTCAACTGTTCCTGGAATTTTTTTCTCAAATTTTCATCCTGAAGTCTACCAACATCATAACTTTCCGGGAGGGAGTTACTCTTCCGAAATTTCAGCTTTAAATTAACCTTAGACACTATTAGATGGTGATCTTTACTTTTAACATCAATAACGGCACTCCTATACACCCTAGTATCTTGTATTGATCCTGCTAGTCTTCTGTTTACAATAACATAATCAATAAGGTTTGCTGTCTTACCATCACGTGAATACCATGTCAACTTATGGGCCATTTTGTGACCAAACACCGTATTGGTTATAACTAGGTTGTTATACCTACAAAATTGCAAAAGCCTATAGTCATTACTGTTTTCTTTTCCTACACCAAATTTACCTAGGCTAGGATACCATCTATCCCTATTTCTACCAACCTGGGCATTAAAATCTCCTAGCAAAAACACCATATTCCTACCTGGTACCCTGTCTATTTTCTCCTGTAACTGTAAGTAAAATTCATCTGAGTCGCTAGTATCTCCATCAGTTGGTTCAATGGGGGCATATACTACTATAACTGATACCCTAAACTTTTTAGTCATAAAATGAGCAATTAGTATTCTATTATTAATACCTTCCCAGCCTAAACAAGACTTAGCAGCTTCCTTATTCATCATGAGCCCTACTCCCTGTCTATGTACCCCATCCTTCCTTCCTGAGTAAACAAATTCTATATCACCTAATTTCATGCTTCCTACCCCTGGGATATGAGTTTCTGAAACTCCTAATAAATCCAGTTCAAACCGTCTGAATTCGTCAGTCAAAATGTCGATGCGATAGTCATTTTTTAACGTCGTAACATTCCAAGTTCCAATTTTCATGTTCTTTAAATCTTTGAAATTATTTTGGCCTCAAGAAAAGCAGTGATCCCGGATACCAGTGCAGGATGGGGACCAACATATCTTCTCAAGTCTACACCGAAGCGCTTAAGCCGGCTTAGAACCGGACAGCAAGAATTCCCTGGGACCTCCAGTAAGTTGGAGGCTTTGTGCAATTCTGGGCCCATCTTGGTCACAACATGGTTTTCAGCACTTGGCGATGCTCTTCTATCAACAAGAGTCGAAATCCTGCACAGACAGTCCCAAGCCTATTACCTCCGACTCATTATATATTCATGCCTACAAATATTATGCTATTACGGGGAGGTAACCCTTATTAGATTAATTAGCTAGGATGATGTTTTTCAGCCCAAAAACGCCCCTCAAAACAAACCAAGCCCAGAAAATTATCCAATAATCAGAATCCCGTACGAGTGCTGTGTTGTTTACTAGGCTATAATTTCCTCGAGGGGCGCCACTCCTCAAGTGGGAAAAATTGACCGCAAGTTTCCCAGTCTTGCAGGTACCCCGAAAGGGTCGAGGCAGCCCTTTACAGAGGCCGTTGTCCATAAATCTGGATCTTAAGCCCTGCCGCAGTTGTCCTCCTATAGAGGATCCTCCCACGATGGTGTTCTGCTTCACCATGCAATTTAACCAATTACTGGGAGTAATATACTCTTACCAAGAATAAACCATTATACCTAATACCCATTACCAAGAAATATACTCTTCTTAAAATCATCCTGCTAACCCAATCTATCAGCTTGAGCAAAAAGGTAGCTTTCTATCTAAGCAGTGCTCTCTCTTAGTTCTGAATTCACGATTTTGCTTCCCTACTCCTTGTCAATGAAACATTCTCGTTAAGATTGCTTGAACAAACGAAAGTAATTATGACATAATCTATCTATCTATATATAAAAATAAGTTGTCTGTCTGTGTGTCTGTCTGTGGATCAGGTGACGTCATGTTTCTGTGTCAACTGACGTCATGAAGTTAGTTGTCGTCATTTTTGCTATGACGGTGACGTCATTAAAGATATTTAAGACATATATGTTCACGTAGAAATCTATTAATGTTTAAGTTTAAAATGACTGATGAACTTACAATGGCAAAAGCCGATGAAGATGCTCAAAGAGTCTATGCCAAAAAACTTGCTGCTGATAGAGAAAGTCAGAAAAGAAAGCGTGCCGAGGAATCAAAAGAACAGCAAGGAAACAGGCTTGAGGCTAAAGAACGCAAAACCGCGCAGTTAGATGAAGATCCACCTGGACAGCGAGAGTCAAAACATATCAAAACTGAAAATGATATCGATGATGATTGGGTTTGGGATTTTGACTCGGATAAGGTCATCAATGCCTACCAGATTTTAGTTTAAAAAACAAAGGTTCGGCGATATGTATTTCACAGTGAAGCTGAAAAATAAAGAAGAAAAAGAAAACTGAAAAAAGAAAAAAAGTAAAAAACTAAAAAATACTAAAAAGAAAAAACACTCAAAGAGAAATTACAGACCGGGACACAAATGACGACCGGGACAGAGGGAATATAAATAACGACCGGGACACTCAAAGAGAAATTACAGACTGGGATACTGGGACACAAATGACGGCCGGGACACAGGGAATATAAATGGCGACCAGGACACAGGTATTTAAGAATATCGTTCAAAGACAAATTTTTAATTGTAAGAAGACCGTTGAAAGAGAAATTTCTAATTGTAAAATGACTGAAGAACCTACAATGGCAACGGTACCACCATCGAAGTAGATAACCAGTGGGTTGTTCCATATTCCCCATTAGTGCGAAACGTCAACCCCAAGTCAAATTCGTGCATTGTTTGGCATCATTTTAACAACTTGCTCTCCATCAGCTCTTACAGAGTTATGGGAAAAATATAAGTGAAAAATGTCCGAAGATATACTCCATCGAAAACAGTTAGAGACGTCAGATATGACTTTTGATTTTACATCAGAAATTTATAACTACACTTTAGTTATTATAGAAGATTTGTGCGTACGTATGGCAAACAAACCTCTTCAGGATTTGGGAATGCCTTCACCTAACCGTATCGCTGCTGTTTCGACATGTGTAGAATTGGATCGTGAAAAAAGTTACAGTACGAATGATCTATTGTCATATGTACAAAATAACATTTCCAAGTTAACGTCGGAACAAAAAGACATTTATGATACGATAGACTCAATTTCAGGACGTATACAACTACCTGCTGATTTCTGTAATTTAGTGACGTCCAAAAATTAATTGATTGAAAAAGTATTTCCGAATATTCTAAAAAATTATAAAAATAATAAAGGGCTAAGTGAAAGAGCGATTCTCGCACCCAAAAATATAGACGTCCACGAAATCAACAATATTGTTTTGACCAAGATTCGAGACCAGGCAGTCCTTTACAAGTCAGTCGACACAGTTTTGGGACCAAATGAAGCGGTTATTTATCCATCTGAATTTTTAAATTCCATAGATCTTTCAGGGTTTCCACCACACGTGCTACAACTAAAAATAGGCGTACCAATAATACTTTTAAGAAATATCAACCCACCAAAGCTTTGCAATGGCACGCGACTTGCCGTAAAAAAAAACAATGGAAAACCTAATAGAGGCCACAATCTTGACAGGGCCTTTTGAGGGTGAGGCTGTTCTTATTCCTCGCATTCCCATGATTCCAACGGATCTGCCTTTTCAATTTAAAAGATTGCAATTCCCAATTCGATTAGCATTTGCAATCACCATTAACAAAGCTCAAGGTCAATCATTAGAAAAATGTGGTATAGATCTTAATACTGATTGTTTTTCCCATGGACAATTGTGCGTTGCATGTTCGAGGGTCGGTAAACCTGACAATCTATTTATATGCAGCGACAATTGGACAGTGAAAAATGTTGTATATTCGCAAGTTTTACGCAGTTAATTTGTATTGTATCTACCTATCTATCTATCTATATAAAAACGAGTTGTAGGTATGCATGTTTGTTTGTTTGTAAAAAGAGCGTTTGCATATGACGTCATTATTAGTGCATACGGCTTTGTATATGCACAGACAATGGGAAAGCCAAGAATGTTGTATATTCGCAATTTTTACGTAGTTTAACTCCTGCAGACGAAATGAATGCTTGCCTGAAAAATTCTAATTTATGGGCACACGTAAAAATATTAAAATTAACTACAAATATGCGTGTACGATTGCAAAACATATATATATATATGTATATATATATATATATATATATATATATATATATATATATATATATATATATATATATATATATATATATATATATATATATGTTTTTAACTACGTAAAACTTGCGAATATACAACATTCTTTGCTGTCCCATCGTCTGTGCATATAAATAGATTGTCAGGTTTACCGACTCTTGAACATGCAACGCATAATGGTCCATGGGAAAACAATCCGTTTTCAGATCTATACCTCATGATTCTATTGATTGCCCTTGAGCTTTGTTGATGGTGATTGCTAATCGACCATTTCCTTTGTTGCCGTCGTCATTTATATATTCCCCATTGCCCCCCGGCGTCCCCGTTGTAGTTGTGTCCCTGTGTCCGGGTCGTCATTTCTATTCCCTGTGTCCCCGTCGTCATTTGTGTCCCGGTGTCCCAGTCTGTGATTTCTATTTGAGTGTCCCGGGCGTCATTTATATTCGTCAGGATATTGTAGGGCATCGTAGCATCGATGAGTTTAAGCAATTCTTGTCAACTGATTGTTTCGCCTATAAAGAATATTATCTCGAGGTAAGAACTGATCACCGACCACAACGATTGCCACTTTGTTGATAGTTGCGTATCAGGAGGAATCAATTCGATTGCTGTTTTTAAGCAGAAGCACTAAATTATCATTTTTGTGGAAAAGATGATATATATAAATATATATATATATTTTCTTTTTAGTTTTTTTGTAGTTTTTACATTTTTTAGTTTTTTTCTTCTTTTGTATTAATGCTAAAGCCAAGGTTCAAACCTGGAGTCTCTCGGACCTAGAACCTGAAACATAACGCTTTACCAACTCAGCTACTTCGGCGTGAATACATTCGTTTTGAGCAGCTTCCTCGGGTGTTGCCATTGTAGGTTTTTTCAGTCATTTTACAATTAGAAATTTCTCTTTCAACGGTCTTCTTACAATTAAAAATTTGTCTTTGAACGATATTCTTAAATACCTGTGTCCTGGTCGTCATTTATATTGCCTGTGTCCCGGTCGTCATTTGTGTCCCGGTATCCCAGTCTGTAATTTCTCCTTGAGTGTCCCGGTCGTTATTTATATTCCCTCTGTCCCGGTCGTCATTTGTGTCCCGGTCTGTAATTTCTCTTTGAGTGTTTTTTCTTTTTAGTATTTTTTAGTTTTTTACATTTTTTCTTTTTTCAGTTTTCTTTTTTTCTTTATTTTTCAGCTTCACTATGAAATACATATCGCCGAACCTTTGTTTTTTTAACTAAAATCTGGTAGGCATTGATGACCTTATCCAAGTCAAGATCCCAAACCCAATCATCATCGCTATCATTTTCAGTTTTGATATGTTTTGACTCTCGCTGTCCAGGTGGATCTTCTTCTAACTGCGCGGTTTTGCGTTCTTTAGCCTCAAGCCTGTTTCCTTGCTGTTCTTTTGATTCCTCGGCACGCTTTCTTTTCTGACTTTCTCTATCAAAAGCAAGTTTTTTGGCATAGACTCTTTGAGCATCTTCATCGGATATATATATATATATATATATATATATATATATATATATATATATATATATATATATATATATTTATATATATATATATATATATATATATATATATATATATATATATATATATATATATATATATATATATATGTTTTTAACTACGTAAAACTTGCGAATATACAACATTCTTTGCTGTCCCATCGTCTGTGCTTATAAATAGATTGTCAGGTTTACCGACTCTTGAACATGCAACGCATAATGGTCCATGGGAAAACAATCCGTATTCAGATCTATACCTCATGATTCTATTGATTGCCCTTGAGCTTTGTTGATGGTGATTGCTAATCGACCATTTCCTTTGTTGCCGTCGTCATTTATATATCCCCCTGTGCCCCCCGGCGTCCCCGTTGTAGTTGTATCCCTGTGTCCGGGTCGTCATTTATATTCCCTGTGTCCCCGTCGTCATTTGTGTCCCGGTGTCCCAGTCTGTGATTTCTATTTGAGTGTCCCGGGCGTCATTTATATTCGTCAGGATATTGTAGGGCATCGTAGCATCGATGAGTTTAAGCAATTCTTGTCAACTGATTGTTTCGCCTATAAAGAATATTATCTCGAGGTAAGAACTGATCACCGACCACAACGATTGCCACTTTGTTGATAGTTGCGCATCAGGAGGCATCAATTCGATTGCTCTTTTTAAGCAGAAGCACTAAATTATTATTTTTGTGGAAAAGATGATATATATAAATATATATATATATTTTCTTTTTAGTTTTTTTGTAGTTTTTTCCTTTTTTAGTTTTTTTCTTCTTTTGTATTAATGCTAAAGCCAAGGTTCAAACCTGGAGCCTCTCGGACCTAGAACCTGAAACATAACGCTTTACCAACTCAGCTACTTCGGCGTGAATACATTCGTTTTGAGCAGCTTCCTCGGGTGTTGCCATTGTAGGTTCTTCAGTCATTTTACAATTAGAAATTTCTCTTTCAACGGTCTTCTTACAATTAAAAATTTGTCTTTGAACGATATTCTTAAATACCTGTGTCCTGGTCGTCATTTATATTGCCTGTGTCCCGGTCGTCATTTGTGTCCCGGTATCCCAGCCTGTAATTTCTCCTTGAGTGTCCCGGTCGTTATTTATATTCCCTCTGTCCCGGTCGTCATTTGTGTCCCGGTCTGTAATTTCTCTTTGAGTGTTTTTTCTTTTTAGTATTTTTTAGTTTTTTACATTTTTTCTTTTTTCAGTTTTCTTTTTCTTCTTTATTTTTCAGCTTCACTAGGAAATACATATCGCCGAACCTTTGTTTTTTTAATTAAAATCTGGTAGGCATTGATGACCTTATCAAAGTCAAGATCCCAAACCCAATCATCATCGCTATCATTTTCAGTTTTGATATGTTTTGACTCTCGCTGTCCAGGTGGATCTTCATCTAACTGCGCGGTTTTGCGTTCTTTAGCCTCAAGCCTGAGACATGGAATAAGAAAAGCCTCACCCTCAAAAGGCCCTGTCAAGATTGTTGCCTCTATTACGTTATAACAGACATAACACGTCATTTGTGTCCCGGTGTCCCGGTCTGTAGTTTGGTTAGTCGACAAACATGACGTCAGTCGACACACAAACATGACGTCAGTCGACATACAGACAAACAACTTATATATATATATATATATATATATATATATATATATATATATATATATATATATATAAATAAGTTGTGTGTGTGTGTGTGTGTGTCGAGTTACGTCATGTTTTCGACTGACGAAATTACAGACCGGGACATCGGGACACAAATGACGACCGGGACACCGGCAGATAGGGAATATAAATGACGACCGGGACACTCAAAGAGAAAGCGACCGGAACACAAGGAATGTTCGATTAGCAATCACCATCAACAAAGCACCGGGACACAAATGACGACCAGGACACAGGGAGTATAAATGACGACCAGGACATAAGTAAAAAAAACTAAAAAAACAAAAAAAAGGTAAAAACTGCAAAAAAAAACTAAAAAGAAAAAACAACTAAAAACTAATAAAAAAAACAAAAAAGCTAAAAAACTAAAAAACTAAAAAAGAGAAAAAGGAAAAAAAAATGAAAAATAAAGGAGAAAAACAAAACTAAAAAAATAAAAATAAAAAAAACTAAAAAGAAAAAAGAAAAAACAAAAAAAACTAAAAAAAGTAAAAACCAAAAAAAAAACTAAAAAGAAAAAAAGGGGAAAAATACAAAAATTTATTTCATCATATACCATTTCAAAAACGAATGTATATACAGACCGGGACACCGGGATACAAATGACGACCGGGACACAGGGAATATAAATGACGACTGGGACACAGGGACACAACTGCAACGGGTAAGCCGGGGGGCACAGGGGAATATATGAATGACGACGGGGACACAGGGAATGTTCGATTAGCAATCACCATCAACAAAGCTCAAGGGCAATCATTAGAATCATGAGGTATAACTAAAAAACCTAAAAAAAAGGTAAAAAACTAAAAACTAAAAAAAGACCAATTCAAAAACAAATGTATATACAGACCGGGACACCGGGACACAAGTGACGACCGGGACACCGGGACACAAGGAATATAAATGACGCCCGGGACACTCAAAGAGAAATCACAGACTGGGACACCGGAACACAAATGACAACCGGGACACAGGGAATATAAAAGACGACCAGGACACAGGGACACAACTACAACTCTGGGGGCACAGGGGGATATATAAATGACAACGGCGACACAGGGAATGGTCGATAGCAATCACCATCAACAAAGCTCAAGGGCAATCATTAGAATCATGAGGTATAACTAAAAAAACTAAAAAAAAAGGTAAGAAACTAAAAACTAAAAAAAGACCAATTCAAAAACGAATGTATATACAGACCGGGACACCGGGACACAAGTGACGACCGGGACACCGTGACACAAGGAATATAAATGACGCCCGGGACACTCAAAGAGAAATCGCAGACTGAGACACCGGGACACAAATGACAACCGAGACACAGGGAATATAAATGACGACCGGGACACAGGGACACAACTACAACAGGGACGCTGGGGGCACAGGGGGATATATAAACGACAACGGCGACACAGGGAATGGTCGATAGCAATCACCATCAACAAAGCTCAAGGGCAATCATTAGAATCATGAGGTATAGATCTGAATACGGATTGTTTTCCCATGGACCATTATATGTTGCATGTTCAAGAGTCGGTAAACCTGACAATCTATTTATACTCACAGACAATGGGACAGCAAAGAATGTTGTATATTCGCAAGTTTTACGTAGTTAAAAACATATATATCTATATATATATATATAAATAAGTTGTCTGTGTGTGTGTCTGTCGAGTGACGTCATGTTTGTGTGTCAACTGACGTCATGAAGTTAGTTATCGTCATGTTTGTTATGATGATGACGTCATTAAAGGTATTTAAGACATTCGTTCACGGAAAAATGTTTAATTGTAAAATGACTGAAGAACCTACAATGGCAACAGCCGAGGAAGCTGCCCAAAGAGTCTATACCAAAAAACTTGCTGCTGATAGAGAAAGTAAGAAAAGAAAGCGTTCCGAGGAATCACAAGAACAGCAAGAAAACAGGCTTGCGGCTGATAGAGAAAGTAAGAAAAGAAAGCGTGCCGAGGAATCACAAGAGCAGCAAGAAAACAGGCTTGCGGCTAAAGAACGCAAAAGAAGAACGCTTAAAGAAGATTTAAGTTAAAAAAACAAAGGTTCGGCGATATGTACTTCATAGTGACGCTGAAAAATAAAGAAGAAAAAGAAAACTGAAAAAAGAAAAAAGGTAAAAAACTAAAAAAAACTAAAAAGAAAAAACACTCAAAGAGAAATTAAAGACAGGGACACAAATGACGACCGAGACAGAGGGAATATAAGTGACGACCGGGAACCTCAAAGAGAAATTACAGACTGGGACACCCGGACACAAATCACGACCGGGACACAGGGAATATAAATGACGACCGGGACACAGGGATACTACAACGGGGACGCCGGGGGCACAGGCGGGATATATAAATGACGACCGGGACACAGGAATTGTTCGAATAGAAATTACAGACCGGGACACCGGGACACAGGGAATATAAATGACGACCGGGACAATCAAAGAGAAATTACAAACTGGGACACCGGAACACAAATGACGACCGGGACACAGGGAATATAAATGACGACCGGGACACAGGGACACATCATTAGAATAATGAGGTATAGATCTGAATACGGATTGTTTTTGCCATGGACAATTATATGTTGCAGGTTCAAGAGTCAGTAAACCTGGCAATCTATTTATATGCACAGACAATGGGACAGCGAAGAATGTTGTATATTCGCATGTTTTACGTAGTTAAAAACATATATCTATCTCTATTCACACGTGGGACACAGGGACACAACTACAATGGCGCGTAACTAATATGGCACGTAACGACTTACGCGCGCGGGGGGGCTTGGGGGGGCGCGAAGCGCCCCACCAACTAAGTGTTGGGGTGGCGCTTCGCACCACCCCAACAGCTAGTATATCTATATATATAAAAATGAGTTGTTTGTGGGTTATGTCTGTCTGTCTGTCTGTCTGTCTGTCCGCATATGACGTCTGAATTATTTCATCATATACCAATTCAAAAACGAAAATATACAAGCTGATGTAGCTAAGTTGGTAACGCGGTATGTTCCAGGTTCTAGGTTCGAAAGATTCCAGGTTCAAACCTTAAATACAAAAGAAGAAAAAAACTAAAAAAGGTAAAAACTACAAAAAAACTAAAAAGGAAAAAAACTAAAAAAAAACTAAAAAAGCTAGAATACTAAAAAAACTAATAAAAGTCAAAAAACTAAAAACTAAAAAAGAAAAAAAAACTAAAAAAACGTAAAAACTACAAAACTAAAACATAAAAAAAACTAAAAAAACGAAAAAAAAACTAAAACGAAAGAAAAACTAAAAACTAATAAAAAAACTAAAAAAACTAAAAACTAAAAAAGAAAAAAGACTAAAAAGAAAAAAGAAAAAAACTAAAAAAGCTAAAAAAAAGGTAAAAACCAATAATAAAACTAAAAGACACAGGGACACAACTACAATGGCGCGTAACTAATATTGGTAGAGCGTTATGTTTCAGGTTGTAGATCTGAAAGTATGAAGCTTAGTAGATATCGTTTTCTAGAAATTGGACTTGCTTTAATAATCAAATCTCTTTGAAAGGACTCAGTATGAACAGACAACAAATTGTCTGCGGTTAGAAGACAAGCGACAATGAGAATGCATATATAGAAGCCTGCCGCGTGCTGTTTGTCGAGAAGTTTATATTAAATTGTTTAAGAGCAAAAAACTGGTAATTGCAGAAGTATTTGCATACATTTTGACAAGGGATTACAACAATTCAAAAACCTTAAAAAAGAAAACCAGAAGTTTGATGAATTATATCATCATCACCCCCCCCCCCCAACCACAAGAGTGAATGTAACGTTATTTGGAAAAATTGAAGGTTTTTATGCACGGAAAAGGTTACATTAAATTGCTTTAAGAGCAAACAACAGGTAATTGAAAAAATATTTGCATATCAAACTTTATTGAATATTATTAAATGTTTGCAAAAATCTTGGGCTGAAGGATAGTAAAGAAGAAAGAAAAATTAATCAGGCTTCAAGGAAGCCTAAGAGAAATAGAGCAGTTCTTGAAGATACTACGAGCTATATGGTAAAATTATTTAGTATTGCTGTGCTTTACAGGACTCCTACTAATGCTATGAAGCTAGCTGTTGCCTATGATTTAATGAGTTTTGGATTTTTCCAAAGGTCAAGTGCTCAAGAATTCATGTCCTTCTCTGCCAAATTAGTCACTGAAAGAACTGAACCTGGAACAAGACAATCCATTAAACAGGGTGATCATATGTGTCATTGTTATGTAAGAACTGATAACCTTGCTGCTGTTGTCATATCGGATGGAGAATATCCTACTAGGGTAGCCCATTCACTTCTAATGCAAGTTTTAGAGGAATTTACAAAGAAAATTCCAGCTGGAGACTGGGCTTCTGGGAAAGAAGTTAATTACCCTGTTCTTGAAACGACTCTGGCTAAATATCAAAATCCTAAGGAGGCAGATTCACTAGCAAAGATGCAGGCTGATTTGGATGAAACTAGAATTATTATGCATAACACGATTGAAGCTGTATTGCAACGTGGTGAAAAGCTGGATGATTTAGTGTCCAAATCTCAGAATCTTAGTGACACTTCCAAATGTTCCTGTTGCAACTGGGTGTGATAAAATTTTATGTGATGGTGGCTTTTTCCATAAGTGGAATATGCCTGTTATTATTTTTTATAAATGTTAAAAAAAGTTCCTACGGGTGTGTGTATTTCTCATGACTTTTGCTTCACTTCAAGATATGGCCTTGTCCCCTGGAAACTATTAGGTAAGTAATGAGTTCCTATTCTTCATCCCGGGGGCTAATCACTTCGTCATTGCCAAAAAATTATAACCGGTTAAAAAAGTTAGAGAATTCTTTTTTGGATTTAGAGAAAATTTTTGATGAAAAAATAAGTAATGAAGATGATTTGCCGTTATTTAGTGAAAGTAATTATTCTAGAAGTAAATATGTTGATTTAATAGATTTAACCAAGGGGCACTCTGAATCTCAGTTCTCTGTGCTTCAACTTAACTGTCAAGGATTATGTTCGTCGTTTATGGAAATAACTTCAATGTGCCACCAACTGCAACCCAACATAATTGGATTATGTGAGACATTCCTTACAGGACAAACGGATAGCCTCCTAGATATCCCAGGCTATAAATCAAATTTTCTACATAGAAAAGAAGCTCGCAGAGGAGGATTGGCTATTTATGCGAGGAATGAATATGCTGTGCATATTAACAATCAACTGAGCCGGAATGTTGAAGGCATTTTTGAATCACTTTTCCTTCAGCTATATGGGCTTCTAAGAAAAAGATATTGATTGGAGAAATATATCGCTCACCCTCTGGTTCTGTTTCTGCTTTTATGGATACACTTTGACGATGGCGAGTATGCTGGAATTTTTCACTTCAGGTTTTGGCAGTATGGCCAATGGGTGGATGATGTCATAGATTAGTCTACCTTCAATCCCAAGAGAAAAATGAATTTTGGGGTGCATTGTTAGAGAAGGCTTATGCAAAATTATATGGTAGCTATGAAGCCCTTAAAAGCGGCACCACCTCTGAAGCCATGGAGGACTTTACTGGGGAAGTGGCAGAAATGTATGAACTAAACATTTCAATGCTCAATGTTCATTCAGTGTTCTCCTCGAGTTAACATCTCAGTATCGGAGAGCGCGTTTTTTGACTTATTTTATGCTAATCTTGTGAACACCTGTGAATAGTTTTTATGACCAGGAAAAAGAGACATAATGATATGGAACCCACACGATTATCTGTCGAAGATTCAACAGCCCAAGGGACAATACGTGATTCAATTGATGCGCTGACCAGTTCGGTCAATCAGATTTTAGAAACAGTTAAAGCAACGCGGGAAGAGATACAAGGTTTGAGATTTGAATTATCCGAAATCAGTTCAGACATTAGTGGTCTAACTTCCAAAGTAGATGATATTGAAATCATAACTGCGACCCACTCGGATACAATAACAAAGATTCAGGGAGAATTAAAAGATATACGAAAGAAAAAAACCCATGGATTAGGCCCTCTCACTGATAGGGTCCTCATATTGGAGAATTTGAAAAAGAAAGACAACATTATTGCTTGGAATTTAAAGGCTGCCTCAGTGCCGGAGGCCTCGACGAAAATGGAACATTTGCTGGAAAACTTCTTACAACTAAAAATTAATTTTGAAGTTAAAGAAGTACATGACAAATTTGTTAAAATACGACTCATGAACTCGGATGACAAATTCTCGGTACTTCAAGCGAATAAACAATTACGTGCCAAGCCCTGGAAAAAAACTTGATAAAGTGACAAAATTTGATTACAATGGAGTTTTCTTCAGTGATGATGCTAGTCAAACCTGCAGGGAGATTCGCACTACGCTGAATCAGAAAAAGAAAGAAATGAAAGATAAAGGTTTTGTTGCATGGATCCCACCCACGGTACCACCCACATTATGCTACATAGACCAGGACGGAGCGAAACAAAAAAGAAGTGGTATAACGTCCCACCAGTTGAATAAATTGTGTTATTTTTTTGTCATTATTAGGAATTTGTTAGGATTTGTTCATAATAGTCACTACATAAATACGCAAATGTGTTGGTATGCGCACATTGTTGCCAAAATGTGCGTGTTCTCTGTTGAATAGAATGAACATACTTCCACCGAAATGCAATGGAATTCTCCGACGTGTGCGGTTGTTATATGTTTTCTTTTTTTTCTTTTTTGAGTGGTCTTTTGTTAAATTGTTGATTAACTGAATTGAGGTTTTTTGTTGATTTATGATATTGAGTTTACATAATTTACCTGATCTTGCAAGCAGAACTAAACTGTTAGAGGAAAATCCTTTTGATATACTGGAATGCATTAGGGATGTTAAGGATGATGAAGCAGTAATTTTGGAAGATAGCCCGAAAAACAAATATTCATTTATGGATGATTCTATCCTCACATGCAGTAATGTAGGTTTTTCTAGTTTTAACTGCAGAGGTTTACTTTGTAGCATTGAGTTCAAAGATGACATAATTAATAAAAATAAAATTGAAGCTTTAGCTTTAAGCAAAA